>NC_083104.1:100143750-100443750 GCF_949774975.1 Lagenorhynchus albirostris | reverse complement strand
AGTCCTACAGACAGAAAATGCAAATTAACAATAAGGGGGAAATGGGGCTGTCTTTAGACTTCTCCAGAACAGCCAGTTGATATCATCCACATTTGCATCGTCCTGAGAGGAGGGTGGACCCAAGAATATTATGCACAGCTAAGCTGTTCTGTGAGCATAAGGACAACCAGCACGCATTTTCAAACATGAAGGATCTCAGAGAACACAGGACCCATCACAACCCAACCACTTGAAAAGTGATATCAAGATAATTAAGGGATGAATCTACAGATCCCAGTAACAGAGACTCTGTGGTAAAGGTCCAGGGGTGAGGAAAATCCACATACGTGCAAAAATCTTTGGGAATCATAGTAACAGAATGAATATGAATTTTAAAACTTGATAATGTAAAAACAATGATAATCCTAAGAAAAAATTAGACCTGAGGGAGGAAAGAGGAAAGGAAGAATGGAAGTGCTGTGTTAATGTGTTCATCTCTCTTAGTTAACCAACACTACCTAAAACATAATTTAAAACATATAATTACTTTACTTTGTACAAGAGTGTTCCTAACAGCTTTATTCAGAAGAGGCCCAAACTGGAAACATCTCAGATGTCCATCAGCAGGTGAACAGGTAGACAAACTGGGATATAGAATACGATAAAATACTGCTTTTGCCAGTGCAAAGGAACACGTGCAAGAATTGATTGAGTAGAAGAAGTCAGCCCCAAATAGTACATACCGTATGAATCCAGTTATGTGAGATTTAGGAAAAGGCAAATCAGGCTTCCCTGGTGGCACAGTGGTTAAGAATCCGCCTGCCAATGCAGGGGACGCGGGTTCGTGCCCCGGTCCGGGAAGATCCCACATGTCGCGGAGCAACTAAGCCCGTGCGCCACAACTACTGAGCCCGTGTGCCACAACTACTGAAGCCCGCGTGCCTAGAGCCCACGCTCCACAACAAGAGAAGCCACTGCAATGAGACGGCCGCGCACCGCAATGAAGAGTAGTCCCCGCTCGCTGCAACTAGAGAAAGCCCACGCGCAGCAACGAAGACCCAACGCAGCCACAAAAAAAAAGTCAAATTTATTGTAAGGAATCAGAATAGTGGTTGCTTGCTTCTGGGGATGTGGAATGATTACAAGAGAGCACGAGGGAAATTTCTGGGCTGATGGTAATGTTTATATTTTGGTTACATTGGGGTAGTGATTACCCCAATCAAAACTCATTGAATGTTACATTTGATACCCATACATTTCACTGTACGTAAATTTTACTTCACAAAAAACACATAAAAACCACAGGAACTAACCCTAACCTATACTGCGAAGCGTATAACCACTGTCTGCAAATGTGCTCTGCTGTATAGACTTGACACAGGCTCTGACAGGAGTTGGTAATTAGCTTCATTTCTTATGAAAATCTTTATAACTAGAGATTATTAACCTTGTCTCCGTTGGTAACTGAGGATTCTTATTTGGCCCAAACATATTTTACTAATTGACAGTTGTGAAAGAAATAACAAAAGGTGGACCGAGAGAGAGAGAGAGAGAGAGAGAGAGAGAGAGAGAGAGAGAGAGAGATACTGAGATCTTAAGCTTTCCAAGAGCTGTCTGCTGTTTTTCATTGCTATTCCGCTGCTGTGTGGGGCAGGGCTGGTGTATAGAATGGACCTCCAAAAATATCTGAATGAACGACTGGATGGATGAATAGATGAATGGAAAAGGGAAAGAGCAGAACAAGGAGAGGAAAGGAAAAGGGTGCCAAGGGAGAGGAGAGGGGAAGGAGAAAGGGCAAGAAGGGAGGCAAAGTGCCCTGAGATCGCATATCCTAAAGGGCGGTGCTGGCTTTGCTGCATTTCTATTTATCCATCCTGGGGATGTCTGACCCAGGAGACCAGAGCAGCCCTGACTGCACAGCTTGGAAGGAGTGCTGAGAAGCAGCCCCGTGTTTCAGAAACAGCCAATGTGATTACAAAATAGATGTAGCCCTGAAACCTCATTCCGGGAAGCAATTCAGGGAAAGCAGACATTTAGATTGACTGTGATTATCACATTCGAGAGATGGCTTGTAATAAATGTCTGTTTTTCTCCCAATATATGGGGAGCACAGGCATAAGAAATGTAACCTTAATAATTGAGAAGCCAAGCTGTTTGCCCACAAATGGAAACTTCATTACATTGCTAGTTTTTAACCACAAGAGAAGAAAATGATGTCTGAACAGTTCATTTGTCTCCTGAACCCCTCCACCCCAACTTAAAAGAGAAGGATTGAATGAGACAGGGCTTGTAAAAGGCATTACTTTTGTACCCAAGGAGGTCATGTGATATGGAGAGAGGACAGGCAGAGGACAAATACAGGGGACATGTAACATTGTGTGTGGAACGGTGGGGTCAGGCAACCTGAGATCCATTTCCAGTTTGACCGGTGACCTTGGATAAGTCATTTAACTTCCTGATACTTCTGTCTCTTCACCTGCACATTGGTTATTTATGAAACGGATACGGTTTCTCAAAATTGGCTATGAAAACAATTTCCGTTAGGTAAATTCTATTTTCCTACGGGCTTCCAATATATTTGTCGATTGTTAAAAATTCTTCGATAAACAGAAATGAAAATCCCTGGTGAATGAGGTGACCTTATGGCATTATGTTTAGTTTGAAAGGTACTAGAGATCGTCCTGACTCTGTAGCTCCCATTCATCACTGGATTCCCTTAGCCATTCCTAAACCTTAGGAAGGTCTCCCGTGCTTGTGGGTACCTTGACTCCAACTTTAAGATTTAAAAAAACTTATTAGAATTAGTATTTTACCCTGTTGAACTACAATCAACGTTTTTCGTTAATCCTAACCGGTAGATTCTCCAAAGTTGCCACCCGTGGGAGCTCTTGATTGAGACTGGAAAGGTTATCAAGAGCAACAGAGACCTCTAGCTTTTTCTCCTCTACCAGAGTGAGGAATGTCATTCTTGACATTCCTGGGCATGAATCATGGAGAGAGAAAATAACAATTTAAGATAAGAAAGCAGATAGGGTCAGAGCTCCAGGATCTCTGGATGGGGGCTGATATCCACGAAGGAACGTACATCTGGCAAATGGTCGCCAGCCTGGAAATTTTAACTCTTAGGCACCTGCAAAATTATGCAGGCGTGTGAGTCATTTTGCCCCTTTTCCAAAACACCAATGGAAGTCATATCTTCACCTTCAGAGGGGGCATCGGGTCACACTGAGTGCTTGTACCACTCCCATTAGAAGTTCTGTTTGGCCGTTAGATAAATCTCTGATGCAAGAATGGGGAAACAAAAGTATTATTACATAAATATGCTTTTTCGATAGAGGAAATTTTTCCAAAAACAAGATCCATAAGGGGAAACGCGAAGAAGCTCCTCGGTGGGGGAAATGGTTGGGGACAATGGCTCTCAAGCACCTGAGTCCTCAGGTTTCTCCAGGACAATTCACTCCAAGAAAGGGGGTTTTAGCTGCTTATAAAACAAGGGAGCAGTTATATAGTGCTTTAACATTTGTATTTATTTTTTTTAAATAAAAGTTTTAGGGAGCTATGCTTTGGCTGGTCTGTAAGATCAGGGACTAGACTTCATGTATTTATTTCTGATTCTAAAGTTCATTTGGGGTAGCTGGGTGGAATTTCTAACCCAAGTGAATGTGTAAGTGTAGTCTGAATGGTTGAAATAGTTCGTTGCTGAATGTGAAGCTTTCTACGAGATGACCAAGTAAACAACTGGGGAAAAATAAAAACGCCGTTCTGTAGTAGCTTCCTGTGAAGCTGCCTAGCAAAATATCAAAGGAGTGATGTCATGACTGTCTTTTTCATGCATGGAAGAAAAGAAAAAAAAAAAACAGTCTAAATACCGGGACAAGAAGAAGGGGAAGAAAGATGGACAAAGTGAAAAGTAGCTTTATTTTCAGTGTATCTGTGAGATCATGTATGCTTGGGGATCAGAAGCTCTGAAGTCCACTCTGCCTGCAAGGTCTACAGTCATTCGTCTTGTGTTGGGCCCTAGGGAACTCCAGGACCTATACTTCCACTTGTGGTCAGTTTGATTTACTAGCTGGAGTGCAAGATTTCCTTTTTATAACACTAAAGAGTACACCGAACATGACTGGTTAAAGAAAAGTTCAATCTTGAGTTTGCTCCCAAAAGGCACAGTTAGAATAGGGTATTAATGGGGATTAATGATGGCATCATGTTTCGATGTTAGCAAAAGACCAGGGTTAAAAATAAATGTGTACACCTCAAGGGAAGCAGGAAAGCCCAGGCTGGCGGCGGTGTAAAGACTGGTATTTAAAAATATGTCACTAGTATATTGATATATTTTCTTCTCTCCCTCCTTCCAAAATTTCCCCCAAAATGTCACTTTTTAAAAAAATTGTAGTTGAAACAAGTAAGTCCCCAGAGGGGCAAGTTTCCCCTGACTACATGTTCCTGCAGTGCTTTTGGTGATGGCTGTTTGGGTATAATTTCCACCAAGGAAAAAGGGTTTCCGTGAATAGTAGCATGGCTTATTATTGCTTTGGACCCTTGTCAGTTATTCTTCCACCTTTTCATCCAATATCCCAACATTTGTTAGGTCACTGCTTTGTCCTGGGAAACCTCTGAGGAAAGCTTGAGAGGTTTGCTTTCTCCTACAACCCTATGCTTATTTCATCAGAGACTTTGCCATAGTGTGTTGAAAGGTTCTACTTACAAGTCTGTCTTCTCTGTTAGACTATAAGCTCTGTGAAGGCAGAAACTATGTTTGTTTGTTTGTTTTTACAACTGTACCTAGACTGGAGAGTCTCAATAAATACTTGTTGAATGAATGAGTTACTACTGAGTGTTTTACTACCATGAGCATCATTACAGCAATTACTACCATCACTGTCACCAATACCACCATCAAACCATATTTGGTATGTAGTCTTCTTTGGGAGCTCTTTCCCCAGGGACCCCATGCCCCTGGCTATTTAGAATTCTCTGATTTATGCCTTTCTTCACTCATTCCCCTATTTCAAAATTCACCTGTTCTGGAACCCATCGTCTTGGGTCCTTCTTTTCTAGGAGCTAGCTACCAGTGACCAGTGACCTTGGATAAGTCATTTAACTTCCTGATCCTTCTGTCTCTTCATCCGTACATTGGTTATTTATGAAATGGATACAGTTTCTCAAAATTGGCTATGAAAACAACTTCCATTAGGTAAATTCTATCTTCCTACTGGCTTCCAATTTATTTGTCAATTGTTAAAAATTCTTCAATAAACAGAAATGAAAATCCCTGGTGAATGACGGATTAACATGAGGTACGAATTGTGTCATTGGTGCTTGTGTGTTGGTGGTGGCCATCTAAGGTCTAATATGACCTGAGAGCAAGGACAATATCTAGTTCCAGCTCAACCATGTATTTGTGTGTGACCTTGAGTGACATCGTTTCCAAGGGCCTCCACCCCTTTACCTAGGAGACCCCTGGAGAGTCGTCCACATCTCATGTACTGGTTCTGTGTGCATTTCGACACAGATCTCCTATTAGTAAGTCTCAACCCAAAGGAGGGAACCTGCACCGAGGTGGGATACTAGGGCTTCCACAGTGAATAAACAAGCAGTATCCACGGGGCCAGCGGCCACGGCAGGGCCAGCATGGGAGAACTTCTCTGCCCAGAGTTGCTGCCGGACCCAATCAGTCACGAGGCAGAAGCAGGTAGGGACCAGTTACCACCCAGCAGTAAAGGCAGGCTACTGTCACCGTCTCTCCTTTCCCCAGGACCCTGCTGTTCCCGTCACGTGGCATAGCACACCTGTCTTGAGAGTGTGACCGGGGCTCAGAGTCCATGTCTGGTTACTTCACTGTAATTCAGGGTCCGTGATGGAACGCTTTATTAGTGCCCTGTAGCAAAGTAAGTTTTCAGATGGCACAAAGCATCCTTCTAACGTTTTCCAGGCACATTTCCTAGCAATTGTCCTGGTGAGGACTGTCACATAAGGTATGAGGTGGAAAGCAAACAGTAATCCAGTAGTTTAAAGGAGGAAGTATAACTGTTGATACTATGTATAAAATAGATAACTCCTGAGAACCTACTGTATAGCACAGGGGACTCTACTCGATGCTCTGTGGTGACCTAAACGGGAAGGAAATCCAAAAAAGAGGGGACATATGTATACGTACAACTGATTCACTTTGCAGTACAGCAGAAACTAACACAACACTGTTGTTTTTATTGAAGTGTCAGGAAGTTAAACGATTTATTCAAGGTCACAAGGTCACTGGTCACAAAGCAACTATACGCCAATAAAAATCAAATAAATAAATAAAATTTTAAAAATGAAAAAAAAGGAGGACGTATAGCTTTGGGCAAGGTTTTTCTTTTTTCTAATCTCAAAAAATTTTTTTCTCTCTTAAATCAATCTGCAGTGTAGCTTCGGTACAATGTACCCCTCACTATTTAGAAAAACCTAACTAAAAGTTCGCTTATGTGAGGTTATAGCATCTCAGGACCAATCCCCAGGCAATGAGCTTTATAGGAGTTTTAGACTTTCCTGTAAAACTCTTAACAGGAGTTTTAGACTTTCTTCCCCCTGGGAAAACCCAGTAGCCCAAGGCTGTCCAGATTGTCATAAACTTTCCTGATTTTCACATCAAAGTGAAGTAACAGCAACTCAAAAGAACTAAATATTGAGTTTATAAAGGGAAAAAATAGAAGAAAGAAGAACATTGTTTTGAAGGAGAAAAGGGAATTCTTGCTGCCACGGGGAATAACAAGTGTGATTTGAGTACAGAGACAAAATTTCATTTTAAAGATAAAGGAGGCCCCGAGAGGCTGAGTGATTGGCCCTGCGTCACACAGGAAATGCGCGGAAGAGTCAGAACCCAGAGGTCTGATGTGACCTGGACCAGGGCCTTCCCGCAGGATGCTGCCTCCACTTTCTCTTCAGTAGAAGAAGGAAAGCCAGCAGGCTTTGAATAAGGTAAGAAAAGAGATCCTCCACGCAGGCAAGAAGAGAGGGTTACGTTCATCGCACAGGCAGGGAAGCTGCGCCTCGGAGGGGTTTGGTGCTGTGGCCCTCACTGGGGGTGGTTTTGACCCAGAGGGACATTTGGAAATATCTAAAGACATTCTTGGTTGTCACAACTCCTGGCATTTCTTGGGCAGAAGCCGTGGATACTGCTAAATATCCTGTCGTGTGTAGGATACCCCCATAGCAAAGAACGGCCCAAGGTTGTAAACACTAAACGACAAAGATTTTTATCTGGGGACGGTAAAGCCAGGTTCAGATCATCATCGTCATCACCCTCATCAGAAAGTTAGATAAGTCAGATAATAACCCGAGTTATTATCTGTGCTTCGTACAGCACCGAGCACCCAGCTACTTTCTGCAAACTCCTGGCCAGTCTTCAGTGCCAGACTTTGCCGTGACCACGGGAAGCAAATGTGTCTTTGGGGCCCCAGTCACCTGCTCTTGCCTCCCGTCCCCTCTCCACCCGCTGCAGGTGCCCAGCCAGGACCAGGCTTCTCATCCCACTCCTTCGTGGCAGTAACTGAGCCCAGGAAATCTCTGCCTTCCATCACTGTCACCTTGGCATGAACTGCAGTCAGTGTGCGACCCCTCCCAGAGAATTTGCCTGTCGCAGTGTATCCTGTTCCAGTATTCGTATCCTATGAAAGGAATTTCCTGCCTCAGTGACCAGGCTGGGGAGATGATGGAGAGCTTTTAAAATGACCATGCAGCTCCCTCTGTGCCCCCTAGAAAACACCCACAGGCCTATCTGCTCGGACCCAGGGCTCTGGCTAGACTCAAGCAATTTCAGAACATTTTCTTTCTGGGCTCCCTAAATACATCTTCTCATATTTTAAAGCAAATCTTTATTGAGAAATGTGAGGGGTTTCTGTTTTGTTTTTTTCTTTCAGTCTTTGCTTAACTTCCCTCAGCAATTTCATGATAGAGTTCCAGGATTTGTGAACAGGAGAGGAACTCCCTGAGTGACCAGAAAACAATTGCCTTTTTGGGAAAGTTGCATATTTTTTATTGATTTTTGGAGGCTCAATATTTTATTTTCTAAAATCATTATAACTGAATAGATTTTGGAAAGATTCACAGAGCTCTTCTAAGGATTAAAAGACATAAGAGATATAAAAAGATTTTGAAAACTCTCAGACGTATATTTTGTGTATGTAAACGATGGTGCTGGTGGAAATAGAGATATTGCCCAGGGTGGGCCTCTCCCCTAACACCCAAGGCCTCTCCCTCAAAACATAAAACCAAACCGAACCCCCGAAATTGATTCTGTCCAGTTCTAAATCTTGTGAGTTATAGATTTTCAAAATCAGAACTTCATAGGATTTTATGATTAATACGATCTCAAGGCAATTTCCATTAGGATTCTCTGCTTAGTTCAAGGCTTAACAGCTTCCATCTGGCCAGATGCCACCATAGTGTTGGGTTAGCTGCTTCCTGTTTGCGTCCCTCTTGCTTTGGCTTGTGTTAGGAGTGATTTCTAGACTCGTAAATATACCCACAGCATGTGAGTAAGCTCGGGTTGATGAGCATGTCATTTCAGAGTGCCTAAGAAGGAACTAATTTCTATCTAACCACTGCGACAACTGCTTCCCGTCCCACTGCAAACCTGTCATGATGACTTTACAGGAGAAAAGGGAGAATTTTGTCCATGAAACAGGAAAAACAGTGACTGACTGCCGGTCTACTGCATGTTGTAATAAATAGCTATTATAAAGAAATTCCCAAATTCTTCAGAATCCATTGTCTTTTCACTTGCATAGTTTACGTTGCATACATAAACTAACAACAGAAAACAAAACTGCCTTTAGATATTAGTTTTTACCTTCTCTTTTTAAGCTCCACTCTTCTTAAATTTACACATAGCCTCGTTACTAATAAAACAATCTTTGTTCTGAAGAGCTAACCATAAATTACATTTCTTATCATTCTCAGTCTAATATCTTTATATAAACAATATTTGATTTTGATTTTATTTAACTTAAACCAAACCCAAAGACAGCATTCTTTCAGATGGATTGTTTTTTTAAATAAAACTTAAGGAAACTGGTAACAAAAAGGAGTATTTGTTGCTCAGTCTTTGATGGTGTGAAATAGCACCTAGCTTGATGTTTTTTTTCGGGAATAATCTGCTCCTAAATCAGATTTGATTCGCTTTCATACACCAAGGGCAGGATCTGTGTGTGTGGCACGTTGGTACAGTCCAGGGCTGCACAGGACCCAGTCCGCACGTCAGTACAGTCCAGGACCTGGGCAACACAATTAATTCACCGCCCAGACCTGACCCCTAACCTTCCCACTCATGAGAATTGTATCTCCTCTCTCAGGGAGCCGTTCCGTTGCAGGGTCTGTGCATTCCCCGAGATGTTTCAGGATGTCCTGCAGAGACCAGCAAGGAAGGTAGAAAATGTCTAGCTTTGGAGTCAGCAGACCTGGGTTCTAGCTGAGGCTTTGTCACTGACAAACTGTCATCACACTGTTTCCTAACTTGTAAAATGGCGTGGGTAATGCCACCCCCTCCCCACTTATCTCATGTGAGTACTGTGAAGAATCAATGTCCATTTCATAAACTATAAAGCCCTGTGGTGAGGTATCATTGAAATAGAAGCTAGGATTAGTCATTTATTTCTTTACTCTTACTATGGGTGTGAAAATGTAGAAAATTTCCATCTTGCAGGGTTTTTTTTTTGATGCTCTTTGATGTTTTTTGTTTTTTTTTTTTTTTTTGCGGTATGCGGGCCTCTCACTGCTGTGGCCTTTCCCGTTGTGGAGCACAGGCTCTGGACACGCAGGCTCAGCGGCCATGGCTCACGGGCCCAGCCGCCCCGCGGCATGTGGGATCTTCCAGGACCGGGGCGCGAACCCGTGTCCCCTGCATCGGCAGGCGGACTCTCAACCACTGCGCCACCAGGGAAGCCCTCTTTGATGTTTGTTTGTTGATTGATTGATTATCGTTGCTGACACTTTGTCATGGTCACTCTCAGCCCCTAGGCAAAGATTCTTAAGAATAAGTGATCTATGTTGTCCACGTCATCTATCAGCATTTGTCTGAAGCCAAAGCAACACACGGTACTGGTGTAAGAATTTTGTTTTACGGCACATGACAAGTTCAGGGAATTACAGACTCTTCCAAATAAAAGTTTATTATGTGCAAGTCACCATTTCAACAGCACTTAATGAGCTGACATCTATACTGAGGCAAATGACATGCGTAATCGATTTTAGTAATCAGTGGTTGTTCTTACCATGGCAGATCCAACACGACTGACTTTGATGGGATTCCCTCTGCCAGAAAGGTCCATCTTCGCTCTGTCCATCACATACAGGCAAGCATCGAGGATGCCATCCTCAAACTATTTGGAGAAAAAAAATTAGAAACTATTTAATGTCCCCTCTGAAAACAAGATATTCTCTGTTGAAAAATAAAATGAAACCACAACCTCATGTTTAGAAATGTGTATTTCCTAGATGGTAATCACTCATAATCTTTAGCATGAAATATCAAGGTGGAAGGAAGGAGACATCCTCTTTTATTTTTTAGTAATTAAGAACTTAAATACTAGCTAGAAATATAAACAGAACTACTAGCGAGCTGATGTACTCAAAGGTCAAGAACTGACCTGAAGTTCTTCAGAAGATTGTAGGGTTAATTTAGAGGATCTCTCCAACATATTGGCTCCAACGCCAAGGCAAGGGAATGAACCATTTACCAAAGTCAGGCCGAAGTCTCAAGCCCTCAAAAGTAACATGAGTCCTTGTGCATATCGACAGTAAATGGCTCTCAGGTACTTCTCAGGAAGGCATTTCAGGTCTGCACTGGAAACAGTAGGAGACCTCACATAGTGAATGTCTGTCTAAGGTTTCCTCTCGTCTGAGATAAGGTGGACTCCAGGGTCAAAGAGAGGGCAGGAAGGCTTAGAGAAAGGAGATCATATTATCAAGGGAACCATCAGGTAGTCAGTTCAATTTCCTTAGAAAGAACTCCTAGCCACATACAATGCCCAAATTTTCCAAACAAGGAACAAAGACAAAATAGTAAAAAAAAAAAAAAAAAAAAAAAAAAGGCAAAATTGGAAAATTACACTTATACTGTACCTCATTGTACAGAATATTTCCCTGAATACAGAAGCCTTGTATATTATCCACCCAAGGGCTTAGGACAGAAATCACAATTTTAATGGCTAATTTCCATGTAATTCCTCATTAAAATCCAGTTAGAATAGCAACTCTGCGTGTATCCTAAACTGATGTGATAGATGCAGAAATGGGTAATTGCACTAGCTCTCCAGGTGAATAAGAACTCATTACTCTGGTTCTTATTAGGCAGCATCTTTCAGCTGCGTCTGTGGGGCATGACAGCCACGAGCTGGAAAGGTAAAGACATAGAGAACTACACTACAAACTACTGGCTTGGCTGTAGTTTTAATGGACTCCAAATGACAGTAGAGACAGGCAGTGGCTGTGCTCAAGGGCATCTATCCAAAGGCAGGCTGTCTGGGGAGTCCACGATCATGCTTGGAACCCTTTCGCAGTCCTTGCTACCCACCTAGATGACTTTTCCCTTGTTAGCTCTCTCTCTATTGTCACACTGGAGGCATAAATAGAATCACGCCTAAAGGTTAGGAATTAGGGACCCAAGACGAGAGCACCAGACAATAAGCAATGGTCACGGGTTGTATGTCACTCAGGAAGTGGAGGACTTGGAACCAGGGAGCCAGGCAGGGACCCCAAAACAGGGGAAGAGCATGTAGATCATTAGCCCGGCAGGATGTCAGAAATGCAGGCTGGCAAACCTGAACACTGAGAAGGAGCAAAAGGCATAAAGCTGGGTGGACAAGACAAGAGCCAATGATGGCAGCCCAGTGGTCAGGCTCGAGCAGGGCTGAGCATGGCAGGGAGAGCCCATATGGAAGTTCAAACAAGGATCTCACGCCAAGAAAGTATCCTGTGACCTGGTGAGGCCAGGTTCTGGGAAATCTGCCCCTGGATACCCAGAACGATGGCGCACAATTGCAACCATTTCAGCCAAAACTCTGAGAAATGACACATTCGCCTGCCCTCACGTTGCTAATGGAAAGTCGTTTCTGAATCACAGGACACGAGTCTGTTTATGGAAATACGGTAAAAATATTCATTTGCTCCATTATTAAAGATGCCAAGCTGAAATAGCTTGAACCACTGAATATCTCAGATGAAATACCATTTGCTACCTTATATCCGGACAGTACTTTGAGGCTGCAGCTGATAAAATGTCTCAAGGTGAAAGCCCAGTGGGCCCTCCTTTGACTAAATGGTAGCCTTCTTTTCTAATTAGCATATCTAATCCTAACCCTTAAAAAAAGGGATTTCTTTGAGTTGGGCACTTGCCTTCCTGCACCCTTTGCATTATTATCAAAACACTTTTCCTTATAAGAAAAGAAAAACATGGGTTCATTCCAGGTTGGAGAGCAGAGTCTAAGCTCGTGAGATTTCACTGTACTGAGTTTGCAAAGCATTGCTCACTGGAATGTCATATCATCCACACAATCTCCCATCTCTGTAACATTGTAATAACCGAAAATATGTGATTTCAGCTGATGAATTATGCAGGTGCCTTTCTAAGTCTCTACTCCCAGGCCCATCTTGGAGTCTCAGATCCTGAAAAGCAGGAAATTGTGCTTGTCTAGTATCGACAGATAGCACCCTGCAGTGATACATGGGGCTAAAAATATTAAGTAAAAATGTCCTTGACAATGACAAATTTTAAGTGGCTCACCTGACCATAGCTCCAGCTTCTACTCTTGATGTCACTGAAGTCTCCATAAAAAATAACCCCAATGTCATTCAGGACATACTCTTCTCTTTCTTTTTCATTATCCAGGTATACAGCATCCTCTGCATTGAAATGTAAACATAATGACTATTACCAAACCAGAAGGTTTTCATATACTTGCAAGTTTGTTTCGGTCCTAAGTTGCTAAATGGGAAAAAAACTAAATGGGAAAAAAGTCTTTTGTTTCACTAAAGGTAGCTCATTTCACAACGTGTAATTTTAGCAATGGTGAACATAATTAGTGGCCTAGATCAGTCTGTAAATGATGACATTTGTCAGCAAAATGCTTCCATAAGTTCCAAGTAGCACAATTAAATTGACAAGTCCCAGTAAACATTTTAGGATTCTGTTGCATCAGTGGTTTCAGAATCAGAATTTTATAATGCAGATAAAAGTCTGTAACACAGATCAAAAAATAATTTCCGAAGTATTAATGTTAATAGAATTCCAAATGATTTTAAAACAAGTCTGGGGCATATTAGGAGGCTGGAGTACCATCTGTCATGCCTGGTTAGTGGCCCATAGGGACAGGAGGAGAGAGGCTTGGCTTTGTCTCCTTTCAAGGAAAAATCCTTGTGCATGTGTTGGTAAGCGTGTGTCCAATCGGCCTCCCTGGTCGTCTTCCTCCATTGCAAGGACTTTTCTTCCCTGTGGCTATAATCTCAGGAAAACCTCGCTGCCCATCTGCCCGCTCAGTAATCAGGTGGTACTTATTCCCAGGCCAGGTGTGAAAGCAGCAAAAGCATCTTTAACACAGGCAGGACCATACAGGCTATAAGTTATACCCAGGTCAAGTTGCAGGCTTGGAAATGTTCAATTTGGGTTCTGATCGGGGACATCGTTCATCACATTTCTCTGGCCCTACTTGCCGTCCTAGTACCTTCTCAGGTTCTTTCCTCCTCATTCCCTGATAAGGTTTTTACCATCCCTCTGGAGTAGTGGTTGTCAACCCTGGCTACACTTTAGAATCATCCAGGTAGATTTACAAACTCTTGATTCCAGCTGACCTCTAGATCGATGGCATCAGAATCTCTGGGAGTAAGGCTGAGATCCAGGCATCAGGGTTTTTACATTAATTAATTAACTAATTAATTAATTTTAAGCTCCCCAGCGATTCTGATATGCAGCCTGAGTTGAGAACAGATGCTCTAGCCCCTTGCTGCTCACAGAATGGTGGAGAGACCAGCCGCACACAGCACCACCTGGGACCTTGTGAGAAATGCAGAATCTCAGGGCCCAGTCCTGACCTACCGAAGCAGAATTTGCATGTGAACAAGGTTCCCCGGGATTTGTGTGTACATTAAAGTTTGCCAGGTGCTGCCCCATCCAACCGGCTTGGATCCCCCTTTGGGCTGTGTTATAGCTTTGACGGAACCCTTCGGCGATTCTGCGGTCTCGTCTGCTCTCCGGTACTTTCTTGTAACTTCCTTTCCAATCTTTGCCTCTTGCCTACCATTAGCCTGGTTTCATGCAACAGTAAATACACACACGCATACACACATCTACATATTTACTAGTGTCCAATAAAGTACACACATTGAAAGTGTATAATTTCACGACCAAAATAATAAACATGTCCGTCACCCCAAAAGCTTCCTTGTACCGCTGTGTAATTCCTCCCTCCCAGTCCTCTCCCTGATGTCCCAGCCCGGCCAGGGAACCATTCATCTGCTTTCTATCACTGTAAGTTCATTTGCGTTTTCTACAAGTTTATATAAAAAGAACTGTACAGTGTGCACACGTTTGGGGGTCTCGCTTCTTTCACTCAGGCTCATTCTCTTGAGACTCACTCGTGTCGCTATTTGCGTCAATAGCTTATTCACCCTAAAGCCATTTTATCTTTCTAGAAGAATCAGAGTTACAGGACAGACGTGCCGCAGCCTCCCCCCAGCCCTCACCAACGTGAACTTTGATGCTTCAGACTTTTGGCCTTGCTGGGTTCCGTGGTTTTGCCAGCAATCTCTATACAGTCATGTGACTCCTCAACTGAAATGACAGCTTCATTTCCAAGCGGAACAAAGCAGAGGTAACATATAAGGAAGTGACAACAGAAATAGCGAGGTCGATAGTTCGGAGTAAAATCCTAAAAGAATACATTTATTTTAAAATAAAATCATCTCAGAATATGTATAAAAGGACATTGACCGTTTACATGCACACCTTTTACAGCCCGCCCCCAGATGATGCTATCAAAATGGCCTGAAAAAGAAAGGCTACTTTTAAAAAACTCCTCTATAGTAGTGGTTTAACTGTTGTAAGTATTGTAATAATAAACATCTTAGCCAAGTGCGTTTCAAATGCCCGTTATTGAGATAAAACTCCTCTTAAGGCCACCGAGGTCTAGAAGTGACATTTAGGAATGTTTCAAGATGTTTTCCTTATAATATGAGATGTTTATGGACTTGCCCTATAAGATATTAGACTGTATTATAAGCTACCGTAATTTAAACAACTGGTATAAAATTAGATTAATGGGTCAAAATAGGTAGCCTAGAAATAGATGTTACAATATGCATCTGTCTCTATGAAATAAATTTATGATAAAAGAAATGTTATAAATCAAAGAGGATGACTGGAGTGTCCATTAATTCAGCTGAGAAAATTGGCTGCTTGGGAAAAGTAAATTTTTTGTACCCCAGAATAAACTGAACATTAATTTAGAATCTGAATTTAAAAATACAAAGCATAAAAAAATTCCAGAGTAAAATAACTGTGAACAGTTACTTGGTCTCCAAGTGAGAAAGTTTCATCAAGACAAAGATAAAAGAAAAAAATCAAAAAGGAAATGATCACTGCATTTTATTTGATATAAATGTAAAACTTGAATTTCAGACATAATAAAATATAAAGTCTACAACAAACTAGAGAGATATTTGCAACAATAGAAAATGTTAGTAAATTTTCCTTACATGTAAAGAACTCCAATAAATTGATAAGAAAATCATGAAGTGTATAAAAGAAAGCCAGTAAAGGGAAAACCAGTTCACAGATGAGGAAACGTGAACAGAAAATAATTTAAAACAACTTGAATTAAGTAGTAATTCAAGAACTGCAAAGGTTTCAAAAGAAATTATATGTATATATTCATTTGGCTATGTATTTTATTTTATGATACTCAGTACCAGCTACTGTGTGATGAATTGCCAATCTACTGATGGGATTGTGACTGCTACAATATTTTAAAAAGCAACTTGGCAATTGTATCATCAGCCTTGAAGATATTCATGATCTTTGATCCAGAGCAATGAATCTATCTTCCATTTGGTACTGTAACTCCTGCTACTACAGACCAACAGCTGAACTGACTGTAAGAATGAAAGCTTTGGGCTTCCCTGGTGGCGCAGTGGTTGAGAGTCCGCCTGCTGATGCAGGGGACACGGGTTCGTGCCCCGGTCCGGGAGGATCCCACATGCCACGGAGCAGCTGGGCCTGTAGCCGTGGCCGCTGAGCCTGTGTGTCCGGAGCCTGTGCTCCGCAACGGGAGAGGCCGCAACAGTGAGAGGCCCGCGTACCGCAAAAAAAAAAAAAGAATGAAAGCGTTAAAGGGCTAGAGTACAAAATGAAGTTTTCCTTCAAAATCTTCATTAAACGGCTCTAAGAAGATTGACTCATCTTTGAAGAGCATCACATCGGGTGAGACTCACATGACTGCTGACCCTCCCCAGTTCCCACCTGTTTCTGTAAGTTAGTGTGCTTAACTTCCTCTCTTAATCTATTATATATGAGATCTTTTCTTTGAGTCAAGAGAAAGAAAAACTTACCGAATAAATAAATTTAATAAATAAAACATATGAAATAATTCTTTAAACAGTGTAATTTATTCATTTATAGTGTGCCAGGATAAATTAAAAGAACTTTCAGCTTAAAATGCTGTGTGAAGTCTATTGTGTAAATGGAGGTATTTTGTAAAATAACCTTAAAACTGTAAATTGACATGTTTGGTCAAGTTTAATTTGTTTTGTTTTCTTTTCCTTTTTTCATTTGAAAACTACTTTAGCAATAATTCCATGATTACCACATTCTGCCATTAAGAGATGTTTGTTAGTACCCTAACACTGCAGAAATCTTAATGAGTATGAACTCATTCTATCCATCCTTGTCAGTTACGGTATTTGTTTCTTGACAAATAAACCCTTTGATACTTTCAGCCTCAGAAATCAGTCTCAAAGCTATTTCCGAGTATAGTTTGTGTGAAATAAAAATGTTTAGCTTTGGGGATAATTTTTCCAAGCTGACATCCCTTGAGCAAGATACCTTTTTAGTGCTTTTATTTGGTTAGACTACACTTTTTCTGAAATCTTTTTGTAACACGTAACTTTTTTTTGTACTTTTGCCATTTGAAAATGTTGTGGTGTAGCTGGTCTGTAATTAACTTGCAAATTTAAAACTACCGTGGGCCTTGTAAGTCAAAAAATAGGTGATTTTGTCCTTGTATATTGTCATTCCATCTGCAGAAATCCTATTGATCTTATAGCTACTACTGGTTTCTTCACAGTTCACAAATGAAGAGTAAGACCTTCAGTGAATGCGACTATTAATCCTGTTGGGAGGTGAATCTCATTTCACCAGAATTAATTTCTGTTTTTGCACTAAAACGACGATGCAGGGTGAGGACACATCACTCTGAAATTGGAAGACGTCCCCACTGAAGGCTCCGAAGTGGCCTGCTCAGCTGAGTTCCAGGTTACTACTCATTATTTTGTTCACCCATTGGGGAATTCGATTATTTTATGTGTTGGGAGACGGCCATTCTAACTACTGTTGACTACCTCTGCTTGGGGAAGATAGAACAAGAAAATAAGAAAGAATGTACACGAAGGGAGAGGCTGGCTACTTCTTCCCATACATACTTCCCAGAAGTTGTGCTTTCACTCATATGACCGACAAATAGATTTTTGGATTCACTATGATTTTTCACCAACAAATATTATTATTAACAGATTTTCCTATTTCCACTAGTCCTTGCAATAGTTTGTAGTGTTTCAATCAGAACATACTGTAATAATCAAAAACTTAATTCCATTATAAAAAAATATTGAATAAAAGGATTTTCAAAAAAAAAAAGTTGAAAGCATCATAACAACTCATGATGCATCTTCTCTTTAGAAATCACATTTTTGGGCTTCCCTGGTGGTGCAGTGGTTAAGAATCCACCTACCAGTGCAGGGGACACGGGTTCAAGACCTGGTGTGGGAAGATCCCACATGCCGCGGAGCAACTAAGCCCGCGGGCCACAACTACTAAACCCGTGCTCTAGAGCCTGTGTGCCACAACTACTGAAGCCCGCACGCCTAGAGCCCGTGCTCCACAACAAGAGAAGCCACCACAATGAGAAGCCTGCGCACCGCAATGAAGAGTAGCCCCCGCTCGCCGCAACTAAAGAAAGCCTGCGCGCAGCAACAAAGACCCAACGCAGCGAAAAGTAGAAAAAAAAAAAAAAGAGAAATCACATTTTTTAGTTCTGTCCACTGAAAAGAACTAGAAAAAACAACCAGTGCAAGGGCAACAGCAAGTACACTTGAGCCCAGATTATGATCTCTAAGTACCATTCCTCTCCACCCACCCCCCCCATTAAAAGGCACCTGGGCTCCTTAAGAAAAAGCAGGTCTGGGTCAGGAAATGTATGAGACTGGCCTGACATACTTCTTCCTACCAGAAAACAAGGAGGTTTTTAAAGATTCTAGGACTCATGACAAAGGAATCATAAATCAACTTGAAGGAGCTCCCACTGGCCAAGAATGGGACAATTCAAATAGCAAAAATAATAGTCACTGCAAAGTATTAGAACATGTGAAATACTTCAATATTTGTAGTTTCATAGTGATTTTAAAAATTCATTGGTCACCTTTATAGGGTGCTGAGAATCAACTCATTATTTAAAAAACTTAGAAATAGGAAAAGAGCCATGCATTTAGACTTTCTTCTATGACTCCTCCCTCAAGGCACCAAAATAATAGATGCTAATAAATGCAGAAAGAATGGTAGAGGAGACCAGCACCATTTTACAGTCCCTAATGAAATAATGGATCTAGGCTAAAATCATTTGTTAAAAGGCTAATGGGGAACTTCATAATGGCTGGATGAGACTGGTAAAACCTGACCCTACTGATAAATCTGAACATCACAGAGAGGGACAAACAGACATTATGAGTCTCCTGACGGGACGAATGCCCCGGGAAGCACACAGCATACGACTTAAGAAGTATATAGTTCTTAAGTGCTCTCTCTGCCCCCTCCAAAGAAAACAGAAAATAATTCACTTATAGATGAATCTGGTTGAGTCTCTAGATAGAACTAACTGCTTAACAGAAAATACAGGGGTTAGAGAAACACTACACCCATGCCACCATTTGTTCTCTCTTGTCTTTTTTTTTTTTTTAAACATCTTTATTGGAGTATAATTGCTTTACAGTAGTGTGTTAGTTTCTGCTTTATAACAAAGTGAATCAGCTATACTTATACATATACCCCCATATCCCCTCCCTTTTGCTTCTCCCTCCCACCCTCCCTATCCCACCCCTCTAGGTGGTCACAAAGCACCAAGCTGATCTCCCTGTGCTACGGGGCTGCTTCCCACTAGCTATTTTACATTTGGTAGTGTATATATGTCCATGTCACTCTCTCACTTCGTCCCAGCTTACCCTTCCCCCTTGTCTTTTTGATGATGGCCATTCTAACAACAGTGAGGTAATATCTCATTGTGGTTTTAATTTGCATTTCCCTAATGACTAGTGAGGTTGAGCATCTTTTAATGTACCCGTTGGCTTTTCATATATCTTCTTTGGAGAAATGTCTATTCAGGTTCTTTGCCCATTTAAAATTTTTTTTTTTTTTTTTTTTTGCTATTGTGTTGGAAATACCACATTTTGCCTAGCATATTGGCGTATAGTAAAACACATGGTAACACCTGGTGCCAATGAAAGTTTAAAGAAATGGATACGCTCGTGTGCTGTGGCTGTATTATAAACTACTGCATCCTTTAAAAAAATTTGGCAGTATCTATGCAAATCTAAGATGTGGATTTACTTTGACCAAGCAAAGGTATTTCTAGGTATCTATTCTACAGAAATACATTTGTATGAAGGTGTGTGAAACATTCATTGTAGCACGGTATACTACAGTGAAAATGAGAGGAAATCTAAATATTTGTAAATAAAAGACCAAATCAAATATGGTACAACCATACCAAGCAGTCACTAAAAAGAATATGCTTGTACGGATATAGAAAACTCTCCAAGGTATATTGTGCAAGAAAGTATAGAGAAACGTGCATAACACAATCCCACCTGTGGTTAATAAAATCCAAACTCTATAGATGTACATATGGACATTAATATGTAAAATTATAGCAAAATATCTGGAGTGAAATACACAGTTGAAGTTTGTTTTCTCTGGAGATGCTCTAGGATTGGAGCGTAGGTGTAAGGGAAAGTCCACTCTTTACCATTTATATACATACATGTGTGCATATTTGAAAGGGCAATGTATTCAACTAATTGTCAATTAAAAATTAAAACCATTCAAAAATACATTAAGTGAATGGAAGTACACCAAAATGGTAATTGTGATTTGTAGATCTCTGCGTTCTTTTTATGCTTTCATTATTTTTTATTTCTACAATAAGACTTTCATCATGAGAAAAAAGTTATTTTTTAAAGTGTGGTTGCATTTACATGAAACCACCTATTTAAGAAGAGGTTAACAAGTTTAACTTTGTTGCATTAATTTTTCTTCAAGAACAATATGGTGTGTTCTTTTTTTATTATCAATGTCTTTATTAAATATCTTTATACAATGATAACTTCCCCCCTTCTTTAAGCCTCCCTGTACTCTTTTCTTCCCAGCACAGGTTGGATTAAGCCTTGTTTTGTAGTGTCCTACGGATGCTGCAGTGACATTCACTCCACTATATGGAAATTGTTCCATGATTTAATTATTTCTTGAACAAGTATGTGTTTAGTATTTACTCCATGCCAGAAACTTTCTAAGTGTGGTACAAAAACAAACTCTTTAAAACACATAACGTCTCTAAGAGGAAGGCATAATATTTTTCCCCATTTTGGAGATGAGGAAACTGAGGAAGAGAGAAGTGTCCATCCCAAGGTCATAGTGCAGGTAAGAGGTGAAGCCAGGATTTGAATACTAAGCTGTCCCCCAAGTAGGCTATGACTCTGAGTCCAAGGGATCAGGGCACGGTCTCCCCAGCGTCCAGCACATTGTGCCTGGGAACGTGGCACAGTAAACGCCAACCGCAAGAATGAGAGATGGGGATGGATGTCTGAGCTTTGAGAGTGAGAGAGAAGTCCAAGAAAATGAAGGATTTATTTTTGGGCTTTGGGTTATTAGTGATGGGAAGTCATAAATTTAGGTGGCAAACCATGAATAGGAAGGAGTTCTGCAGCTCGAGACCAGACCATCCTTTTCTTTGCAGCGGCTGAATTAAACCTTATCTCAAACTCGGCGGGCGGAATCATGAATCCACAGCAGAGGGCAAGGAAAACAAATGGGGAGGCTTGAATTTAATTTTAAATTTATTTATGATTTTAAAAGAAGATTGAAAAAAAAAAAAGAAGATTGAGGGTGGAAAGAAGAGCTTTCTTTCCTCTGTTTTTATTCAGATCTGTCACTTTAAAATATAGTCCAAAGCTAGGGTTAAAAAAAAAAAATTACATCCCCATGGAAACGCCAAAAAACTCTCTTTGTTTGCTATGCTGACAAAAACCAGGAAAACTTCATCATTTGCCTCTTGAGATTTTTGGTGTTGTTTTTTTTGGTGTTGTTTTTGTTTGTTTTAAAAATTCTTTTGTTAGAGAGGTGTGGTGAGGTTTTTCTAGATCTGGGGGGGCACGGAGGGTACTATTATACTATGAAAAGGAAAAATGAGCTGACATGTCACTGTTCTAGTGGCCCAACAATCTGAACTGTTATTGATAGAAAGCAGAGGTGTGTGTGTGTGTGTGTGTGTGTATGCTCGTACGTAAGGGTGGGGACTACACTTCTCAGTTGCGTGAGAGCTGATAGGAGAAGCTAGGTCTAGAGAGCTCATAGAGTTGGAACGGCAGCACCATGGACCCGTCGACATCCTCTTGATCCTATGAGACCTCTGGCAAACCACCGTCACCACAATAAAACTCACAAGAAAACATGGCGCCATTGGTGATTATGCGATAACACCTCCATCTGCCTTACCCAGCACCTCTGCCACCAGAACAGACCTTCAACGTGCCTTGTGAATAACCACTCTTCCCGGGTGACTTACAGGAGGCAAACAGTAAAGAAGAACGGCCTCATTTATTTTACGATTCCTCTGGTGGGGCGGTCCAAACAAGAAAACTGGGGGCTGAGAAATGCCGGGACTCACTTCTACGGCTGATTTCTGGCACCCTTGGAAATTACACTTTGCGCCTCCCCCGTCAGAGAAAGCAAGAATTTATAACAAACCTGTAAAACTGAATGCTGACCATATTGAGTTTAGTATCTGTACAACCTCTTAGGGAGAAGGAGGGCTATTCATCACCACGTGGGTAGAAAATTTCCCTTTGCTTATTTACATGCTATTTTAAAGTTAAAGCAAGTCCCATTTCTAAGGTCATTGAGTTCAAGCCTGGCAAAGGGATCAAAGACAATTGCAGAGCTAGGGATGCTATCGTATACTCAATCTCTGAAGAGACTGCCGCAGAGCTTAAATCAGAGTTTGGTTCTGCTTCTGATCCTTTGGAAGAAATAACGGCTTGGCCTCTTCAAGAAGGCAGAATGTCTCACGTTTTTAGTGAAGGGAGAAGTTCTGAACGAGGGGTTAGGAATAACCTTTCCTTGCCTCCCCTTTATGTAAAAGCTGAGCGTCACTAAAGAAAGAGGCAAGACGTGCTGGGTGAGTGTAATCGGTCTTCGAGGGGGTGCCTTCATCTGGGGAGCAAGTGTACCTCCAGTTCAGAGTCGCCGTGATATGTTTTTCCATCTCAAAGTAAATCAGACGGGGTGGCGACCCCAGCAGGCTGTGTGCGCTATAGGCACGTGAGTCCCACCCGTGGGAATCGGGAAACACCGCAGCGTATTAGGGAGTGGCATTTCCAGAGTCTGCGCTTTTTTCCTGGAAGGGTCCAGAGCCACTGTCTTCCTAAAACGGGTTAAGTCAGCCTCTCTAGAGGCCTGCCTTTGTACCTGTGAACTCTGGAATGGAACGAGCCCATGAAACCCAGGCAAGCGATTCCTCAACCGTTGGGTCTGTGCGTGTTCCCGGCAAACACGCCGCATTACATTACAGCTCAGGCCAGCTTGGGAAGTTTATTTGATTTGTGTTATTTTTCCAGTTTTGCTGGGTAAGGAATTTTCAGTGTACTTAAATATCTTCAGAAGACAGACTATTATTCATGAAGCAATTCTACAAAGAAAATATCTGATATTCTTTACTTAGCACATTTCCTCAAAGGGAGCCTGTGCCCTTGCTGGGATGCTTAATTTCTCTCTCTCTCTCTTTTTTTTTTTTTTTTTTTTTTGCAAAGGAAACTTGTTTGATCTTTTAGCTATCAACCTGGTTTTATTTTTATTTATTTATTTATTTTTAATGGCAGGCTTTCCCAGGGTTCATTAGAACATCATAGAAGCATCTACCCCTTGTTTCTCTCATGACACAATACAGGGTACCCATGGTTCTGGTTCTGAAAATGAAAGAGCTTACCCTGACCAAATCAGGGTAACCAGGTTTTAGCCCCAGCTTGTTTCCTGATTTTTCTGTGTGACCTTGAAAATTTTATGTAATACCACAGGGTCTGTTTTTTACTCTTGAAATATGAGGTTAATAATCCTCTCCCTGCCTCTTGCAGTGCTGGTTATCAATTCAATCCAGCAAACATTCATGAGTATTAACTCTGGGCCTGGCACCGTGTTAGGCTGAATGAGAAAAGGATCCTGCTTTCTGAAACACAGAATGCAGGAAGATACCTGCTTTGAGCATCATTTGAAGATATAAAAAAGAAACCCGCCCACCTAAGGAATTATAAACGACATGAATCGGCAGATGAATTCTGGAACAGACTTTCCAAACCTGCTCCTTCCAGAAACAGCTTTGGACCTTGAATCTGGGGTCATCGATATGTCACTGAAAATAACGTTCACTGTGAGCTCTCTGGGCTTCCTTCTGATTGCAGTGTCACACTGAATAATGCTCACTCGGTACAAGAAGCAAGAATGAGACTCTAATGTGTTAGACACTTGCAAGAAGGATATATGCTACTTCATTAAACAGAAGGTTAGAATAAATAAAGGCTTAAAAATTTCACATAAGCTTTATTAAAACTTCATAAAAATTCAGATAACCAACTATCTGACTGCTGTTGTATGCAAGCATTATTCTAGGGGCTGGAGAGGGTACAAAGATAATCTGCTGACCCGTCTCTCCCTACTCCCCAGTGAGGCCAGTGCTCTGCTACTATTACATGTTCTTGTTGTGTCATGACTTCTTTTGCAACTGCTATAATTCATGTTTATTAGTAGCTCATTTGTGAAACCTTTGCCAGAGGCTCTTTGAGGGCAAAGACTGTCTTTCTCACTACCATATTCGAGTGCCTACTTCAGCATTGATCCTTAATATGTGTGAATGAATAAATAACATCGCTGTACTACCCATGGGTAATTATGTTGTCATGAGCGTTGGGGGAGATATACTATTAATATTTGTGGATTGATGGATGAATGGCTCTAGCCTGAGGGTGTAAGTTCTGTTCTGGGCTCAAGGGTTTCCAAGAGAAAGGGGTGTTGTTCATTGTTACCCCAGGAATACCAGGCCTGGTACATTACTCCATTCTGTACTGAAGGGTCTAAAAGACCATGTATAATTACAAAGCACATAGTATAAGAACGAATGTTATAATAAAATACAAGTTGGTCATATGTTTTTACTATTAAAAGCATCCAGATATTGGAAAGTTACTGATTTCTTTACACTAAATTTAATAGATTTCTTTGTTTAAAGGAAAATGCAAAAATCACATTGAATGAAAAGTTAGAAATACCACATGCTAATTTAGTGTCAGGTGCTAAAAGAGAGAGAAATCTACACACGTACCCACAACACATGTCCCCCATGCATCATGTATGACTTTGACTTTTTCCAAGATGGTAAGTTGTGAGATTACATTCACAACTTATCTGTGATGATAAGTGCAGTGAACCTAAAAAGCATTTACTTGGAATTATTAAATCAATGCAACAAACATTTATTAAACATGAAGTATGTACCAGGCACTGTGCTAGGTGCTAGGATGAAGACTGGATTTAAGGGAAAATCAGTGATGGGGAATGAGGTGGGAAACAAGTGATTAAGAAAAGCCGAACCCCTTGAAAATGACTGGTGCCCTACCAAACAGAGCCATCAAATACTGACCTGAGTACTGAGCACAGGACGGGACACTGAAATCTTCAGAACACACTCTCTGGCACTAATGCTAGACTACCAATCTGGAACAGTTTGAACTTAAATAGGGAAATACATTCAACCAT
This sequence comes from Lagenorhynchus albirostris, assembly GCF_949774975.1. Taxonomy (NCBI): domain Eukaryota; kingdom Metazoa; phylum Chordata; class Mammalia; order Artiodactyla; family Delphinidae; genus Lagenorhynchus; species Lagenorhynchus albirostris. The sequence goes on along the minus strand of NC_083104.1, from coordinate 100,418,456 downwards.
TTAGAGTTCCCAAGTGGTCAGAAAAATAAGATGACTTCACAATAAACACCCAGCTCACTCCTGCTGCCTTTGTGGGTACAGTTTTCTCTCCAACACCCAGAGAAGGGCTCTTTCCTGGAACGGACCTGAAGCCCGGTGAGCACAATTAAATTAAAAAGCTAACTAATAATTCTCCGGGCGTCCACTGCTGCCCTCAGTAACGTGGTACAGCTATTGATCCCCACTAATGATTGAGTGATTAAGGAGGATAAATTGCCTACGAATACAAAGCAAGCTGAAGGGCTCCCAGCAACAGAGCTGATCATTCTTTATCAATCAGTGCTGTACTTGCCTGTGTAATTTCAGCGCAGTGTCCTAAGACACCTTGGACATCACTTCCATGTCAAGAGTGTGGTGTTTTCAGCATCTTTGCTCACCTGGCTTTATTTTGACAGCTTCTGATTTCCTCTTTTGTTATCTTTTCTCCTTGGGCAATGGCCTCTCTTCTTATGTACTTTCTAGTTGCCAGATCATATCTCTAGGAGTCCATTGTTATGAATTAGCACGTGCAAGCGCGAAACTGGTTGATTGTCAGGCTACAGCGTATTTGGTTGTGTGTGGGGTTCATCATACGGATCCCCTGGTTGGATTATGCTTTGATTTCTAGGCCGGGAAAACCACAGCATGAGAGAAATGAAGAGAAGACCTCTTTCCCCCCTTCCATTCACATCCCCGGGAGAGCTCAGTGAGCATTAACATAAAAATGTAAAAAGGTATTAACTTAAAGGCTGGTGCCAGAAGTTTTCTGGAGGGAATAGCTTTGGAAAAGTGTGTAGAAGCACAGATGTGTAGTCTGACTGTTGGAGAAGCCCAAAGAACGAAATCAAAAGGCTTGCTGAAGTGTTCTGCATGAGAGAATAAGAGAATTTGCTCCTGAGAGAGGAAGAGAGAACAGAGTTTGGAGGACAAGGAAAAACAAAAGGGGAGAGAGAAGAGGCAGTAACAGCTGGAGAGAGACAGGAATTAGGGTTAGGGAGGAGCCAGTGGAATTTTAAGAAGAGTGAACACAGTCTCCTGTGTTTTGTAATAATTATCTTGTGATTATTATGTAAACCAGTGGTCCTGTGAGTGTGGTCCCTGACCAGCAGCACGAGCATCCCCTGGAAACTGGTTAGAAATACAAGTTCTCAGGCCCCACCCAGACCTCATCAATATGAGAATGCTGTACAGAAACCTGTGTTTTAATAAGCCCTCCAGGTAATTCTGATGTGGTCTGAGTTGGAGAACCACAGCACGGTTGGGGTCTGTGTACCCGCGAGTTCCTCATCTGTGGATTCAACCAACCGCAGATTGTGTACTATGTTTACCATCGCTGTTGGTTGAATCCGTGGCACACAAGGAATATGAAGGGCAAATACAGGACTTGAGCATCCGTGGATCTGGGGTATCTGTGGCTGTCCCCGAACCAATCCCCAGGGATTCCGAGAGACGACTGTAAACCTTTCTTCCTCTCACCGCCCCACAACGAGTGGCAATTAATGTCTAGACATTCATAGATGTCTTGGGTAACTGTTCATGACGTTTCTGAGGCAGCACAGGTGTCAGCACTGAGAGATATAGGATTCCTACACGTAGAGATGGCCACAACAATATCCCCAAGAAATTTGCAGAAATGTTTGGCCTTTCACAGGCCAAGGAATTAAGGAGTTGTGGCAGTTTTCTCTGGGTTCTGGGGACCGGGGCAGACCCACCTGCCATGTTCACGTAGTAAGCCTGCTTCCCACCTCGCAACTCTTATGTCTCCTCCAACAAGCTTCCAATACTCCCTCCTTGCCTCTTGTTCTCAACAGATGATTGTGCTTTACATTTTACTGAGAAACACAGAATCACAGAAGGGAACAACCTCGTCCTCCTTCCACTGAGTCTAGAAAACCTGCACCTTCACCCATATCCTACTCTGCTCCTGTCACCGTGGGGGATGGATAGTCCCACCTATCAAGGGCTTTTCACCTGTTCCCTAGATCCCACCCACTCAAGGATTTCTCTAAGTCAGTGACTCTCAACCGTGTCTTCAAGAATCATCTACAGAGCTTTTTGTAAGCCCTGGATCCCAAGCTGCAGAATGTTTGGGTGGGGAGACCGCGGCGTCAGTGGCCAAGCCCCCAGGTGATTCCAGGGGGCAGAGAAGGCTGTGAACCACCACCCTCCCTCTGGGCTGTAAACTCTTTCTCCTGGTTGGTCTCCAGCACCAGAAAATTATGTCCACTCTGTCCTGTCTTTAAAAATTCTCCTTTGACCTTCGTATCACCATCTCTGTTTCACAGAAGGTCTTCTTGAAGGAGATGGTAATACCTGTGCCTCCACTTTCTCACCTCCCATTACATTGTAGCCCGTGCCCATCTCTCTGGTTTCTGTCCCCATCACACCAGTAAATCTTTCTAATTTTCCCAATGACTTCTGTATTTTCACAGTGTATGGCCACTTTCTTTTCTTATCCTACTCAACTAATAAGCAGCATTCCAAAGAGCTAAAGCCTGTCTCGTTGAATCAGTTGGTGTTCTGACTCTGTGACACCACGTTCTTCTGATTCCCTCTTACCCCACTGGCTACTCTTCGTCAATCTCCCTGTCCTTTGTTTAGACTCGAATTGTTGATTATACTAAATCCATCCTGTTCTTCCTTTAAACTTGCCGCTGGCTCCTGCTGGCGGTCATATTTATATCTTTAGCTCAGCTATATCTCCTCTGAGCTCTAGACTCACCTATTCAAGTGCCTACTAGAACTCTCTGGTTTTATTCTCACCTTCCGCTGATCAGCAATGCCCCTCTGCTCCTTTTCTGTAATGCAGCATCTAGTGGCAGCACCATGTCATCTCTAGATCTATGTCACTCTTTCGGAGCAGAGGTACCTGGAAGCTGCTCACCATGGCTACAATGGAACACCAAGGCAATGATCAGGTAGTTGAAGGTTATTAGACCCTCAACCTCCTGAATGGTCCTCCTGTAAAGTCAATGGTCAGGCAGCATGACTAACCCTTTTCACCTCTAGAAGAGAGGCCACATAAGTGCAAATGCATGTAGACATGTGTCCCATCTTACACAGATGATGTAGTCCAGAAAAGCTGTTAATAAACCAAAGTTTGGGCAGATCATATCATTCTTTAAATACCTTAGGGTGTTGGATAGTTATATGAAGTTGTATGATTTTCTTTCTGTAATGCAAATAAAATCAGTAACAAATTCTTGGTTTACCTATTTTATAAGTATGGCTTTTTAAAATACAATTTTCTTATATTAGGCCACCACCTATGTATTCCACCATCTCAGCCCCCCTTGCTGATTCCTACTCTGTTATACCCCTAAATGTTAGGGTTCTTTAGGGCTTGATAGGATATCCTGTTTCCTTCTTTATCTATATTTTCTCCAAAGGTGCCGATAAGTCCCAAATTCACATCTCTGATTCTCATCTTACATATCAGGATATCTCCGGTCATTTCTGGTTGAGTGTCTACAGTTATCTCCAAGTAAACATTTTCAAAACCTTAGTTTGTCTCTACCCCCTCACTCCCCTCAGTCTTCTCCATTATCCACTCATTTGCAGTTGTATCTGGCTGGCAAGGTTACTATAAACAGATCCCTGTACCTTTGAACTGCACATGGCCCAGTTAGCAGCTCCTGTCACCATCAACTTGGAACACTTGTCTCATAGATAAGGATTATTGGGTATAGGATGATGGAGGTGGTGAGTGGGGAGTATAGGATTAGCTCAGTGCCATCTATTGGAATAGACAGTTCAAAGAAAAGGTCAGTAGGATCCAGGTTTATGTTATATAGAGTAGAAAACATTGATTTAAGTGCAACTCTCACGTTCAAAGTCAGCACTAATATAGACCCATTTTGGAAGATATTGGAGAGCAATGCATATGGAATAAGATGATGTGAGAAGCCTTTGGTCCCATCAGCTTTTATATGTTTCATTACCTTATTTCTTAAGATCTAAACGTGGACTCTCTTCTCTCAATTTTGCTACAACATTGCATCTGCCTCTGGAACTTAAAATCAGCCTCATGCCAAGTATGGAAGCAGGGGGCAGACAAGGAAGAGCAGAGATGCGGATAGGGAAAAGTACTGTGTGTGACTGAGTTTTTAAATTGGATTGGTAAAGAAATCCTTGGACTTGACTGAGTTTATTTGACTATAACCAGATTTAACTTCTGCAGCAGCCAGAAGGGAAGGCTCAAAATAGCAGTAGAGATTAAGTTGTATTATATTAAAATAAAGTTACATGTTTGCATCTCCAGAGTTACGGTTTATGAAGTGTGCACGCACTATGCGTATAAACAAATTTGTAGAATCTGTTAGACATTCAGGCTTTCTCTTCTTGAATTAAGGAGACAGAGAAATTAGTTCCACTACAGATGGGGTCAACTTTATTCTATTTTTCTGAAGCCAGATTACGGATCCTAAGAGGTTTTTTTTAAAAAATTGAAGTATAGTTGCTGTACGATATAAGTTACAGCTGTACATATATAATACAGTGATTCACAATTTTTAAAGGTTATACTCCATTTATAGTTATTATAAAATACTGGCTATGCTCCTCCTGTTGTACAATATATCCTTGCCGCTTATTTTATACCTCATTGTTTGTACCTCTTAATTCCCTACCGTTATATCGCCCCTCCCTCTTTCTTCTCCCCACTGGTAACCGTTAGTTTGTTCTCTGGGAGTCTGCTTCATTTTGTCATATTCACTAGTTTGCACTTTTTAGATTCCACATATAAATGGTATCATACGGTGTTTGTCTTTCTCTGTCTCATTTCGCTTAACATAATGCCTTCCAAGTCCATCCACATTGCTGCAAGTGGCAAAATTTTGTTCTTTGTTATGGCTGAGACTAGATATATAGATATATAGATATATACACCACATCTTCTGGATCCTAATAGCTTTGAAAGTCAAGTTAAAGAAACCCTTTTCGTTTACAGAGCAATAACACACACAGAGGTGATACCATCAACATATAGCTCCACAGTTAACTAATGGTGCAGCTTTAGGCAATCTTCAATTGTCCTGCAATAAATCTATAGCAGCATTAACTTCAGGTTATGTCCTCATATGCAGTGAGGACAAATTTTGTATCTTTTTCTATCTTTAAAACATGGAAAGTGTATGTAGGAAAGGGACGTCTTGTAGAATAATTTTGCCATCATCCAAAAAGAGACGCATTAGAAATATAGGAACTATTTTTGTAATAAGAAAATAAATCCCTGGCCCTTACCTTCACACCAAGGATTGAAGAGAATGTACGTGTCTGTTTCTGGGTTTCGGCTGGTGCGGATTACACCATAGGGGGTCCAGACAGCAACATACATGCGGAACTTCCCCACAATGCAGTCTGGAGAAGACTGGATGGACAGCCGGACAGACCTGTCCTCTCTCGCGATAACTTTGGCTCCCCACTTGCCACTCTGCAGCTCGGAGACCACAGAGACTGGGATGTAGGTTCCCTTGTTCTCCTGAGGGTAGCGACCTATGAGAAGAAAGAAGAAGTATAGTGTTAAGGAGATTTCACAAGCCATTTTTGTTCTCACTCTGTCACCTTTATAGCGAAAGGTGGGAAATAATTCATTAGACTTGAAATCCTGAAACTTGGGTTGGAATTTCACTTTGGCCACCAACTTGCTGCCTGATGGTGGACAATTTTTGTAACTTCTTTGAAGGTCAGAATTGTCCTGTCTAGATTTTAAAAAAAGAATAACAGTGCTTACAGAGTTTTTTGTTGGTTGATCAATGAATTCAAATAAGATGTGGAAATACTAACCTTGGATGCAGAAACAAAAACAGAGCTTATAGGGTAATGTGAAGTCACCAGTACCCGAAATTCTGCCCTCTAAAAATGTAGAATTGCTTTTTTAGGGGTGTAAGGCAAATGTTTTTGTTTATTCTGAATACAATTTTACTATTTGTTATACTACCTATAATAGAGCTACATTTATAAGTTGTCCATATGTCATTATTTTCGTGTTTAACTGAAACGTATTTATTGCCAACATCATTAGTAATTTAGGCTTATGTCATGGGCAAGAATTCAGGCTCCAGAGGCAAATTGTCTAGGTTTGAATCTTGGCTATGCTACTTCCTTACCTTTGTAACCTCTGGCAAATTACTTGACCTTTACAGATCTCTATTTTCCTCTCTTTTTCTCTATCAATGAGAATAATAATACTACACAATTGTTATAAAGCAGAAACTAACACACCATTGTAACGCAATTATACTCCAGTAAAGATGTTAAAAAAAATAGTACACAGTGATGAAATAAAATAATACACATAAGATGCTTTGCACATAATTTCTCATGCATAACAAATTTTTAGCTATTATTTCAACAGGAAATTAAACAGCAGGGTATTTTACCGTATGCCCAGGCTCATCATACTTTATGTATAAGCTATCTCAGGGTAAATCTTATTTCTCTTTATTGCTGCCATTTTGGGCCAAATTCTTATTTCATGAGGTTGACCCCAAAACTAAAGTTTACCACTGGGTTCCTGGAAAATCAAAGTCTTCACTGCGAAAGTCAAGCCTCACAGCACTCTTTAACTCTTTGGCTTACAGTTCAATTTATAGTTTGGTTTACAGAATAGTCAGATAGATATTTTAAACTGGAGCAAATCTTTCATTTACAAATGTTTCCCAAATGTATTAGACATTCAGTTCTTCTTGACTTGAAGAAAATTACAAATCAGACTAATACGTCTAAATTATTTTGATTGTAAGCAGAAGAAGCTTTAAAACTTATTCACTTCAATTGCTTAACATAAACCATGTAGAGAATTCTGCATGAAAACAAATAAAAACAATGATTCTTTTTGGCCTCTCCAGTGACTGAGGTCTTTAAAGGATTCTTTGGTAGGCATATTGTTGAAGATAGAGCATTGGAAGGAGGTCGTTCCATAAGCTGCCACTGTGCAATTCTGTGAGATACTTATTCTTAATGAAAATAAATGTATACAGCGCAAGCCAGGGAGAAAGATTAGAACCCCAGTGCTTTGCTATTGTTAGGGGTGTCAGTTTATCAACACTCAGAATGAATATTATCATAAATCCAATAAAGCCTTGAAATGTTTTTCTGCCAAGGTATGACAGTGTGTCTAGGTGGTGTTCTTGGGAATACGTGGGGCTCAGCTTCCCGGAGCCTGGACATAAATCCACCTGCAAGAACTGTTTGTTCCAAAGGCACCGCCATCCCCATGCCTCCTGTATATATGCTCCTCTTTGTACACATTCAGACTGGGGCATGAGTTTACCCTTTTCTCTGGAGGCATTGTTGCTCTCCGGAGCCCCCATCAGTGCTGAAGTGTAGACATCAAAGCAATCTCGCCAGCTAAAGGAACCATAGTTCATTTATTACAGTGACTCCTGGCAGCTGTTGCCACTAAATACTGACTCGCATTTGGAATCCACAGTATTAAATACGACACAAGTTTGGTAAAAGTAAACTTTTGGAGATAAAATGTGTGATAATGACAGACTTATTAGATTTAAAGAAAAAGGATGAAAGGAATTTTAAAATGAACTACATAAGCAGGTTCCTTTAGGAATACCAAAGGATTAGGAGAGTGTATCCAAAGCTATGTGCTATGAGACTCCGCTTCACCTTTCTACTAACATCCACTATTGTCAGGAGTATCGAAATAACCAAGACAATTGCTAGTTTCCATTATTACACTTCCTGTTATGATTTCAAAGACATATTAAATTTTATGTATCAAATTCAAGTTATACATAAAAAAGTAAAGAAAAAGGAGAACGATTTTTTTTTCATGCTGGCTTTGAACCCAGTCACAACTTAATCTAAAGGCTAGTTTGTTTGAAACTTTTTCCTTCCTGCAACGATATTGCCTACTGTGTGCTGGGCATTATTCTAAGTGCTAAAGACACAACAGCAAACAAAACAGACTGCTGTGCTCATAGAGCTTATAGTCTATGGAAAAAGCCAAGCCCGTGCTATTTATGATACGCATGTATTGTTTTACTCCTTATAACAAACTGTGAGAGGGAAATCATTATCAACATCCTAACTTGACAAATCAGGAAACTAAGACACAAGATCATTAAGCAATTTGTCCAGGGTGATACAACTAGTAACCAGGGGGTTGAGATTTGAACCAGTCAGTCTGGCTTAAGAGCCTGGGAGTCTCACTTCTAAGCTCTACGGCAGTTGTGTGTGCAGACAATGCTTTGGTGTTGGTGAGAACTGTGATGAAATTCTGACTCTGCAATTAACTCTTGGTGCTACCTAGGGCACGTTTCTTAATTGTCTGAAGTTCCATTTCCTTGTCTCTTTGCAGTCTTGGAAATGGGAAGAAAATAGCTTCTGTAATAGAATGAAAGCTTTATGCCTGCCACGCAGTAGAATTTGACTCACTCACGAGACATTTATTGTTTTGTGTTTTAAACATAACAGCTACCGGAAAGGAAAGCTAGAAGGAAGAAGGGGTGATTTCCCCCCACCCCACTGCCTTCTCTGGTTCTAAACCTGACGAAAGTGGGTGTCCCGGGGAAAGCAGGTTACTTTTCTTGAGGGAAGTATCGTGGCCAAGGAGAAAGCAATAAGCTGGCTCTGACACTTACTGTGTGATCCTGGCAAAGTATTCATCCTCTCTCAACTAAAACTTCACGTATTCTGTAAAATGGGGATAATATGGTCATAGTTTGTGATGGGGAGGACAGCTTAATAAATGGTAGTCATTGTTATTTCCCCCTTTTCTCAGGCTTTCTGATTCCCCTAATTCACCCTTTCTCTGTTTCAGGAGCGGGAAGACAGGATGGGTTCACTAATAGCCAACCTAAAGAACCCAAATCTACTTACAAAGGAAAGTTTATTCAAGATTCAAATATACTGAGCTGACTAATATTTCCATCTAGAAAACTTGCACAGCCTCTGCTCCCCCGCCAAAGTGATAGCATTCAGTATTAACCAAAAAACCTTAATAATTCCAGAATTATCACAGAATTATCTAAAACCTGCCCTTCACTAAAAAAATCTGGTTTTCTGAATCACTATGGTCACTGTCATCTCCATTCATGACTTACGTAGAAGGTGGCAAACTTTATGGTCCATGGGCCAAATGTAGCTTGTTGCATGTTTGTGTAAATAAAGTTTTATTGGAACACACTCATTCATTTGTGTATTACTGTGCTACAATAGCAGAGTTGAGTAGCTGTGACAGAGGCGATATGGTCTGCAATGCTTAAAAGATTCACTATCTGGCCCTTACAGTAAAAGTTTGCCAACCTCTGCCTCAGAGAGTTTTATATTTTATTTCTTTAAGGGGTGATTGATTATAGACACTCAGTGTCTAAGACTTGGGCCTAAGAAGAAAATACCATCACCTAGTTTCTTCTTCAAAGAGAAATATGTTACTAAACTAATAACAAACATCTTCACTGCTATGGGGTCAACATTTAGTTTCCTTAAAACCTCCTAGTTAAATCCCTCACAGTCTCAGAGGGTATTGAAGACGTAGGAAATGGGTTGTAACTTTTTACTGATTTCACTAGACACTGCTAAAATGTTCAAGTTCATTACTGTAAAAGTTGTTTAGCGTTGCCAAGGCAGTTCACAGAGAGATGGAAATAAAGCACAACAGGAATGGAGGTTTATTTCCCCGGGTCCCTGTGAGGGAATGTTTACAGGTGGGAAACTGGGGTTCTGTGAGGTTATCACATGCAAGACATCCGTATAAGTGGGCAGAGGCAGACACAGGGCATGGACTGAAACCTCTGTGCTAGAAAGCCCGTTCTCCTTTCCCTGCATCATGCTGCCTCTGTGGGGACGGTGGGAGGATGCTGGAGGGATTACAAAGAGGAGGAAGCCAAGAGAAGACTAAAGCTGCAAGATTTGACGGGATAGGAGGCAGAAGGACAGTTAGGACCGCAGTGGTGGATACGACATGTGTGAGGCGGCAGTGTGAATCCCAGGACTTAATCACTGGTGGTGAGCAAGAAAACCTGGCAGACAGGGCCTTCCAAAGAGGGTCTCTGGGGCTTCCCTGGTGGCGCAGTGGTTGAGGGTCCGCCTGCCGATGCAGGGGACACGGGTTCGTGCCCCGGTCCTGGAAGATCCCACATGCTGCGGAGCGGCTGGGCCCGTGAGCCATGGCCGCTGAGCCTGCACATCCGGAGCCTGTGCTCCGCAACGGGAGAGGCCACAACAGTGAGAGGCCCGTGTACCACAAAAAAAAAAAAAAAAAAAAAAAAAGAGAACAAAGAGGGTCTCTGGGCTGCGAGGGACATGAGTTGGGAAGGTTTTTAAGGTGATGTCAGTGAGAAAAGGGAGAAGGGAGAAGGAGAAGGACACCACTCATGCGGTCAGGCTGTGTGGCACAAGACCAGCCTATGGAGGCAAATCAGGAACATTCCAAAGGGCCAAAAAAGAACCCAGGTTCTCAGCCTTTTTCATATACACCGTATGGAAAAGCTGATTATTAATGTGAGACCTGATGTGTCAATAGTACTTCAGGGTCTTGTCAGCTGCTCCGTAACACCATGTTTAATTCTGAATGTAATGATTTCAATGACAGCTCTGGGGAAGAATTTTCCAGGATCGAACTGTGAGTGAGGAAGTTGTGACAGAGTAGTATTTCATTTCGCTAAATAGCCCTCTCCCCTCGAGAAGCAGCACGTTTAAGAGCTCTCAATCAGCCTACACTCCGGAACACCCATCCATCAACATCCAGGACGGCCCAACAGCTACCCTTGGCCGAATGTGGATGTGAACTTCGGCCTTCCAGAGGTGACCACCAGGCACACGTTTGCTGAAACGGAATAATGGCTGCACAGACGTTTGTTTTGCTTTTTTCCAAAATTGTGTAACTTTCGTGTTAAAAAAACTCTGAGCAAGAAGAATAGAAGCGGGAAATACAATATCCCAGAAAGGATTCTCTTTTTGTTTTTAATAATGTAGTCTTTGAAATTGGACTACTTACTAACCATGAAAAAATATAGTTACCAATTGCGTTCTTTCACACTTAACTAAAATGGGTGTCATTTTCCCAAGTGATCTAGAAATTAACATATGCTCTTAGTTTAAATGTTTGTTTTCATCTGTAAAGCATTTTTCAGGCCACGCTAATCCTCCTTGTAAGGGAAACTTCGCTTGGACCATACGCCTGTATTCAAATGCACCCATGCCTTCTTTTATCTGACTCTCTCTTTATATATAATATAGACGTGTGAATACAGAGAGAGGCACCTACCTTAACATCCCACTGCTCGTAACTGGGAGGAAGAGGATGAAAATATTTAATTCCTTTACAATTTTATTCTTTACTGACCTGAGCTTTTGCACGGCTTCTTCATATTCGTGTCATTTACATGGTGGGCAAGAGAAATCCACCTCCAGCTCAGACTCAGCCCTACGTGACCTTGGGGGAAACTTGCTCTCAATCATTGATTTTACAGACCTGAGAAGCCACTGCATGCTGAGCCCTGCATAGGTAGCACCGCGCAGAGGAATGTACTGCATTAAAAAAATTAATGTTTTAGTAAGTGGATGGCTTGGAATGTTTTTACATTAAAAACATAATGTCCTATGTGGTGATTAGGGTCCCAGGTAGTCCTGGAAGGCCACTAATTAGCCTACAGTGTGGTCAGCTTAGTTGAACAGGGTTTGCTAATAGAATCATTCTGACTTCACCTTGCTTATACCTAGAACCTGGGAGGACATAGGATGGAGGAGGACGTTCCTGTAATTGAAGAAGGCGCGCCTGTCAGTCACTTTTCCCTGGTGCTCTGAAATGTGGAAGCGTGAACCTCAGGACACCCCTACTTCTCATCTCTTGGGCAATCATCCACAACTCAAGCGGCCATAGTCTGTGTTCCACCTACGCTATACTTAATGATAATACTTTCGGTCATGAGAGTCTTAATTAATCACCAGGAAACCCCAGACAAAACTTTTCCTCCTTATTAACTTAGATATCTATTTTTCTTATTAACGGAACTGAAGATATTGTTCTTTTGCTCTATAGCCCCATAGGATACTACAATGCCTTGTAGGTGCCAATAAATGTCAATGGACTGAACTGAGACTTTTGCAGATGCCGAGTCCCATTAAGAACATCACCCAGACCTTAGAAGCCCTGGAATGAGAGCCTGTGGTAACCAGTTGTCAATTCCAAGCACCCTTCACAAGAGACAAAAATTTCTGCTTCTAAACTTTTTCCTTCAAGGGGTACTTTTCATTCATATATAAATACATTTCAAGCTGAGCTCTGACTCCACCTAACTGCGGACTTTCTTGAATAGTGAATTCTTATAAGAGGATTGTCTCTAAGGAACTCATGAATATATCATGTCTCCAGCTGGGAAGGTAAATTTCACGATGTTAATTCATTTTTCCATTTGATTCATTTGTTTTTCCCAAGACACACCTTTCATGTTCAAAATAATCAATCTGTTTCCAGATGGGCCCTGGAAGTATTACAGTGACAGCATGATGCATGGGGCAGGACTGGAAGTGTGAATACAGCCGCCTTGTAAAGGGAGGCAAACCTTGTTTTAACTGTCTTAGAATGGAATGCGAGTGCACAGGGACCAGGATGGACTCAGTCTCTGAATAACTTTTAGGAACACCAGGTTACCAACTACGAAAACAAAACAGCACCACCAAAAAAGAAACTATCAAAAAAGGCACAAAAATCTTAGATGGTAACAACTAAGAGGAAAGCAACATAAACGTTCAAAAGCGAATCATTTCATTACAGAACTCAGGAACCTACGCCTTCTATCTAATACCTTGCCAGTGGGATGTATATATAAAGTTTACTTATCTATATTTATTTATTTGGATGTTTTCTAAAGGAAGAAAACTTCCTGGAAATGTTTATTCTAGCAAACCAGAGAAGGAAGGGAAAGCTTCTTGAGGACAGGGACTGACTTTTGTTTAACTTTGTACATCTGGTGCCTTGCATCATCTTGGAACATAGTAGGCTCAATAAATATTTGGTAGCTTGATGATAGCTATATTCTTTTTTTTTTTTTTTTTTGCAGTACGTGGGCCTCTCACCGCTGTGGCCTCTCCTGTTATGGAGCACAGGCTCCGGACGCGCAGGCTCAGCAGCCATGGCTCACGGGCCCAGCCGCTCCGCGGCATGTGAGATCCTCCCGGACCGGGGCACGAACCCGCATCCCCTGCATCGGCAGGCGGACTCTCAACCACTGCACCACCAGGGAAGTCCGATAGCTATATTCTTTAAGGTGTCTTGTCTACCTTACGTCACTTTCAACACTTCCTAAGTCTCTTAAAATATTTTTGGGGGTAAGGTGTAATTCTGTGAGATATATATGAAACCAGCACTGTGCAAGGTTCTTTGAATGATTCAGGAAAGATAATAAGGCCATGCCTGCTGAGGACGGTCGGCATTGTGAAGTGCATATGCCTCCGATGACCGACCACGGTAATAATCTGGACATGAGGAGACAAGGGCCTGGCCCAGGGTGTTGCCAACAGCACAGAGAGGAAGAAAAGGACATGGGATAAAATTCAGAGGACACGTCAACAACATGGAGATAAGATAATTTCTTCCTCGGCGAAATAAGACCTCACGGCTCCTTCAACAAAACGGACCACACTTTGAACATGCCTCCAGCATGCCGAAACACAAGTCATCGCAGCTGCTTGGTGCAGTGGAAACCCAGAGAAGGAAGCAACTAAAGGTGCTACAAAGTGAGAGAGGATCCCTCTGAGAAGGTGGCTTTGGGATATAATCTTAAAAGTGGACAAGGCAGGAAGGAGCCTTCCTAGCGGAGGGAAGAAGGAAAGCACGCATCGTGAGGGAACCACGAGATGCCTGTGGTAGGAGAAGCAGCTGATCTGGGCAGGGTGAGGACCAAAGGGACCTTGGACACTGTGCCAAGGCATCTAGGCTGTGTCCTAGGAAGGACGGGAGAGGGGACAGGAGAAGCTTTACTTGGCCTGATGAGATTTGTTCTTCAGGAAGATCGCTCCGGCTGCAGGAAGGAGAATGGTTTGCTAGGGGACAGGGGTGGAGGTTCGAGGGTTGCCGGAGTACTCGGCTGTGGCATGACGTCATCCCTAGAGTGATACTGGCTGGCTCTGGAGGGAAGATGAGTGCCGGGACGCAGAAGAAATACAGGCTTGGTCAGGGATGAGATGCTCGTTCTCAGTGAGGAGGGTGGAGTCAAAGGTGACCCCAGGTTTTTTTCATTCTTCACCAAAGAGTTTTTGAGTGCCTACTAGGTGCTAGACACTGTAGATATTGGGCCACAGCCACAAGAAAAACGGTCATCTCCTCGAACCCTGCGACTCACGACCAGGCTGCAAGCCTAGTGGGCATCTGCTCCAAAAGCAGGGCCTGGTGTGATTAACTGCTACACAGATTTACTCAAGGAAGCTAGTTTTCTGGGAATTCCCTTAACCCCATGTGTGTGTGTTGACGCTGGAGAGAAGACAGAATATTTTTAGTCTTTAAGAAAAAATAATCAACATAAAATCTCTACGATTTAGATGAAGTTGGTTATAGAACGTGACATTGCACTGAAGATTGGTTCATACGGTTGATCCAATTCCTAAGGAACAGGAGAAATAGAAGTCGGAGAAGGTGGAGTTGAGGTCCAGGCTGTCCACTGGGGAGTAATAACTACTGTTTGTGCTTATTTACTGAGGCTGTCGACGGCCTGGCCGCTCTCAGACCCAAGGCCCACACCTCCCAAGACCCTCTTCTGGGCTCCCAGGAAGCCCCCTTCCCAGGCTGCATTGCCCTCTGGGCTGCCCTCTGAGTAGGTTTGGCCAGTGAGGGGCTCTGGAGGCAGATGGGGAGATGCTGCATTGTGTGTCCCCGTCTCTCTCTCTGCTTCTTGGGGGGCTGAGTCTCCTTCATGGCTCCCAGCTCTCAGCAGTGACTGCTGGGTTCTGGTAAGACCTCCCCCTCCTCCACGTGCCCCAGGTCCACAGTTTTCTGCTGATACTAACTCCTGAGTTGCCTCACTGTGCCACCCGTTTGGCTTCTTAGCTGTCCTCTCACCAGTGTAATCAATTCCTTTGATTAAACTTCTGTTGCTTATAAAACCGAAGGAAGTGTCCACTTTATGCTCTGGGCCCTGAGCCTGCAATGTGTCAGATCTTGTCCTAATACTTTATATTGGCTTTAGGAGTTACGTCCATTTAGTATCTGGGGAAACTGGGGCTCGGAGAACTTAAGTAACTAGCTCTGGGTTACACAGCTATCAAGTTGCAGAACAACGATTTGAACTTCCAGGTCTGTTTGTTCAGTCCAGCACTCATGTCTGGGGAAGGTAATCAACCTCTCTTAGTCTATTTTCCATCTGTAAACCAGACATTAAAAGAGGTGAGCGATGAAATAATAATGTGTGAAGCACATGTCATGAACTGAACAAATGATTATTTTTATGGCGTCTAACGGTTACGACAGCAAATAAAACTCCTTAGACCTATTTTATTTTTATTTCTGAGCATGAATTAAAATGGGGCTGCTGACGTGGCGTGGTGCAGGGATTTACTCAGCATTTACTGAGCACCATTTAAGTGCCAGGCACTGTTCTAGGTACTGAAAATATAGCGATGTCCACGCGGGTTCATGGAGCATACCGTCTAGTGGGGGTAAACAGACAATAGACAAATAAATACATACAACATCAAACGAAGATAAATGCTATAAAAACATAAACAAAGCAGCTAAAGGGGACAGAGAATGATAGAGTGGGGTGCTGATTTGGAGAGAGTGGCCAGAGCAGGGCACTCTGGTAAGGTGACATTGAGCAGAGGTGGAAGAGCAGGGAGGAAATGAGCTGTGCAGACACCGAGAGGGGAGCATGCAAGTGCGTGCAAAGGTCCTGAGGACGGTGTTCTCGGCAGGCGCCAGGAGTCTGATGTACCTGGAGCAGAGAGAACACTGGAGAGAGCCGTGGGAGATGGGGTGAGAGAGCCGGAGGATCCAGCAGGGCCTTGTAGGCTGTTGTCAGGATTTGGGAATTTATTCTTCTTGAGAAAAGAAATCAGTAGAAAACAGATATGGTCTACCTTAAGTCCTTCTAAAAAATCCTCTGGTTGCCACGTAGACCGTGGGAGAGTAATCAAGATTGCTATGAAGATCTCCTGACTCCCCAGGATATGCCCACGTTGCTTTTTTGATGATGAAAATCCTTCCAATAGAGGACAAACTAGAGATACGGCTAGAATATTTCTATCCCTGGAAAGAAATATATTTGCTTACATTTGTTACTCTGTGATGTGAAACCTGATTACCATACCTTTCCTAAAAGCTGGTTTTCACAGCTGGGAGAGACCTGGACATTGAGGTAGAGAGGTGGTGTGAAACATGTGGCCACTTGAAGTACAAAGTTTACCTACACCACAGTTTTCTTCTAGGGGAATCTGTAGCCCTTCCCTGGCATGAGTCTGAATGAGGTTCTGTTGTTCTAACAGTCCATCGAGGTTTATATCCTCTAGGATCTAGTGATATTGGGGAGAGAGGATGCTGGTTTCACAATGTCTAGTTTATTGTACTTTGATGGAGTTCATGATTATGAACCAAATTGCATACTGGCCTTTTGTCCCTCCTCACTCCAACTGTTATGAAACAATTTCAAATGACGAAGGATGTTTACACATTTCTCGGGATTCTGCCATCCACAAGCTGGGCCCTGGAAGCCCAAGGAAGGTTTGGAGTGGGTGGGAAACACACTTTGGACTGAAAGTAGGGATCACTGACCAGATGCATGGCAGCTAGCAGCTTTGGTGCCTATCTGTTTCTCAATCAGCTTCAGGAAGCATGCCATAAGGAATTCTCTCTTATAGGAACTGAATCTCCTCAACAAATGGCAATTCTGTGGAGTTAAATTCCATTTGTTTGTGTTGTATCCATCATGTAAGCAGCCCGAGGCTAGCGGGTCTTATGAGATTTAAGACGTGTCATTAGCTAACAAAGATAAGATCAAAAGTTTAGCTGAATGTTTTCCAAGCAAAACAGACCTCTGATGAAATTTTCACTAAGACAGTCAATGCTTGTTAATAATTTAATGGCAACAATAATGGGGAAAAGAACCAATCATTGGTAATTATAATAAAATATTTCTCTGTCTTTGGAATGCAAATATGTGAATGCAATACTGTTAAATGAGTTCACATCACCAGAGATGAGGCCACATCACATCACTGAGGCCACTTGGAAAAGTTTCCAACGGGCAAAATTTAGGACAATTTGAACATCAAATGAATTAAAGATAGTAACAGATTTAAGTAACCTATTTAATTAAAAGAGGAAATCATGAATTCATATTGATAGCAATCATTCAATCAGTAAAAGTTTGATGATAAATAGAATAATTTCATAGTCTGAAGGTACTTGCTTGTAAAGCACTGAGTAATTACAATGGGAACAAAGAGTAACTTGCAGTGGAGGATCCCGACAGACACCATTGTGTTGGATTCTGTGATGTGCTGCCCAGAGACTCCTTCAGGAAGGACAGATTTATCCATAGCTGCTGGGATTGATGGCATAAAATGGTCCTTGGTGGGTCAGCCCTCTTTGGGAGTTACCAAAGCTGAAGAAAACTGCCTCATCCAAGGTTATACCTCATTTAGGAGCAGTTCACATCCAATGGGTGATCAACATGGGTGTACAAAGGTCGAGTTCAGGTGCCCCCATAACAAGAGAGCTCTGAAGAGCCGTCCCATCTCCATAGTTCCTCGTGGGGTCAGCTGTGGCCTTTGCAGGTACTACTTGAAGCTCAACTTCTCTTTCTGCCCAATTCTGCTTCCACAGAGGTTAATCCCAAGAGCATTCCGTAATCAACTTCTTGTATGCTAATTTCAAAGTCTACTTCCTAGAGAACCCAACTTCTATAGACTGAATATGCGTATTACCCCCAAAATTCATGTCATAGATGCCAAGGCTTCACTTAAACATATACTAGAACATTTGCTAAATAAGGCTTCAGAGTAGCTCAGAGAAACACTAGTATTACAGCCCTTTAAACAGTTCGCTAAAAGCTCCACATAACTGACAGTGAGGCCTTTGAGAGGTGTCTAGGCCGTGGGGTGGAGCCCTCATGAATGGGAACTGTGTCTCTATAAAGGAGACCCCAGAGAGATCCCTCACCCTTTCTGCCATGTGAGTACACAGTGAGAAGACAGCCATCTGTGGACCCGTAAGTAGGTCCTCACCACACACTAAATCTGTCAGCACCTTGATTTTGGACTTCCCAGCCTCCAGAACTGTGAGAAATAAATGTTTATTTATAAGCACCCAGTCTACGTTATTTGTTAGCAGCCAGAACAGATTAAGACATTGACCTATAACTCTGCCTTAATCAAGTAATCAAAATTAATTAAGGGGATCTAAAAAAAGTTACGTGCAACCGGGTAGGATTCACCGAGAAGAACTCAGCACCACTTCTGTGATATTACTGCCAAAGATACATAACCTGATTGTAATCACGAGGAAGCATCAGACAAAAAAACCCAAACTGGGAGGTATTGTACAAAATCACTGCCTTATAATCTGCAAACGTGTCAAGTAACGAAAGTCAAAGAAAGACGACAAAAGTGTTCCAAATTGAAGAAAACTAGAGACGAGACATGACAACAAAATGCAACATGTGATTTTGGACTGGATTCCCTTGCTATAAAGGATATTATTGGGACAACTGGTGACACTCAAATGGGGTCTGAAGATTAGATGATCATAATGTATCAATTATAATTTCCTGATTTTGGTGGTTATACAGGAGAATGTCTTTGCTCACAGGAAATACACACTGAAGTATTTAAAGTATTCAGTGATGATGGGACATAGGGTTGACAGCTCTCTAGTGGTTCAGGAAGAAAAACAGAAGTTCTTTGTACCACTCGTAAATTTTCTGTAAAGTGGAGTTTGTTTCAAATTTTTTTTAAAAAAGTTTTAAACAACAAACAACAGAACAACATGGGTAACCATTGTTTGTACAATTATCTTGTATATCCATGTTCTCCTTTTTAAAATGTTTTTATTTTTTGGCTTTAAAATTTTTTTTATTTTATATTGGAGCATAGTTTTCTCCTTTTTCTTTTCTTTTTTTTAAAAAAAAATCCATCAGTGATGTAGGTCTTTAAGTTTCTTAAGATGAGCAGTACTTTTTGAACTTCTTCTCTTTGGAACACCTATATCGACTCTTCAAGAATACGTGGTGAAGGGAGCCTCCGAGTTGCCCCACACTAGGCAACATCCTATCTCTCTAGGATCATCCTTCAAGAAGCATCAGCTCTAAGAGAATATGGGACTGATGAGGAGGAAAATGTCAAGGAGGAGCTCAACTCCTTGCATAGTAATGGAAACGGGATCCAAGGCTGAAGAAATCAATATGGGGGCCGCTACTTAGTAGAGCATTGAAGCAGGGATGGCTGAGCTCCCACAAGGTCAGGTTCACTGTGCCATGCGAATCTAGGGGAAATGAGGCAGAAAGCAAAAGGAGAGTGCGTTCTAACTTCTGAAGATGATTACCTTGTACTTGTGCCCTAAATTATCTGTGAGTTTTTCCTTGAAATTTTATCATGATGGTTATAAACACAAGTACTGTCTTTGTGAATCATCTTTATTTTTAAAATCTGGCTAACAATCCACTCAAGTGTCTTTGACATGTTTAAAGCAATTTGTTTCCCAAATATGCAAGTTAGAAAAGATGGAGACGATGGAAAGGAAGTAATGGAGACAGTGTGTCATTTTCTATCACTTGGAAAATATGTTGCACAAATAAAAAAAAGTTGTTTGATGGAAAATGTCACCCTAGCTGTCTCCACTGCTTCATTTCCATCATGTTAGTCAGAAAAACACTGTCTTTGTCTAGTTAATTGCTTCAGAATACCAAGGGCTCTTGTCTACCCTGTGCACTAATTTTCCAGTGAAAATAACATATACGTCAACCTAACTTTGAGATGTTGGACCTCTAACGTGGCTTGTCCCTGTGGGAGCCAGTTATGGGGCTGAGAGGGAAAGCTATTTTGTCTTTTTATTTTCCCAGTCAAGGAAACAGGACTTGAAATAGCATTAGTTCTTGCAAGTCCAAATGGAAAGCATGACACCTTCACTGGAAGAGTTGATAACATTGTGCTGACGACTGCTTTCCAAAAAAATCCAGCACGTGTGTTTCTCCCCAGGTCACACCATAGTGAGAAGTGCTGCACACACTTCATTTAGCTGCTGGACTCCTGGACATCTCAGGCCCCAAAGATACTCATTCTATGATGTCTGTTTTAGTCTGCGGGGGCTGTTATGTAAAATACCACTCACTGGGTGGTTTAAATAACAGACGTTCATTTCTCACAGTTCTGGAGGCTGGGAAATCCAAGATCAAGTTTTCTTGCTGTGTTCTCACGTGGTGGGGGAGAGAGAGAGCTCTGGTCTCTCTTCCTCCTCTTAAAAGTATACAAATTCCATCATGGGGCCATACCCTCATGACCTCGTCTAAACCTAATTATTCCCCAAAGGTGCCACGTCCAAACACCGACACTTGTGAATTTGGGGACCAAAACATTCAATCCATAGCAACGTCTCATCCCTCTTCTCCATCCCCTCTCCCTTACTAAAGGCCTTTCAGTTGTCCTGCCCAGACTATACCTTAACCCATCCCCTCGTACCTGGTCTCTTCCCTCAAGGAGGAATCAGTGGAATTCAGATCCTGATTACTGGCTGGTCCTAATATTCCTGACCTGGTGCTGGACCTGGGATCTTAAAAAGTCTTGGAAGGATACAGGGTCCACTGAATGGGAAATGAAGACAGGAACCCATCCCCCTCTCCAAGCTGATGCAACGAATGGAATTCAGCTATGGTAATTTATTCATTTGAGATGTTAGGGAATTATTTTCATAGGGAGTAAATATAGAGGTGAGAGGAAGTACAATGTCTTACCAGATATTAAAATTTAAGCAAGAGTGGATTTGTTAGACACTTGCCATTAGCTGTTAGCTAAGCCCAGTTCCCTGGATGAGTTGTCAAAGGCTTTTTTATGGGGTGCAGTGTGGAGATGTTTGGTGCCATAAGCCCAGAGGAAGTCCCAGCATAAGTGTTTCTGAGCCACTCAGTGGGTGATGCAAAATTCTTGATATATTTGGCAGACGCTGCCTCAGTTCCCCCATATGCATAAGGTAGACTATAATTGTGACCACCTTCTATGTCTAAACTGCTCACACTGAGAATGATCACACACCTGGTTTCCATGCTGGTCAAGCCACCCTGATGGGACTCTGGCCTATTTATTCCCCTATTTGTTCCAAGTTGCTTTCAGTGCCCACCCTGTCGAGTCGTAGTCTTCTCCCAGGTGATCTGATTGAACATCCAGCTAATTCAAGGCTGCCACCCCTACCCAGAACCCTGAAGGGTTAGAGTACTGTAGCAGTACCCTGCACAGCCCCCAAACCAGAGATCAGGAGAGAGGCTTAGCTCTTGTCTGCTGGAGGGCAAAGGTGGTCACCTTGCTCAGTCCCCTCAGGTAGCTTGTATCTCTTTGCTCCTGCAGCGAGGAGATGCAGAGGTGCCCATACTGTGCCCCTGATGGCTCGCTGGGGCCCGCTTCCAGCTCTGTGCCGGCTTCTTCTTCCTTTGCCTTGCCTCATCTTGGATGGCTGTTTCTGCTTGACCTCACCTATGCTGGATGAGCTCACTGTCCCCAGTCTGCACTTCCAAAGCTAGATCAACACTACACCCCACTCAGTCCAATGAT
This sequence comes from Lagenorhynchus albirostris, assembly GCF_949774975.1. Classification (NCBI taxonomy): domain Eukaryota; kingdom Metazoa; phylum Chordata; class Mammalia; order Artiodactyla; family Delphinidae; genus Lagenorhynchus; species Lagenorhynchus albirostris. The sequence goes on along the minus strand of NC_083104.1, from coordinate 100,396,730 downwards.
CTTGGTTACTCTTCTTCTCTTGAAATGGATTTTCTGTGCCCTGTTTGGACACTGATCCCAACTGTTAGCATCATGAGATTGCTCCCTGTTCCCCTGTATGTTCCTCTAGCTGTCTAGTAGCTTCCTTTCACCTCAGCTCTGATTTGACAATCCTATCCAAGGTTGCCCAGCTTATGCTTCTTTTCCTAGCATCCCATCTAGTTAGTCACCTTCCCTCTCAAAAGTGTCCTGGTTTGGAGGACAAACTATAGGCTTACCCCTGGAGCTCCATCAGACCCTGGTCTGGCCTTGGGCAAAAGTATATTTGATCCCTCTGTTGGGCATGGATAGCTCCCAGATCTATAAAATGAGTGGGCAGAGTGATGGCTAAGATTCCTTCCAGCACCCTAACATTTCTGTTCTGTGATTCTGTGAAATATACCAAGCTTTGGATTGCTTCACTTTTAACAATGAGCAGATGCACACAGTAAAACATTTAGAGAGGCGTGCTTTTCAGAGCAGCCAGTCCTAACTGGATGCTAGGCAGTTACTCCCAGGCACTTCTCCTCTTTGGCTCTCAGTTTTTGCCTTGAATATAAACACAACCCTCGGCATCTTCATTCAACTCATGGTACCCTCCTCTCCTGCATCTCTCTATGTCTGACTCCCCAGGGTTTTCGTCTTTTCTCTCAAAACTTGTTCTTGGACTATGCATCTCACCTCTTTAGGATAGCGCCCTCTGCAGAGTGTCGGAGAGTTATTCTTCAAAGCCAAGCTGTGCAAATTTACAAACGGGTCAGTTGGGTAGTATTATCTACCCTCATAGAGCATTTTCATTTTGTTAGGGGAGCTTCAGATGTTATGTGTTAATTCAGAGAAGTGACTACAATGGAGGAATTCAACACGCTGTTGCTGGAATACCTCTCACGTCTCATCATAGAGACACTTGCCTCTCTACCTGGCTATAGACTTGGCAGGCGGCAATCTGATGTTCATCAACATATGGCTGGTGAACATAATGTGTGAATGAACGAATGAGATTAAAAATTTGTTTTTATTACAACCCATCTTATTATCAGTCTACACATTACTGCCCTGAAGCCTTTGCTTTTTAAGTATATTTGGTTTCACAAAGTGTGAGAATCTGTTCATCTCCAGGTTAGCAGGAAAGCAGAGATAATAGATCTCTTCTCTCCACTTTCCCCACAGGCATTTCTGATGAATAGATAAAGGGGGTGGATATCATTCAAGTCTCTCTTGATCTGTCACGAGCACAGAGACCTACACCATTTACCTTTAAACTGTTCTTGAAAACTAATGGTGACTTAATTGCATTTGATCATGTTAATGAGATTCTGATCTTTGACAAAAGATAGTTTTTCAGGGCTCGTGTTTTAATCTGACATGACGAAATGGATTGTTTAGGAAGCGTGACGATTTTGCTGCGTGGAGAATCCAGATGCCACCCCGACACACGCAGAGAACCTGAGCTCTGAATCCTAGTCAGTGAAGACGCGTTCTATAAAAGGGGGGCGCATCCTTTATGGGATGGCCAGAGTAGGTCTCCCACACCACTGCAATTTCCATAAAACTCCAGGAGCCTCAAGAATGAGTGGTGCCCAAACCCCAAACGTAGCTGTGAGATTTGATTCAGTTAAGGATTCCTTTGTCATTAGAAATATGCGTACATCGGCAGAACAATAAGCTCTTGGACTTCCAAGAAGGCCTTCCTCCCAGCCTGGAGGGTGCACACTTCCTATCCCTGTTGTGAAATTCCCAGTTCCTCGGGATCCATCTCAAGGACCACTTGCCTTGTCCCGAGACCTTAGCTTTCAACTCTAACCTCGGTCCCTCCTGACTGCCCAGCATAGTGACTGCCTGCCTCTAGTACACATTTCTAGTAGGTAATTGTATCAGTTCAGCCCTTGATTATATACTGTATAGTGATATTCGTCTACTGTTTGTGGACTTCTTCTCACTCCAACTATAGTAAGCTCTTTAAAGACATGAATAATGTCTTAAATCCCCCATCTCACATAGTGCCAGACACAGCAGAGGTTTCTGCATCAGAAATTCACTGGACCAGAGATGAGATGAGATGTTATAAAGGCACCGTAACAGAAGTGGAAAGGAGGTAGATAGGAGCCTGAAGAAGCCACAGCATGACTCCCCGAAGCACATCCAACAGTACAGCAAAGGAACCTCTAAATGACTAAGCTAGGCTTCAGCCGGAGATGCGACAAAGCATTTACAGCATCCAGCCCAGCTCCCTGAAGCCTGAGGAAACACCTACAGGCAGATACAAAAATGGCTGTACCTACCTCCTGACGGTAATTTGCATTATTCTCCTAACTAAATGAGAAATATCAAAATGTTCATCCATGGGACTGTGTGTATGTATGTATGAGAGAGAGAACAAGAGCAGGAGAGAAACAGACAGAAACGGAAGTAAGAGAAATTATAAGAAAGGGTAGAAAAGATCAGAAGGGCTGAGATAATGAGAAGACAGAAAAGGTGGAAAGGATAGTAAAAGAGAGGTACAGCGATTTATAGCCTGTCTTATGGTCATCTAATACCTGTCTGGTTTGGTCGTCTAATACCTGTCTGGTTTGGCTGCTGTTATAGTAATGTTTTATGAAAGTTATACTTCCTTAAGGAACACTATAAACATTTAGCTTTCCTATACAGTTGCAATATTCCAAATAAGCCTGGTAATGGGGTGACCTTATTAGCAAGCAGCTATCACTAAGGAGTTCCAAGAGCTTTCCAGTTGTTCCCTCGTCGGTTCTTACAACGTGCTCGCGGAGTAACGAGAGGGCACAGATTATGAATAATTTGTCCACTTTCATCCTTTCTTCAGTGGGTTTTAATTTCAATCAGTTGCTCTCTCTTTTCACGGACTGGAGACTTAAGACCAAGGGATAACAGTGGACACATTCATTTTCATTAAATGTTCTTTTCACCCACCTCTGTCACCCCCAACTTCACAAACGGCAAGAACTTCTTAGAATTTATGTGGAAAAGCCAGAGGACGCCCACACGCTATAATCCCTGAGTTCAGATCACGAGTTCTGGGAGAGTACAGTTTCAGTTATGCGATGCTAGTTAGCCACGGTTATGAATTCTAATAAGTGAAAGAGGTTAATGTGAGACACAAGTATGGAGACAGAACAGAGAGAGGAGCTAGGGTGAAGGCAAACTCGGGGAATAAGAAAGAGAGGGAGAAAGGAGGGCGGAAGTCAGGAATCTGTGAGATTTCTCATTCCAACATCCATTGTCCTTTATATGTGCTCCCCAGAGCACACTACGTGTGATGAGGCACACTGACAATTCTGGTACCCTCAGGATACTGAGCTTTGCTGAGAAACTCAAGCTCTGTAGGATGGGATTGGGTCACAAGGCAGGGAAAGGGGGCTCCCTGTAGGTCTCTGGCACTAGAATGTGCCTGGCAATCCCTCCTACTTTGAGACTAAACAGCCTCTGTCACTTCAGCTAGAACTGCGGGCAAGTAATTCTGGGCAGAACTTGGTCTGTGGTTTGCCAGGGTTCCTATTTGACTAATTAAGCTGTCAGCATGGATACTGCAGACACGGGAGAGTTTTGTTTGGAGGTTCAGTGGTTGTTATCTTTTCTTGCTGCCAGGAGAGAAAAGACAGAGAGCAGTGGTCTCCTCTTGGCCTTTTTGACAGCCTTTTCTTATTTAGTAATAGTCCTTCCCTGGAGAGCCTCCCCCAAGCCCGCTGGTGCTAAGGTCCTTAGGGGCTATAACCCTAAAGGGGAGAGAGGGCAGTCTTCTTCCATTGCCCTCCCTTCAGACCCAGGATGGGGTGGGGCGTTACAGAGAGCATATTAGTCATGGAGAGCTTGATCCCACAGAAAGCTGCTCGAAGAGTCTGGCTAGGCTGGGACCTCAGCAAATGTCTCCATTTACGGGGGGAACAGTCAGGAAGATCAGAGCAGAACAAATGAATTAATCCACCAAACAATGTAACTGGGATTCATTCTATGCTTTTACTTGACAATGCATTTGTTCTCTTTTAAAGGGCCAAGGTGGACAGGCCACTGGGCTAAGATTCTGATGGTCTGTGGGGAGGCAAGGACAGGCGACCTCCCCTTCACTGCACCATCCTGGGTGAATCATTCACTCCCTGTGAATTTTGTTTTCCAGATTTTCAGTGAGGTTTATTCCAACCTCCCACTTCCCAGTTTTGTTGTGAGAATGAAAATGTTCTTTCATGTATGTTATCTCCTATAATCCATGAATAGCTGTTGGAAGTATTATAATCCCTTTTTTGTTCAGGTGAGAAAACAGTCACTGAGGGGGTTAAGTGAGACCACCACTGTTCTAAGTGGTGGAACTAGGATGCTGACTGGGGTCTTCCTGACTCCAAATCATCCCCCCTCCACTGCACTACCTCCCAGCCCTTTTATCAAATGAGCTGTCATCCCTGAAATGACTCCAAAGAGCCAGCCACTACAGCATACTGTGCTTCCTCAGACCGAAGTGCATTACTTTACTATAGGTGAGTCTTATTTGACTATGCAAAGAAAAACACCACCAATTTTACTACAGGAAAACTCATTCATAATGATGCTTACACATTTACCTTGTCATCTATCAGTAAGATTTCAAGTCTCTTACTTATGTCCCCAACAATAATCTCAGACCTCCAGTTTATCTTCCTTACCCTGCCACAGTAATCTAAAAATTAAAAACTTAGATCTTTTAAATCTCTGCTTAAAACTCTTCCATAGAGGCTCCTGGCTACTTATAGAAGAACATCTAAACTCCTTATCTAGGTGTACAAGATTGTCAATATGCTTCCAAGTTTTCTTTCTCCACTGACATTTCCCATTTTTTTCCCATTCCACTGGGTCAACCTCTACTCATCCTTTGATACCCAGCTCAAATAGCATTTGCCGGGGGTCTCTACCAGCTAGCCGCATGGTCAATCTCTCTCTCCAACGTGCTTTCCAGGTGTTTTGTCCAAGAGGCTGGCATTGAACTCAACCTCCAGTGTTCGGACTATCCTCTCCAGACTCTTCGAGGGCAAAGGATAAACATCTCTTACTACTTTAATACCAATGCAGTGCTTTGCACATGCAAGGTTATCAATAAAAGCTCAGTAAACACATTCAAAAGGAAAGTAAACTGGCTTCATGGTAAAAGAAGCCAAATAAAAATCTGGAAAATAAATATAAAAAAGGAAAGTAATCATTTTTGAAAAGTTATTGAATATAAATGCCAAATTGATAGAGTTATTTTAATGTTGGCACAAAAAGTGTCAAAAAGAAAAAAACAGATATTATGCTAAGTTACCATAGCACATTGACTACAAATGCATGCAAGTTCCATCATCCACTCTTCTCAGTGTTCTGCAGAATAAAGGTAATTTGCAACTGTAGTTTGGCGTTTCCTAGAGTGAGTTCTGCCTTTTACTAAAGGGTATCATAACAATAAAATAGGGTGGAGTAGTGTCTGCAGTCAAACCATTCTGGGACAGTTAGGCTAAAGAAGATTCTTTTTTTGACTTTGTACCCCCTCAGAGCCTTTAATATACTAATGTGTGTTGGAGCTCTCCAAGGAGAGGCAGGAAACACAGCATGACCCAAATACATTTGACCACAGAACTTTTTTTTTTCAAGGAACATCACACATGACGGGTGTTCATAGAGAGCACACTCTGGGTAACAGTGTCCTAGATTCTTAGATGCCATTATCAGTCACTTCATAGAAGCACTTAAGAATGAACACACTGATCGTCGCTGCACAAACACACAGCAGCAAAAATCTGAAATGACATCCTGTATCGGTGTTGCTTCAGAATCATGAAACAGGTAGCCCATTTTCATCAAAATCCTGCATAAAATAGTGGAAAGAGCATAGGCTAGGAAATTTCTCTACATCTTTCGAGCTGTATGACTTGGGGCAAGACATTTGTCAGCAGAGACACTGTGCTGTGTCTGTGACAGCCAGGGATGGTGATTTTGCCTGGACTTTCTGAAACATAAGTCCACAGGGGTGCTTAGTTTTTAAGGATTTGGGTGATGCTCTCAGATATGAGAGATGGTCCTTTTCCTCCCTAAGCTCCTGGAGCACCTGCTCACCTCCTAGGTCTTTGATAAAGTTGAGGTCATCAGGCATGATAATCAGTTTCCGATCTCTCCACCAAATATACTAACACGCACCCTACCTCTTTTCCAACACCCTCAGAAGATAAAGTCTTCTTCTGCTGTGTCTTCCCCTCATCCAAGCCACTTGACGCTATGCTTCTATTTTTTCCAGCATTCTCCTGAGTCTTCAGGATTCTTTCTCCACTGCCTTCTTCCCTTCTGCCTACATACAAGTTCAAGTACCTCCAGTCCTAAAACAGACACCCAAGACAAAATACCCCTCTTCTTACTCACATTCTTCTCCAGATATCATCTAAATTTTCTTCTCTTCCAAAAAGATTAAACAATTTCCTCTTTAAACACCTAATTCTCTTGGGTTTAGTGGCACTGCACTTCCCTGATGGCCCCTCTACTCATCTGATCACGTGGTCTTTGTCTCCTCCAGGGGTGTCAGCTCCTGGACTGACTCCCTAAAAGTTGATTTTCCCCAAGATTTAAAGCCTCCGTCCACTCCTCACTTGATTTATGTTTTCTGAATGATCTTGCCCATCTATGTATGTATGATACCCAAATTTCCATATATCCAACCCAAACCTCTTCCCTAAGCTTCAGATTGATATATGGGACCATCTGTTGGACATATTTACCTGGAAGTCCCTCAAGTTCTTCAAACACAGAGGATCAAATAGAATCTCATTTATATCATTACTGTTTCATTGGCAGAGGAGATTGTGATTAGGAGAGAATGCCTGGGCTCGAATTACAGCCCTAGCACTTTCCAGACGTGACCTTGGGTAAGTTCCTTAATCACTGCGAAGATGGAGATAACTACAGTCCAATGCCCAGAGGGGTGCGTGAAGAGTTAAATGGGCAGCATGTGGCACCTCTGCTCAGTACCCTGTACCAGTAGGTGAGCTGTCAACGGGAGCCACTAGCGTCATTATCACTTCCCACACTCAGTCCTTCTCTCCTGAATTCCCTCCATTCCTTATCTCATCTGGGAGTGCTGGCAGCACACAGCCAGCAACCTGGAGCTGTGGCTGACTCTTCTCCCAGTAACTCCATGAAGACTACCAGTCACAAGTCCAGTAGAGTTTTCTCTCCTAAACGTTTCTCAAATCCCACCTCTCCTCTCCATCTCTACAACCACTGCCTGAATCCAGGCTCTCACCCTCTCTCCTTTGAGCACCTTCTCTCCAGTCTCAAACCCTCTAAATAAGAATCCTTCATGTCACTCCCATCCTGAATACACAGCAGTCTGACACCCCAGCTGGCTTTAGATAAACACTACTCAGGAAATAGGTGAAACAGAAATATTGAAGTCTTGAGGCCATTTCAGTGTCTTAATGGGGTTAATAATGCAGAATATATGCAGTTGCTGTGGTCCTATTAATGCCTGGGCATGTGATGACTGTACCCATGAATGACCTCCATCATTGTGCTCAGAAAAGCCTGTACTTTTGGACTCCCAGGTTTGCACAGCTGGAAGGAACTTCCAGCACACACCACTGGGTGTCTACCAGCATCCATGCTTAGCTCCCCTTGGCCCTCTCTGAGGAGACTGGAAAAACGAACTACTTTCACAGCTCCTCTTACAGGTAAGGGTAACAAATGAGACATCAATAGTTTGCTGGGGCTTCTGGGAAAACTTTGCTCTTCTGATGAGAGGGGCAGGCTTTGCTGATACCATCCTTCCCCTCTTCTTTCTGAGGTACCCAGAAATATGAACCTGGCACCGTGGGAGCCATTGAGGGACTGAGGAAAAAGATCAAGAGAATGTCTGAGGTGCTGGCCTCGACATCCCTGGGCTCCCGTAATGGGACTCCAGGGAGAAAGGAACTTGCCCAAGAACCCTGCAGCCACTCTGGAGAGCTCACTGGGTAGGGGAAGTCTGTTGTTTTGAGCGGGGAGAGCTGGTAGGGAAGATAGCTGCAAATTCTTTCCTTGGAATGACTGCCTCAAAGAAGTATCACACAAGTAGGGAGCCCATGCTAAAGTAACAGCAAATTAACACCACAAGCTGTTCTAGGTTTTCACAGCCCCAGCTAGGGGTTAAGGAAACCTGTAATTAACGCTCTGCCCCATGCCTTCCATGATTTGTCATGGCTGCAGGCTCAGGGGTGGAAAGAGAGAAAAGGCCCCACAGATGACCAGGCACATTTTCTAGTCACACCCACCTCCTCAAGTTCATTAACACCTCCCACATAACTCACAGAGACAGCGGTGCACGGCCAGCAACTAATGAACGCAGTTATCAAAGCGCTGAGAGCGTCTGCAGCACAAGCTAGTGAGGCCCTGGCAGAGGAAAGCCAGTAGCTCCCTGTTCACATTCTCTGCTCCGAGAACCCAGTGTACAATGGTTAAATCTGGGACCACCTGAGAGGCTATTTACTTGAATATTTAAAAAGAAAGAAGCTTCATTTGAAGGCAGAATCACATATAAATAAGTCCCATGACCCTAGGTTCTGAGGACAGCCACAGAAGAAAACTCCAGGGTATTAAGACATCCCAGATCATCTTATATAAAGTCACAGGGAAAGACAAAAGAACAATAACAAAGAAATGCAGACTGGAAGCAAATAAGTGTGGTTATTTTCTCCGTATTTTTAATACGACGATAGGTCTCTCTATTCAATAGTTACATTCTTTAAAAGTAGTGCTTAAATTGGTCTTTGTTGATAAATCTAACCGTGTTATAAACACCCTAAAATAAATATTTGAAGAGACTTTTATGTGTCCTTTATTTTTTTACAAAGTATTCTCTTTTCTGTTTTTTAAATCACTTTTTCACATTCTAGGTTTCTTGAAACTGAGGTACACCCACATATCCAAACATTTGCCCTGAATTTCATTTCCAGTTCACATTCGACAGTTACCTCTTCTCATTAGAGCAATTACATTTTTTAAAGATTGAAGTAGAGTCGATCTACAATATTGTGTTAGTTTCAGGTGTACAGCATAGTGATTCAGTATTTTTGCAGATTATACTCCATTAAATGTTATTACATGATAATGGGTATAATTCCCTCTGCTATACAGTAGAACCTTGTTTGCTTATCTATTTTATATATAGTAATTTGTATCTGTTAATCCCATACCCCTGGTTTGTCTCTTCCCCCTTCTTTCTCCCCTTTGGTAACCACGAGTTTTTTCCTATGTCCGTGAGTCTGTTTCTGTTTTGTATATACATCCATTTGTATTATTTTTTAGATTCTACATATAAATGATACCATATAGTATTTGTCTTTCTCTGTCTGATTTATTTCATTAGCATAATATTCTCTAGGTCCACCCATGTAGCTGCAAATGGTAGTATTTCATTGTTTTATGGCTAATATTCCATTGTTTGTATATACCACATCTTCTTAATCCAATCATCTGTTGATGGGCATTTGGGTTGCTTCCATGTCTTAGCTATAGTAAACAGTCCTGCTATGAGCACTAGGGTGTGTTTATCTTTTCTAATTAGTGCTTTGGGGTTCTTTAAAGATATATACTCAGGAGTGGAATTGCTGGATCACATGGTAGTTCTATTTTCAGGTTTTTTTTTTTTTTTTTAAGGAAACTCCGTACTATTTTCCATAGTGGCTATACCAATTTACACTCTCACCAACAGTGTAGGAGGGTCCCCTTTTCTCTACATCCTCTTCAACATTTGTTATTTGTAGATTTTTGCTGTTAGCCATTCTGACAGGTGTGAGATAATACCTCATTTTGGTTTTGATCTGCATATCTCTAATAACTAGGGATGTTGAGCACCTTTTCATGTACCTGTTGGCAGTCTGTATATCTTCTTTGGAAAAATGGCTATTCAAGTCTTCTGCCATTTTTGATTGGATTGTGGGGTTTTTTTTTTTGACATTGAGTTTTATGAGATATGCTGTTTTTAAAATACATAGATTTTTTAATCTCAAAGGCAAATTTGCTATGCTTCCCCTCCCCCACCTTTTGGTTAAAGGAACAAAAGTAGTACTATGTCTGTTTATAAAAAGAGAAGACTTTAAATGCTTACTGTAGTGGATTCTGTGGTCTGCCACCCAGACCTTTTGTGTTTAGGACAGAGGCATCCTTGCCCCGATGCTGGGAACGCTGGTGGCTCACAGCTCTCATTGAACTGCTCTCATGGGTTTGCCATGGAGACCCAACTACACCAATTTTTCCCTCCCTGGGGGTAGCTTGTAGCCAATGACCATCAATGCTAGAGTATAAATGACCCATGCCCTTGCCCCAAGACTGGACAACTCTAAAGATACAATCCAGCTCTAGAGCTCACCATGGGATCCACTGAAACATTTGTTCATTGGAGTTCAACCCTACTCTCTGCCCAACACTGATCCCTTCACTCCCACACTGATGTTGACCCTGAGAGTGCTCCCCAGTAAACTCATTCCACACAAATCTCCTTCTCAGAGTTTGTTTCCTGGAAACCCAATCTAAGACATTCATCTTATTCTTCCTAAGACTTTCATTATTCTAGTTATTTTATGAATGGGTGTGGGAGAAGATCTGAGACCTCAGCCAAGTCCAGTTCAGGGACGAAGCTTCCCTGTCCTCTTCTCACTGCCCGAAATATTTGGCTATAAAGGTGAAGGTAAAAATTCCCATTAAGTTGGAACAAAACTACAGGTATTTACTGACATGCATGGAGTGATCCTTTTACTAAAAATGTGTCAAGGACATTTTAATCATATCTGGTCCAAACAAGCATGTACACGCACACACATATATACAAAAGAAAGAGAAATGAACTTAGGGAAAGAAATAAAAATAAATTTTCATCATATTTTAAAATATTGTTTAAAAAATTATCTGTGGATTCTTCTCTCACCTGAAGTACCCATTATTAAAAAATATTAACAATAAGAGTCTGCTCCCTAAATTAAATTGGAGTTATTTCGCTTTGCCTAACACACAGGAACAGTAATTTCGTTTTCCCTTTTCTTTTCGCACAACTGGGATAACAAATAATTCTGTGTAGAACCCAAGCACTGCACTGATGTTGTTTATTCTGACTCTCAGGGGGGATCTCTTTTCTCCTCTCCCCCTTCTATTTTGTCTTCAACTAATTTTCCCACATTTATATACAAATTTGCATTGTAAATTCAAGTTAAGCACAAACCATGTTCCTCAAGTGATCGGTGGCCATAGATTTTTTTTCCCAAGGAAGTATTTTTAGTTTTAATTTTATTACATTTAATTTCTTTATATTTATTCCCACAGGTCAAAGATTTTACATAGATGCCTCCATATAATCATATCATGGTCACTTTTTTTTCTCCCTTTCTTGCTTGGTTCCCTTTCCTTTTGCTTCTCTTGCCTTTATTTTGGCAGTATTTCCAACATGGAACCCGTATCAACACCAGTGTGTGTGCTTCATATTCTTTTCTGAACTCACAGTATTGATCTATGCACATGTACATTTACACGCACATGTAGAGAAGATCTTATGCACACCCTTCTACATTTTGTTTTCTCACTCACTACCTCTCTTAAAGTCATCGGGCATGGGTCAAATTCACAATCCATTACGTGACTATATCACAGTATTTTCAACCATTCCACTATTGAGAGGTGTTTACTTTTAGGGTTTTATTTGTCACCATACACAATGCTGCAGTAAATAATACCCACTTTTTAAAAGTGGATTTTAGATATCATTGGTATAGATTTTTAAGACTGGAATTGCTAGGTCAAAGCTCATATGTATTTCTAATAAAGCAGATATACCAAATTGCTTTCTAAAAACCTTAATAAATTACACATATATCAGCCCTGTATGCTTTTCTCTACGTACACATTAACATTTTATGCCAATTGTATTCATTTTTATTTATACCAGATTTTTGCCTGATTAGGCAAATGATATGTCGATGTTCGGCATTATATCAGACCCATCTTAGAGCATAGAGTGGTCCAGGGGTTGGATGTAATCCCAGCTCCAGCCAACTGTTAAAGCATGATTCCAGGAAATAACACAACTATACCTTACCCTTCCTCCATTATGACCCATGGTATCATGACTGTCATGAATAGGGCTTGCACAAGGCACTCACCAATGACATATTCCACCCTGAAGAGGTCCCTTCTAGGGTTATAGGGACGATTGAAGTCGATCTGGATGTAGAAAGACTGTCCTCTACGTACAATCAGCTTGTTGTTGCTGTATTTGTCGGTGTGGTGATCCACTTTGTTGCTGTCCCATCTCTCCTTGAACAGGTGAACACCCGTAACATTAAGGTAGTCTATACACAAAGAAAACAATCAAGAGAAACCATTGAGTAACTTTGGTTTAAACACAAACTCGAAAAACAAGACTATTTTCCTGAAGACGCAAGGTAGTAAGGTTTATTAGATAAAACGCTATACAGGGGGCTGGTAGATTTGGGAGCCAGTCTCTTGTGACAGCCTTGTTTTCAAAGGAGATTTTTTTAAAAGCATTTTCCCCTTCTGATCTCATCTCAGACCACACGGCACTCACTTTGGGATAATAAAGCTGTGTTGATAATGCCTATCAATAGGTCTAGATACAGAGGAACTAGCACCTGAGTTCAAGGCTTCACTTCCGAGTCTCACGTTGGTTTACGTTATGTCAGGTGCTTCCCACGATGACTACAGCCTCCACACGTTGGGATAAGCAGGGGATGCCACTTCAATTTTCTCAGCTTTAAAAAGGGAGGAATCAAATCTGACAAAGCCTGCAAGGGATGTTCTAAGGACAAAGTTGATCATCAGTCCAAAATTCTCCTCTTACTTCAGGAAAGGTCAACCCACAGCCCCCTTCTTTAATTCTAAAAGTAGATCTTGTCCTTCAAAGGCAGGAAACAGAGGGAACAGGCATGGAGGAAGGATACCAGCATTCCTATGAGGTAGGTAGGATTGTTTCCACTTTGCACAGGCTGAAACAAGACTCAATTTCCCTGGCTACTAAACAGCCAATCTGGAAGCAAACCCTGGTGTGACGCCGAAATCTACAGGCTTTTCCTCTGATTTTTGGAATCGGGAGTGTAAGTGTCAGTTATATATTTACCTGAGACACGATAGCGCTGGATAAAAGTTAGATCTCCCTTGCTTTTTTCCCATTCCCTCTGCAAATAATCACTGAATGTGAAGGTAACTGTAACTACCCGTCTACAGTTTAGAAGATCTAGTCTAAAGACAGATTTCTGTGTATGCATTTGGAGTTCTAAAGGGGCACTGGAGAGAGAATGCTGGGTGAGGTGGCGGGTGTGCACTGGCCTCTTGCCTTCCCTCCCTTTTCCTGACCTTGACTGTTGCATGGTTTGTCCTCATGGCTGTGAACTCAGTGTACATAGAGAGCTGGGGCTTCACCCTGAAAGGGCTCAGTGATTTCCTCTGCTTTTACACAGGAATCCTGTGCAGGACCCCTGGTGCTCTCTGGCCTCATTTTTTCTCATAGGCAAAATGGAGAAGTTGGGTTCATTAAGGTACTCTATAGGTCTAAAGTCTAGGAGTCCCTGCAACACCCTTGATGAATTCAAAGTCCAGGTAATCCTGAGTTTGAATCTCAGGTCTCATAATTACTTAGGCAAGGGATGTTGCCTCTCAGAAGCTGAGTTTTCTCACCTTTAAAATGAAGATACTAATATCTTGAGAATTTCTACAAAGATTCAATGACCTAACAGCGCAATGGGTCTGACTCTATGCCTGGTGCATAGTGGGACCAGAGGCTTCCTTCGAGCTTGCTGACTATGAACTGCCATGGTGCCACTTCTTACATGGTGCTCAATGGACTATCCTGACGGCAACATTGTAGCCAACAGAAAGTGCAAGATGCAATTTTATTTTTGCTTCATCTCAGAACCCTGTAGTACATGGTCCCCTGAAGGGCAGTTTCCTTCCATTATGCTGTGAGGTGAAGAGGTTTATTTCTATAGCTCTCTCTTCCAAGCTGCCTTCCTCCTAAGTTCTCTGGTCTTATTAAGGTCACACTCCCCAGTGCTAAACCAGCTTCAGAAAGAGTTGGAGAATCATAAACGTCCCAACTGAGAAGAGCCTTAGTAATCAACTCATCTGGCCCTCTTTCTTAGCACCATGACTTTTAATAATTTTGTTTTATTTTTTAAAAATGTCTAAAAACCTAACTCCTCAGAAAAGGGTTTAATCAGCTCTCCATTCATCAGCACCAATGGAAGGAATATACTGATACTGCACTGTCACAGAATCTCGGAGGGCAAAGGTACTTTCTGGACCATCTGGTAGACCTGCTATGTATTGCACGAAACATCTCCATGAAAATCCTAATACTTAGGCTTTTAGCCTCCATCTGAACTGGGAGCCCACTATCTTATAAAGCAAACAGGCCATTTTTAAACCACCCAATTATCTGAAAAATCCTTATAAGATGAACTGACATCTTTTTCCCTGTAATTTTTCTAACCACAGATCCTGGTTCCAACTTCTGCGTAAATATAGAATAAGTTCTATTCATTTCATCTGGCACTCTTGTGGTATATGAAGACTATTGTTAGGGTTTCTCTGAGTAAAACATTCTCCACATCTTCAACTGTTCTTTAAGAAATTATTTCCAGACCTTCTACCCATTACTGTGTTCTGAAATATACATATTCCATTTTACGTATTTCTCTCTTATAGCGTTTTTCCTAGAATTAAGTACATTACTCTGGTTATGGTTTTTCCAATGAAAACCAATGAGACCACTGAATCTTTCAAACTAAATAGTATATTTCTATGATTTCAATCCAAGATACCATTAGTGTTTTGAATACTCTTTTTTTTTTTTTTTTTTTGCGGTACGCGGGCCTCTCACTGTTGTGGCCTCTCCCGTTGCGGAGCACAGGCTCCGGACGCGCAGACTCAGCGGCCATGGCTCACAGGCCCAGCCGCTCCGCGGCACGTGGGATCTTCCCGGACCGGGGCACGAACCCGCGTCCCCTGCATCGGCAGGCGGACTCTCAACCACTGCGCCACCAGGGAAGCCCTGGATACTCTTATTGTTGATTTACATTAAGCATCTGATGAAGCAAAATGCTTAAAAATACATTCTGATGTCACTTCTACCAGTAGTGGATTAAAACTCAGTCCAGACCCCTATAAGTCATTTTCTCATGTTGTTATTCAGCCATTTCTATCAATGCAACTGTTTTTTTCTTTTTAGCTCAGTTTTAAGGCCTTACATGTATTCACATTAAATTTCGTCCTGTTGTATTTGGTTAATTGCTCTGAATTCTTAAGATAACTTTAGACCCTAAGTATATATTCACTATATTAACATCCTCCCTAATTTCCTGTCCTCCAGGAATTTCATAAGTGTGCTATTTTATGTTGCCATTCAAGACATGGATATAGATGTTGATTAGGGTACCACCAAATAAATGCAACTTAAGTAAATGCACAGTGGTAGATACTGAAGAGTGAAAAGGTAATTATGATATAGTGTCATGAACACCCTGACAAAGGAAGTATAGGAGTCTGAGTAGGGGAGGGTTTCTGGCTAGGAGCCCCTAACCCAGATTGGGGGGGCGATTAAGGAAGCTTTCTGGAGGAAGTGAGGTATAAGCAGGGGTCAGGAAGCTGAGCAAGTTTTCCAGGTAAAAAGAGAGGTGGGGAAGAAGGGAGGATGAGTGAAGACTGAGGAGAGAGAGTGCGTGGTTTACTTTAAAAGCTGAAAGGTGACTGGTTGGCCAGGGTAGCAGTGGGACCACAGTGGAAGGGAAGGCAGGAGCTGCTCCTGCAGGCCTTGCAGACTGTGTTAAGGAACGTGGACTCTAATTGCATTAGGGATCCAGTGAAGAATCTGAAAGAGCAAACGGACATGGTTAGATTTGTGCCTGTGCAAACGTAAACTGCTTCTTCCAGTGACAGAGGGGAAAACGGATTGGGCGGGGGCAGTGCTGGAATTCCAGGTGAGGGTTGGGGAGTGTCCAGTCTGCCTGTAGGGAGTGAATGCCCTGGTCCTGGCGCAGTGACAGGGTCTGCCTCAGCTCTTCCCACCCCACCCCTGTGATGACGTGCCCCTAAAAACCAGCATATTAGCTCTATGTCTTGGCTGCCCCAGCAGGTCTGCCCACACAGAAAGATAAAGCTGGAGAGAGTCAAGTCTTTCTTTGGCATCTGGTTCTCATTGGTTCCAGTTCTCGCTGCAAATGAAAACCCTGGCTTTCCAGTTCCACGCTCCAGTCTAGCAAATCTGGTTAATGTCTAGTGAGTCTGGTTAAGTCAGTCCATCCTGGGAATTCCCTGGCAGTCCAGTGGTTAGGACTCTGGGCTCTCCCTGCGAGGGCCCGGGTTCAATCCTTGGCCTTGGTCGGCGAACTAAGATCCCACAAGATTCACAGCGCATCCAAAAACAACAAGAAAAAATCAGTCTGTCCTTGTGGTGGTGTCGTGCAGGGTGTATAGATGGGAATTGGAAGAATAAGAGTTCCATAGTTAAACAAGTTTGGGAAGTGCTGGTTTGACCAAAGTTAATCAGGATTCTTGCAGACTTTATGGCAGACTGTCACACGCTGACGTACACTGCAAACCTCCTACAGGTGCAATGCTTTCCAAAGTTAAACGACCATGGGAACTATTTTTTTGTGGAGGATTTTTCAGAATATGTTTTGGGAGATGCTTCACTGTTTACTAATTGTGCAACCTCAGAAAAGTTATTTAATCTCTCTGAGTCTAGTTTTCTTATTTTTAGAAAGGCAATGAAATACCTCAAAGGGTTGGTGTAAGCATTACATGGAAAAAAAATGTATGTAAAATGCTTTAGCGTGGTAGCTGGCACCTAGCAGATTCTCAAAATTATTATTATTATATTGTTATTGCCAGAAGTAGGATAGCATAGTGGGTAAGAGTATGGATTCTGGAGGCAGACTACCCGGACCCAGATTCCAATTTTGACACTTACTATCTTTGGGACTTTGGACAAGTTACATCAACTTGTGCCTCAATTTCCTCATCTGCAAAGTGGTGGGATTAAATAAGAAAATGCTACATTGCCTGTCTTCTCAGCAGACAGGCCTGCTTTGCTCTTCCTGAATATCTACAGGTGGATGGAGTCATTTTCTCCTCTCAATTGCCAGAATACATTTTTCTTTTAAAAAAAAAGTCTATTATCATTAGTCACTTAGCATTATCTTAATATAACTGATTTTATCTAGGGAGACTGTAAGCCCCTTGAGGACCAGACCATGTCTTAATCACCTTGTTACTGAGCCTGGGGCAATGTGCAAAGATGCCAGAGCAAATATGCCACTTTTCACTTTAAACGCATTTAATAATATCTGAAAATTTGGAGCTAGGAGTTAGTTAGTCATTTTAAAATAGGTTATTCCATTTATCACAGTATTAACCATACAAGTCCTTTAAATGACATTTACCAGACAATTTCATTCTCAAAAGATGCCAGTTTCAGGACTGTGTTTATATACTGTTGAAGATAGTGTATGGAGTCTTATAACACAAAGCCTCCAGACCAGCAGTTTTGTTTCAGATTGGAATAAAATGAAAATTTCACAGTTCACTTAGACCACTTATAACAAAGGGTAAGCAAAAGTGCTACTGAATTCCTTTGAGTATATAAAACCTAAGCCCCCTCCCCGCCCCAACGCCCCGATCATTACGCGGGCCTCTCACCGCTGTGGCCTCTCCCGCTGCGGAGCACAGGCTCCGGACGCGCAGGCTTAGCAGCCACGGCTCACGGGCTCAGCCGCTCCGCGGCATGTGGGATCCTCCCGGATCGGGGCACGAACCCGTGTCCCCTGCATCGGCAGGTGGACTCTCAACCACTGCGCCACCAGGGAAGCCCCATAGTTTTTATATTGGGTTTATATTGGGAAACATCTTAGGGAAAAATCCGAACGAACTTTTTTGCCACCCCAACCAGATTTTTCATGGTGAGGACAAATATATATATACTAAATATATATTAATATATATTAAGAGTTTGTTTTAAAATAATGTAGTATACATTACTGTGCATTTGACAACGTTTAATTCAAAACATGGAATTTTTTAAAATGTTATCTCTTCTAAGTGCCCTTTACCTTTTCTAGTGCAGTATCACGCTAAGTCAATGCCTTCAGGAAGAAAGAAAAAAATCATAGGAAATCACAGTGGTACCCTACATAGGGAGAAGCTAAGTCGATGATAAGTAAAAATTTCCTAAATAAGCTCTTAAAAATTCATATTAAAATAATTTAATCTAAGAGAAACATTTCATTTAAAAAATAAAACTTGAGGGTGGGAGGAATTGGGAGATTGGGATTGACAGATACACACTATCAATATTATGTATAAAATAGATAACTAATGAGAACCTAGTAAATAGCACAGGAAACTCTACCTAATGCACTGTGGTGACCTAAATAGGAAGGAAATCCAAAAGAGAGGGGATATATATATATATATATATATATATATATATATAATATATGTATAGCTGATTAATTTTGCTGTACAGCCGAAGCTAACACAACATTGTAAAGCAACTATACTTCAATAAAAATTAATTTAAAAAAAGAATAAAACTTGATTAAGCTATGGAAGATTAAAAGCTACACTGAGAGGTGGCAAGTTTAAAGAAACAATGTTCTAGACTGTAGCCAAATGTGTAAGACATACAGAAGGGTAATAGGATAGGCAGGGGCGTTATTGTTTGGACGGAGAAGAAAATGGCAGCCACGTTGCCCTCTCTCCAATGTAATCTCCCAATAGGTCTGTGGAGTTACTAAGGGTTACCCCAAGTCTTGGGGGATGAGGTGAGGTCCCCAACACCACTGAATAAATACCTTTTCGTCCATTGTTCATGGAGAGTCACCCACAGATCAAGTCAGGTATTTGGTTCTTATAATACCTGATAATCTTAAGGACTCTATACAGATGGTGTCATAAGATATGATCATAGGCATAAAAATATCACAGTTCGGGCTTCCCTGGTGGCGCAGTGGTTGAGAATCCGCCTGCCAATGCAGGGGACACGGGTTCGAGCCCTGGTCTGGGAAGATCCCACATGCCGCAGAGCAACTAGGCCCGTGAGCCACAATTACTGAGCCTGCGCGTCTGGAGCCTGTGCTCCGCAAGAAGAGAGGCCGCGATAGTGAGAGGCCCGCGCACCGCGATGAAGAGGGGCCCCCGCTCGCCGCAACTAGAGAAAGCCCTCGCACAGAAACGAAGACCCAATACAGCCATAAATAAATAAATAAATAAAATAAAAATTAAAAAAAAATATATCACAGTTCTTTTTCTTGTCCATTGCTCCTTCCCATGTAGCAGGCACTCAGTAAACATTTATTAAGCTGGAATATTGATTTTTGCTTCGTTTATTGGCTTAACAAGACGTAGTTTAGGTTGAAAGAGCCTTCTCATCACCTAGGCTCCATTCGCTACAAACAGGAAAGGAATTTGCTTCTCCCTGTCCAAGCCCAGTTCCTCGCAGAACAGAACAGAGCAGCTCATTGCTAAGCTACCTTTTTTTTTTTTTTTTTGGTTTTGAGAGCGATATTGTAGATGGAAACTTGCCAGCTTGCTCTTTCAAAGTGACAGCTTTCAAAAGTCTACCTAACGCAATTTAGCTTAATTCCAAAACATCAGAAAATGGATTGCTAAAGAAAAAATCTCTCCTCATGAGCCAGCTGCCTCCCTGTCTTCCTACCCTTCCCCTAATATGAAAAAAGTGAATTAAAAGTGGATTATTTTCACCTTAGCTGGTAAAGATATTCTTCAGAGAATGATTATACCTGTCACAGATGGAACCTTTAAATAAGTTAAATGTTTAGGTTCATATCCTAGGAATTCCCTAGTGAACGGAGATCTCCATGCAATCTTTGGTAACATTATTACCGAACTATAGATGTAAATACTGTCCATGAGGAGGTAGGTCTGTTTATTGTGAAAACAACAGGGTGAAGTTTCCTTTCTCATATTCCTTTTGGACACCCAGAATTTTAAACTTTCATTAATTTGAATCATTAAAAACATTTTCTTAAACAGCTTATTGTTTTCAACTGTTGCTATTAAAATATCCTGTACTCTGTATAAGAAATGCTCAGCGGAAGCTAGAAAGAGAGAAATGAGTCTAACACCTTCTCCAGGGACTAAAATCCCTCTATATTTCTATTTCTCTATTGGTCTAGTTCTCCTCTAGCCGGAAGTATCTCAACAGCCTCCAAATGTGTCTCCTTCTCTCCATTTTCTCCTCACTATTATTTTTATAAACATAATTCTGATTCTGTCATTTGCTATTTAGAATCCTTTGCAAGTCCCCTGTATCTGCAGGAGGAAAGGTAAGGTCTTCAAGGCCTGTTAGGATGTGATCCCTGCTTACTTTTCTCAGGCTCATCTCCCCTCTCTTGTCCTCACTACTTAACATACACTGTGCTCTCTGCTAGAAATGCCCTTCCAGGCACTTGTCTGCCCGGGGCACGCCTACCTATCGTCTAAGACCTAACTCAGGTGTCCTGTATTTACGAAACCTTCCTCGTCTTCTTTCCCACTCCACTGACACCACTGGTCATTCCTTTTCTTTGTTTGTTTCATCTACTAGGTGGACAGTGGCTTGAGGCCAGGTATTGACTTGTTCATTTTTGTGTCCCCAGAGAAAGATCGGTATCGTTCCCGACACAATCATTAAACATTTTCCCACAAATCAAGTGGAAAGTGTGAACTGGTTCTATACAACATCGTTTCTTAATCATACATTGAAGGCCTTTTTTATTCTTTCAATAACCTCGAATCCAGAGAGGTTTACTCTGCACAAAGGCGAGATGGATGACTAACTAGTCAGTTAGTTGATTTCGTTCTGACGTGGAGTCGTGGGAGGGAGGAGACGATCAGAAAGGCACAGACCCCATTACCCTGAAAAATACTAGATCCCACTTGCATTTGGTTTTTTTAATAGATCTAGCTTGCTTTCCAGTTTGAATTCAAATTGCATTAGACCTGCCAAATGAGTATTACAGTTACTACTGCAAATTGATCACCTACTGTTAATAACACAGAGTCAAACCAGCCCAAGAATATAAGGTTATCTTCCAGAACATCTCCTGCTAAAATAACCTTCCAGACCAGGAAGGCTCTAGAGAGATTTTCAGAAACACCAAATGAGCAAGCAAAACATTAGAGATGGATGCAAATCCAAACAATCTGAGGGGATTTTCAGATATTTTTCTTGGCTACAATTGAGTTCAAAGGGGGCATTAAGGATCCCTAAAAACACAGGAGGACATCAAACACCTCCATGGACTGGCTGGTCCCATCTCCGGGGTTCCACCGTCACCTCAAATATCTCAATGTTTCTTAAATCTCATGCTGCCACATGGGAGGGACCTTATGTACGTTTGTACATTTTGAAATACAGGCAAAAATAATTCTTAACCAAATAGTCACTGAAGTTGTGAATTAAAGGTATTACACACGCTCAATATATATTATATACATTGATTGCCACAAGACTGTTCAAAGCGAAAAATCTGGCATTTTCCCTCTCTTGCCTCTCTGCCCTTCTCAGTCAATTTCACAAGAGTAGCATGCTAACGGGACACTTTGGAAAGCTTCCATGTAACAAATGTGGAGTTTGTCTTAGGGCTTTGTTATCCTGGAGGCAGTCATCCTCAGGCAAGATCACGGAGGTACAAGCCCTCCACTAGTGGCCACTGAGGAAACTGCAAGAAGATAGCACTTAAACCCACGTGATTAGGTCTTAGCAGGGACTTGGGGACAACTTGAAAGACTTAGTCCCAGGACACCCACTTTTAGTACAATTAAACAGAGATTTGAAATGTGAAGGATAACTGGGAAGCGGACCTCCTTGATCAAGACAGTGTTCTTTTTCTTCTGTTCTAGTCATCGGGGCCTTACTGCTATACTTCCTGGGTTCAGAGGTCCTATCTTCAGAGCATGTAGCACTTAGCTCATCTGTATGAGAACTACGAAAATGATGCGTGTTTAAGAAACCTGGAACCTGTTAATAATAATAAGGTTACAATGACTCTAGGGCTGATGAGTCATTAATTTCTCAAGGGATTGATTTTTCACTGGACACACATTCCTATGCCAGGGCCTGTATTAAGTACCCCAGAATGTCACTTGGATTGTGGACACATATGCCTGCCAAATAATGACTGATCTTTCAAAATAATTCAGTTCAAACTAACTCCCCACCTCTGCCTCCAAAAAATAAGTAACCAAAAAACCAGTATCCCAGATTTTTAAAAAGTGTCCTACCTGCTCAAGTTCTTTGGCAGTTTTCTTACTGGCAACATTTTGGTTCATTTTAATTCTATGGGGGCTGCAGGCTCGCACATATCCCCCTTAGAATCAAGGTTCCCTTGGGTGGGTTCCTGACCTTGCAGAGGTATGATAAACTGCACATTCTGAATCAATGAGCATGCATTGATTGGGTGTTCTCACAGCCACTGGTCATTTGATCCTCACGGCAACTGCGGAGTAGGTATTGCTCCCATTTTGCTGATGGGGAAACTGAGGCTCAGAACATTTACATGACTTTCTGGGGGTCCCAGGGTGAGCAAATGGCAGATGTGGGACAGGACCCCGGGTCTTTTGAGTCCTGGACCAGGGGACACTTTGCTACACCTCACTGCCTCAGTGGTGCCTCCCATTTCTCCTGTGCCCCTTTCTCTTTCTGCTCCCCCCCACTTCTTCCAGCACTTTGCCCCCCTCTCCTGGGTCCCAGAGTCTTCTCTGCTAGAGGGGAATTTTGCTAGAAAACTGAATACACCAAGATAACTTGCTTGGTAATTTGACATCTGTACACTTTCCAATTTTATTTGCATTTAAAAAGAAAGAAGGAAGGAAGGGAGGAAGGAAGGGAGGGAGGAAGACTCCTAGACTGAGAAGTGAAGGAGTGAACACCAAGTGCTTACATTGGTTTCCATTTCCCAGCCTACAACATAGGGATTCAGATGAGTTGACTAGCAAGTCCTTTAAAACTCATTTCTGTGGTTCTAATGGTGGCGTTTTAGAGAGTGCAGCAGCTAGTAGGGACAGAGCTCGGAACTCCAAGTTCACACCTTGTCTTGGTCCCTCGACTCAACCGAAGATGCCCTTAAGTTCCGTGAGCCCCCTGCTCCCAGTTTGGATGGTACCCCACGGGTGGTACTGCATATCTCTCTGTCTTCACAATTGGATATCACACCATCCAGACATGATACTAACACAATCAAACTTGCCCACCAGACCCAGGCTGTTCTCTGACTTTCTGGGTTTGTTCGTAATCAACATTGTCCTTTCCCTTTGCTTTCAACCTCTGGTCTCTTTCGGACGAGGCAGATTAACCACACACCACAGGGTGATCGTGGGCACCTACCCCTACAAGTGGGTGTTTACCCCCCAGTGAAAGCACACAGAGCCCCTCAGGAGCAAAAGTGGGTTTGGGTGCATGTGTGCAACTGACAAAATGTGCTCCCCGCGGGATGCCGTTCAGGGACGTGAGTCTGAATGTCCCTGCCATGGCCCAAGGGAGCGGTGTCTGTGTCACCAAGCCACTGCTGGTAACTGGGTCCCGTCACAGCTGACAGGGCTGAGTGGAGGTCAGCGGCTGGCGGCTGCTCCCAGAGCAGGTCCCTCCGGATGGGCGGAGACAAGAGCAGGGGAAGCAGCTCGCCTCACCTGCCCCCCAGCCTGCTCTGGAGAGAAGCAGAGGGCTTCCATCTCCATTACCGTCAGGGTCCAGCATCTCTCACCAGCTCTGAGACTCACAGCGATGTATGCGGGGACGGGGCAGGAAGGAGGTGTGAGCTAGACGATCACAAAAGCCACAGTGTTTTGGAAGTGGAAACTTCCAGCTAGAGAACATTCTTAAAAATAAAACAGTGGGGCTGGAAGAGGACTCAGCTAATGCCCTTGTTTTGCAGAGGTGACTTCCTTGAGATTACAAAGCCATTAAGTGGCAGAACTGGGACAAGGATCCTGGCCTTTGGTGCTTTTATCACTCAAAAGAGGGTTTGGGAGGCCCTTTCTTTAAAACCAGAGACTGGTAGTGGACCAGTTTTTGTGGGAGCTCGGTGGAGACAGAGGGTGCCGAGCCAGCACCCGCAGGGAAGGCCGGCCGTGGCGGCCCAGGAGGTGACTGTACCTTGCAGGTTGAAGCCCCGGGGCACCAGCCCATGAAGCTCCATGGTGGGGGGATCATTCTCTGATGCGTTGGAGGTGTTGGGGGGGATGGCTCTCCTGCCTCCAAAGGTGGCCCCCGAGGACTCCGACATTCTCAGCCTCACAGGCTCCTTGGGGGGAGAAAAGGAGGCACGGAAAGGAAGGTGAAGCCAGTTGCATTTGTGATAAGGACTCAAAAACAGGGAGACACATCTGTCTGTGATGACTCTAGAGCAACACATTTTGAGTTTCGCATAAATGAACCCTGAGATGTGGCAGGAAGGATGAGTCTAATGATGGAGTACAGTTCCCCAAGGATCTCGGGGAGATTTCGTGTTTGTCAAAACATATGGAAAGCAGAAGAAAGAGGGCTTATTTGAAGAAATGAAAAACGTAAAAGATTTTGGAAAGCAGGGTCTTTTTCTCATTTCCCCTAAAGGCAATCTCTTGAAAGAAACGTTTGCTATCCTATGCAGGTACCTCTGCCCATTTTATATAGACTTATGAGGCTTACGTCACTCTAAGAATAAACTCATACACCCATGTCCAGATCAGTGACATCCTCTCAAGCATTCACGTCTGCAAGTTAATTCAGCCAATATTTATCGAGCCCCCCCCATGCGTTCTGGGCACTTGGGGTACATCGGAAAACAAAACAGGAGGATGCTTGAATTGAAAGCTTCCAGTCTAGGCGGGGTACGGATGAGCCCACCAAGATTCTTAAGTGAACTCGCTCGGTAGGGTGTGAGAAGGTGGTCGCTGCCTTGGAGTCAGGACCACAGGAGGCGGGACAAGGGAGGGGAGATTTGGGGTAGGTGAGGCAGAGGCCACTGCAATATTAAATAGGGCTGTAAATAGCCCGCTCGCTAAACTTACTGGGTCAGCTAACACTGCCCTTGCTCCACGCCTGCTTCCCCTTCCTTTGGAGGTTGTGTGGACAAACAACCCGTTTAATCACCACACCTCCCCGTCGGGGTCTTGTTGACCAACAGACCAGATGAAGGGAGACCTTGTTTCTGGCCCCAGTGAAGCTTTCCCCTTGATCACCTGGATTACCCAGTCACGACTCTGTTTCTTCGGCTGTTCTCCGCACCCTCAGAAGATGAGAAGTAGCCCTTACAGAGGCGAGGGGAGGAGACTGTCCCAGAAATGCGTGGAGCAAAAATGGAGCACAGCTGGGGCCCCTTGCTAAGGCACTGGGGCTTGGAAGCAGACAGTAGCGTTTGGAAGTGTAAAGTCTGGGTGGGTATCCAGAAATACCTGCGGCCAGATTTACAGGCTCTGGCGGGTTAAGGGGTGGGGGGAGGGGAGAGAGAAGGGTTAAGGATAGAGAGAAGGCAGGAAAAAGCCTTCCTCTGGTGGGGAGTGGCTGGGGTGGGCTGCAGGGCTGCTAGCGGAGGGGAATGTTTGGACAGAGCAGTGCGGTGGCCCGCTGGGAGAGAGAACCATTAAAGCAGAGACTGGGGCGCCCCAGGTGCTGCCCGGGTGCAGGCCAGGCTGGGTGAGCGCAGGTGGGCAGAAGCGCCCCCTTCTTGTCAGGTCTGGGCTGGGGCAGGTGCTCCAGTTCGGCTGCCTGCGGCTGGGGGGATGGGGTGCCAGCGATGGAGAGCGGAGCTGGACCACTCGCAGTGCCAGCCAAGCAGGTGTTCTTACCTGGCCCTGCCTGCCCCCCTCTGCAACCTCTACATCCTCTCTCCATAGTCCGCTCCCCTGAAGACAGGGGTGGGGCTGTCCTTTGGGGGGGCACCCCAGGTGCCCCTTGGTGGCCCTTTTCAGGCAGCAGCGCCTTTAGGGAAGCTTCGTGGGATGCCTGAGAGAAGGCCTGCTCGGAAGTGGGGCTGGGTAGATGCGGAGTAAGGGGCGAAACGGAACTGGACCGCTGGGGCTGCTCCCGATACCCGCTCCCCCGCACTCCGGGCACCAACTGACGGATCGGCCCGGAAACCCAGGGGCAGGAGGTGGACGCAGGGCTGCGAGATGCCCCGGCAGAAGGGGCGGCTGCTTACCTGCGGTCCCCTCCCGACGTGTCCCAGCGCAGGCTGGCTCTGGGCGTCTCTGGAGTACTCCCTCCAAAGGACACAGGCTAAACGACAGGAAACTTAGCTCTTAAATAACTTCCTAAGGACCCCCCCCCCCGCTTCCTCCCCCCATCCCGCAGCGTTTTCTCCTCCCCCTTCTCGAAGGCTGGCGAAGCAGCAGCGTCTCTGGGACTTGCTGGTCACCCAGCCATGCTGCTGTTATTCCGGCATGACCGCCCCCCCCGGCCCCCCTTTCTCCCAGTTTCCAACCTGGTGGCTGGGAGCCCCGGGCAGAGTGCCCTACAGTGCCCGGCAGACTCCGCCCCCTTCCCCTCTCCCACTTTGGTCAGAAGGCTGGGAAGGAGGGGTCTTCCTGCACAAGGGAACGTTTTCGCCCTCCAGGATTCCGAGGGCGGCTGGTGCGGCTTGGCAGGAGGGAGGGTCTGCCCTCCTACAGACAAGTAACGGACAGCTGTGACCATGCACAGCAGGGAACCTGTCCTTGTTGGGTAAATAAAGCTGAGGGGCATGGGCTACATTCCTGAACCATCCACAGAGCCTCGCCACCATCTAACCACAAGATTTCCTGCCCGGGGTGGGGGTGGGGGGATGCCCAGCAGGAGGGAAGATGAGTAAATACCTTTAAGAGTGTTACAAAAATTAGAAAATGACTTTTTTTTTTTCCTGAAAACCATTTTGGTTTCTTTTCAAATAATAGAAGAAAAAGAAAAGAAAAATTTCCTTCTAAAGTTTTCCATACTTTCTTTTCCTCTGAGTCTTCATATCTCTATAGACTCCTATTTCCAGTCGTGGCTATCTCTAACCTTCTTTACTGTCTCCGTATTTCTGACCCTGTCACTTGATCTAATTTACTAGGGAAAAAAACGATGCCACTGTTTAAGAATTCTCTCAGTTTTTTGCTACCAAATCTATGCACTCGCCTGCAAACTTACCCATCTTTTCCCTGTTTCTTCTTATTACTACAGTAGAAAGGTTCCCACCTTGTCCATGGCCAAGTGTGCTGTGTCCCCCCTTTGCCTTGTTCCCTGTCACCTTCTTCAGGGCCTTGCTGTGCGGCTTCTCCACACTCCCTCCTGTACCTTCAGGCTTCCTGTCTCTAGCAGTTCCCTCCCATCAGCATGTATTCAACTTCAAGTCTCTTTAGTATTTTAAGAAACCCTTGCTCAACCCACATCCCCCAGCTATCGTTCCTTCTCTCCCCTCTTCGTTGCAAGTTTCTGCCCCCATCATTCTACGGAAACTGTAGTTCAGGGTCATCCATGGCTAGATCCAAAGGACAGGATCCAGTTCCCATCTACTTAACCTTTGGAGGCGCTGAACTCTGTTGCCCACCCTCGCCTTGAAGGTCTTTCCCCCGGGCCTCTGAGAGATGCGCTCTCTGGAGTTCCTCCATATGCTACCAGGCTCCCTTGATAATTTCAGCAACCACCATGATTTCAGTTTCCACCCTGGCTTCTCCCACATCTAGGTCTTTAGTCATAATCTTTCCAGAGCTTCAGACTACCCTCTCTAACTGCCTACCAGCCATCTTCACTTGGCATGTCCCAATGGTAACTTGCAGCTCATCATGTCTAAGATGAGATATATAATCTTCCCTAAAATCCTGGACCAGGAGTGTCCTGGATTCCTAGCTACCCTTGCCCACGTGGTCAGCCCTACACCCTCCAGATCAGGTTACACAGTTGCCAGGTCCCCCTGGGATTCCTGGCTGTGTTGTGCCTTTGGGACAGGCTTGCTACCCTCAAAACCACTACCACAGTGACACTTTTGGCCTGAGACTCACTGATTATCGCGTGAACATGCATACGTGCTGATTAACTTTCTAACTCTACCAAACCACCAGCCGAGGAGAGTCAAGCACACAACGGCTTTCTCTTGCCCAACAAATAGTGTCAGTAAGAGAGTGTCCGAGGGGACCAAGCCGTAGCATGGGTGGTTGAAGCCCACTCACATTACAGACCCTTTGCCCACAGTCCTGGGTCTTAGAAATCAGCACAGAGTTTTCTGACCCTATGGTGAGCCTTTGCTGGGCGAGAAAATGTGACCTCTGCAGGGGCAGCTGGGTGCATAGACTCAGGTCCAAGGTGTCTTGTCTCTGAACATCATTTGCTTGGCATGGAGGTGGCACAGGGTATGTATTTAAGGAATGTAGCAGCTGGTGTTCAGCTAGGAAAACAAAAATGACTTGAGGTATTTTTAAAAGAGGGAATTTAACGCAGAAGATTGGTTACACAGGTGATGGAAAAGACAAGGTGACAAGTAGGGGCAGACGAGGCAGCAAGAGCAGGGAGGACGTGGCATCATCACGGCACGCGGGCTGGGGTTGTGTGGCCGAGACTGGAACCGCCAGAGCTCCACCCTTTCCCAGAAACACTGTCTGGGCTCCCGTAGGAGGAAGGACCCCTCTAGCTCGTTTCTTTCTTCTCCGTCCTCACTCCCTCCACTGTCTCCCATTTGCCGCAGTTACAGTCAGTCAACGAAGGGGTCAGGGAAACACAACCTGCAGAGATGGCGTCACCACGCCTGTGATGGGGGGAAGGGCCCCAAGACCACCCGAGGTTCAATGAATCACAAGGTGGACCCGCCAGCCTGTCATCCGCACCGCTATGATTTAGGACAGCAAGAAGGTACAAAGCAAAATCAGCAAAGGGAAAAAGCACATGGGGCAGAGGCCAAAGGAAGCCGGGTACAAAGTCACAACGGTCCTCACCCGCGGGAGTCGCACAGCCCACGCTTGGCTCCCAGCTACACACTGTGACGACACGTGTGAAATGGCGTCAGCAGGGAGACCATCAGAGACCCAGAGCCCAGGAGTTTTATTGGAGCTGCTCACAGAGGCCCCCTCTGCCTGGCACGGACGAGTCTGCAGGCTCCCAGGAGGAAGCAGGCGCTCGACATAAACCACCCCGACTGTACAACGTAGGCACCTCGAGCCATGCCTCTAGGTCGAGCAGTGGTGGGACGTCTCCTGAAATCGGAGGCCCCCTCGCGAGCAGGCCTCTCTAAGGAGGGTGGGCAGGGCTCCGGCGGGGACGCCTTTCTTCACAGCCTCCTCACGCCCACCCAGGCAGATTGGAGCAGAGACAAGGTGGCCTCAGAGCAAACAGTTCCAGGATTGGCACATCAAGCCGTGGACCTTTCATCCCAGTACGGCCAGTGCCTCTCGCTCCCTTCCCAGCATTGCTGTAGGGCCACAACCATGGCCTGGAGAGAGGAAACTCCAGTGGGAAAGTCACTGGGAAAATGGAGCTCTTCCCGCCACGTCCCCTGGCCTCACGGGCTCGAGATGGGACCTCTGGGGAGACGTGCATCCTCTCGGTGCATAAGCCCTGACACCTCTTCCCATTTCTCTGCAACCAAAGGGGTCACGATCCCAACATCCTGTTGATAAACCTTGAAGAAAGCTCCAATTTGTACCTCGTTGTCTCCTCCAGGGGCAGGGCAGGAAGGCCTGAACACATCACCTAGGGATCCTGGCTCCTGTCAGAAACATGTAGCAGCCTTTGGGAGTTGTAGGTAAACAGGAGGTGCGGGGTGGAGGGATTCCAAGTTCCCTTAATTTGACTCTTTGATTCTGCGTTCTCACTTATATGATATGGACACTCTTCTCTCCAAATAAACTACCATCTTTCTCCTACTTGGCAATACCCGGGACGCGGACTATTTGCTCAGGGGATGACTTTTCCAGCAGACTCTATTTGATTTACATGCAAAACTTCACATCCCAAACAAACAAACAAAAATCTCAGTCACGTCTGGACCCTACTGGTTTTTTCCAGCTGCAACAGGATCTGGATTTTGATGGTTATAGATGCTGTGGCAGAGGGAGGCGAGTGGATATAAATAACAATGAGCCTTCAAAGATGCCAAACCTCTCAACCTCTCCCTGTCTTGGGGGAGGCTTTTTCCTCCAGTGCCCCTGAGCCTTAGGAGTTGGGGGAAAACTTTCCACTCCGGAAGGAGGTGGGGCTGGGGGGAGGATGAGATTCAGGCTGAGCGAGAAGTTTACAATCTCACTGTAGCCACAGCTGTGAGCAGTTGGAGAGGGAGTGGCCCTCTGTCTCCCTTCACACCTTTCTCAGAGCCTCAGGGGAGCCTTCACAACGTCTGACCACGGTATTTGAAGCCCCAAGAAGGAATTTACAAAGCACCATCCCAGCCACTGCCACAACAGAGCTTGGCTTCTGAGAAAGGACCCTTCCTCTGACAGCGCTCCTTTGCGTCTTCTTTTAGGAGAGATGGAATCCGCGTCAGTGCGCCAGTGACAGCTCTAGAGGGCAGAAGCTTCTCCTGCTTCAGCTTTCCTGGGCGTGGTTCCCTCCGGCCAGCGCTTTGCGTCACCCTTAATCTACCATCCCGGGGAGCAGTGGATTGCAGGGCTGTCTCCCCGTGGCTGCGCCCTCCAGGAGGACACGCGGAGGAAAGCTGTCTCCTCCTTAGGCGTGAGAGTGAGCTAATGCACTTGTGTGCTTATCACTCGCGTGAACATCTCTGTCTTTATTACTATTGTTATTTGTAATTGTGGCGAAATACACGTAACGTAAAATTTACCATCTTAACTATTTTTCAGCGTACAATTCAGTGGTGGCCAGTATATCACATTGTTGTGCAACCAATCTACAGAATGTCTTCATCTTGCAAAACTGAAACTCTACACCCAGCGAACAACTGATCCGAGTGTGTGTGTGTTTGTGTGCGTAAGGGTATTTGTGAAAATGTGCCTGTATGTGAGTGTGTGCCTGTCTGTGTGAGTGTGTGATGTGAGTGTGTGTCCAGGGGCAACGGGAGGACTGCAGAACCACCCAGAAGATGCTTCAGCCCTGCACTGGCTTCCTAGCGCCTCCAGAGTTCTGACTGGACTGGTTTAAAGACACTCCAAGACTTCTTAAATTTAAAAGACTATATAAAATATGAGAAAAGTCAACTAGAACTGGATCTCTTACAGATGAAGTCTTCCAGGTTTGAAGGCAGGAGATCTTATGGTCAAATGTTGATGACTTAAAGATATCAAGAG
The DNA here is from genome assembly GCF_949774975.1 of Lagenorhynchus albirostris. Taxonomy (NCBI): domain Eukaryota; kingdom Metazoa; phylum Chordata; class Mammalia; order Artiodactyla; family Delphinidae; genus Lagenorhynchus; species Lagenorhynchus albirostris. The sequence continues at coordinate 100,365,506 of NC_083104.1, read as the reverse complement.
TGGAGAGGGCTTAGGAAGCTATAAGCAGCTCCACCAGCCCAGATACAGGGCAAAGCCTGCTCGGTTTGTTCAATTCCATTCCTTACTCTGGTGGTGCACAGACTCCATGACCACAGAAGCACATAAGAGATCCCACATCTACCTTTCCCACTTATCTTGCTTTTTGGGCTAAAAAGCATTCAGTGCTAATAAAGCATTGTGAAAAAACAGCAAATAAAATGGTAACATAGCAATGCACACGAACATAATGATCAACAGAAGTTAAACTTAACAGTAATTCCACAAATTTATAACAAAGGTGTTCATTGAAAGGACAGCAGAGGTTGAAAACCAAATCTAGCACCAGATAACGGGGGCGCACTGCAAACAAGGCTTGCTTCGTTAGAATTGCCAGAATGCCAGCTACCTGTGTGTGTGCATGTGTGCACGTTCGTGTGCACACATGTGTGTGCAGGTGTGGGCTCCAGTCCAATAGGAACTCTGCAGGTCCCAAGGGTAATATGACAACTGACGTTAGAATCTAGGCTTCCTCACCTGCTACCTGTGTGACCTTGGGCCAATTACTTGATGTCTCTGCACCTCAGTTCCCTCACCTGTAGAGCGGCAGTCGTGAGCGTGTCTACCTCACAGGTTCTGAAGATCAAAGAAGAGGACACATCCAAAACACCGTGTGCAACCCCAGCACAGCGCTAACACTGAATATTGCCGGTAACAGCAGGTGTGAACTAAACAACCTCACGCATGAGTATTTTAACTTTTTGTAAAAGTTGGTATTACCTTTACTTCCTCATTATCAGGGAAGAGAACAGTTAACTTGCTGATAATTTAGGATGCTTTGGTGTGTGGGGGAATCAGCGGCAGTGCTGTTACTTCTCAGTCCAGTAGGTCTTCAGGAGTTATATCTGCAATTCACTCTTGTCAATGGGGGATTCCATTTATAACTGGCCGGTTGCAGTTGTGTATGTGAGAATATGTACGGGTGTCTTTCTAACGAAGCAAATGAAAACCCTGGCAACCCAAGGAAGCTGTCAGGGGAGTGGGTCAGAGAAGGATTTTAGATGAAGTATGACAAGCGAATGGACCAGCTTTTGTGTGGTTGCCCGCTGTCTTTGGAAGCCCGCATCCGAGCAGGTCAAAGGGCAGACCTGCCTGGGCATCTCACCAAACTCCTCTAATGAGGTCTGAGGATGCCAGCTCCAACGCGGTGCCCCAGTTTACGGCACTCACTTGTCCAAGGGCCCTGCTGCTGCCTGTTGTAGATGTCGACGATGTCACACAACATCTTCTTGCTGGCCAGCCGAAGTGCTAGAACCAGGCCGGCAGGACTCTTCTAAAGCGGAGCAGAGCAGAGACAAACTAAACTTGGAAACAGGAGGAAGAGCTTCCAGTGAGGTCAGGCCGGAAATGGAGAGGACTTGTTGTTCTGCAGGGTCATCGCAGCAGCAGAACTTCTGGATAAGCTCTATGAATTTCTAAAGTGAGCCAAAGACCGTTGCATAACCGCACGTGTGGGCACCAAGATACAACTGAGGAATGGAACAAGTTCTCGTTTCTTCGATGCTCACTCAGCAGTTTCTGCAGTGAGGATTGCAGACGACTGTACCAGCGTCCTTCCTGTGAATGTGTTTCTTTTTGGTGCATTTTTCCTATCACAAAGGTAACTAGGAATTGTTCAAGTAGCATCTGAAATACTAGCTGTACCACATGGGCGTGATCCACCAGAAACACTTGGTGTCCATGAACGTTGGTGAATCTATTCAGCGCCTGAGTCACTGCTACCAACCTCTTCTCTCTGCACTTTCACTGATTTCAACCATATACACTTGGAAACTTCAGGCAAGATTTCCTTTTGAGAGGGATATAGGGCTACAGGAAAAGAAAACTTAAGTATGTCATAGATGAACACAACCAAGTTAATTAAATCATCTTGAGACTAACATGGCATGGCTTCTTTTAGTCTCTAGTCCCATGAGAGTACCAATTTAATTTCCCATAGTGCTAAGTTCTCTCTCTCTCTCTTTCTCTCTCTCTCTATATATAATAAATTATATAAATAATTTATTAGCACTACATTTATTTTAATTTTCATACGGATACAATTATTTTACTATGCAGGAATTCTGTGTTATATATGTATGTATACTTACAAATATATAAAATGTATACTCTATGTATACATAAAGCATATATACATATTTATGTATGTGTATAACGGGTGTCATAGGGCTGAACAGCCTAGAAAGATACAGAAATCAGAAGCATTTTATTTTGATTTTTAATATTTGGCTTCAAAATACTTTCATTGAAAAAGGCAGTTGTATCCTCTATTACTCCTTAAATTGGGATTGATTATAGAAAACCCAGTTGTGATCTATCGTGCCCTATTAATACCTCGTGGCTGCCTGGTAACTTATACCACGTGAAGCTCTTTCATGATGGCCATTTAATTCTCTAAACAGCCCTCTGCAGCATCTCTGTTCACAAATAAGGAAACTGAGGCCTGAAGACGCAAAGGGACTTGTTCATACAGCCAGTCAGTTACACATCTGGGACTCGAACTGAGGTTCACACAGTGGCCGCATCAATTTACACTCCCACCAAGAGTGCAAGAGGGTTCCTTCTTCTCCACACCCTCTCCAGCATTTATTGTGTGTAGACTTGAACTGAAGTTTGTTGCAGAAATCAAATTCAATGTCTCAGCTAAAATACACTCTCACCAAGCCATCATCTCTCCCTGACTCAAAATTTCCCTTCAACCCTACATGTTCTAAGGTCCCTCTAGAGTGGGGCTCCTGGAAGATGCCAGTTGCCTCCATCCATCCTCTGAGTGGTGACAGGCAAACAGGCACCTGCTCAGGGCTTTTTAAGCATACTGAGTAGGAGACGGCAAGGGATGTGGCCAAACCGTACCTGGTGGAGGCCATCCGCACAGGCTCCGGACGTGCAGGCTCAGCGGCCATGGCTCACGGGCCCAGCCGCTCTGCGGCATGTGGGATCTTCTGGGACCGGGGCACGAACCCACGTCCCCTGCATTGGCAGGCGGACTCTCAACCACTGCGCCACCAGGGAAGCCCGCCGGTGTTCTTCTTATTGGACCTCCATATGGGCGAGGGATTCTGCTAGGTGCTGCAGGGGATTCCTTGGGGAGCAAGAGAGAGATTGTCTTTTCCCTCAAGGGCTCACAGTCAGCCCCTAAGCTCACCAGTGAAGGGAAAGAGCAACGTTTATCCCGAGTCCTGGACCCTTCAGCCCTGCTACTCCCACCATCGAGAGAACCTTCCCATGGCTCGGCCTCATGGAATTTTGCTATTCCTGCTCATCTCCTGCATCCCCTGGTTACCCAGAGCAAGTTAGAGCAACCGGTTATTCTGAGTGCGCCGGCCAACCTCCTATCCTCATTCCAACCTCACTTCCCATCTCTTCATGTCTAACCTGAAAATGCCTTTCAGCACAGGCAGGAAGTATGACAGAAGAATGTTCCGGTCTAACAAATGATAGTGGAAAATGCTCTTTGCTGCGGGGCCTTGGCGGTCCAAGAGCACCGCACGTGTTCGCCAGCTGCAGTTTCGATGATTTCTGTTTTACCCGGCATTAATTTTTTATGAAATCTCTCCAGGGCCCAGGGGACCCATCACTGGCTTTTAGCTCTTTATTCTGTACTGGCGTGGCTAATTGCTGAGATGGTTCCAGGATAAGACTCACATTTCAGGCAGCTCTGATGTATTTACCAGCCTTCTTGTCTGCAGGCTGCCTTACATCTTTGTGCGGAATTTTAATGTTTTTCCTTCAGAGGGGAGCTGAAGGAATTATTGGGCTATTAATATAGTCGCCTTGTTTAGATCAGTTTTTCACATCGGTAGCATAACGTACAGAATATTGCCAATAACAAACGTCAGATTCTGTTCAATGACTTCAGTGTGATTCTTAAGAAGAGCACGAAAGCTGTGCAGCAGAGGCATGGCGTGTTTCACATGACGTCTGCTCTGGGAAGGAAGCAAGCTAATGTGGGCAGGCCTGAAGTCTGTTGGACCCAAGGGACCTCTTCCATGAGCACAGCTCTGATTTTGCATCAGATGGTGTCTGGGTCCTTTCATGCAGCTAGTGGCTCTCACAGCCTGTCCCTGGACCCTCTTTGCTGCCCCCATTACCAAAGCACCCCATGGACCATTCAGAAAACACCGTGATGTAAAAAAGAAAGGGTTTAAGGAGTCGCTGAGTGCCAAGGGTCTACACGCAAGACCAGTGCTACGATCTCTTTCTCTAATTTTGGATGTCCTTTTCCTTACCAACTTCATATGCTTTCTGAAAAATAAGAAAAAAAAAACAAAAAAAAAACCCTTGGTCATCTGGCCTTCTTTCCTTAAAGTGAAGCCAATAGAGGCATAACAAGGATCTGCCTGTGCAGCTAATTTTCTTCTAACGGTGACTGTGGCTGCAATACTCTGTGCAGCCCTCCCGCAAGGTTGCCCTGAAAGAGAATTTCACAGCCTTGACTTCTCCAATGGTTTCAACTGCTTACAGAGTCCAGATTTTGCGTAAGCAGCTGTGTTTGGCAAGAAAGACTTCATTTTGGGCAGTTTTGCCTTTATGGCACTAATGCCAGTTTCCTGACAGCATCCTGGGGAGAGGGGACCTTGGGCTTGTCTGGGAGATATCCCCCCTCTCTGGTGGTGACAGCTCGAAGGTTATGAGTCTTCATTCCCTTGAGTGTCTGGCTTTTGGCCCAGCCTCTGGTGAGGACCCGCCCCCTCCACGGTCATTAGCCTCCTTTCTTCTGCAAGCACCTCCCATCTGCTGGGCAGCCTGGGCACTACTGTTAAGTCCGAATTTGCTAGTATTTAACTCACTCATCACAGACCATAAAAGCCTCTGCTTCTTGAAGTCTCTCAAGTGTGTGAAGGCAGGATGTGTGGGGAGGAGATGCCTCTGAATGTGTGTTTTACGGCGTGTTCTCAGGGCAAGGGGGTATTGTTCAGCCGCATTTGTTCCGTCCTTGAAGACAAAAGGCAGTGCTTCTAGCTGAAGCTTTGGCTCATTCAGAAGGAAGCAATCAATTCAGTTCTGCAAGTATTCATTGAACACTTCCGATGACCTAAGAACAGCGCCAGAAGGTGTAGGGCAGTGCCTCTCAAACTGCAGTGTGCAGGAGTTGCCCAGAGAGCCTCTGATTAGACAGGTGTGGGGCAGGGTCCAATCAGTTTGCATTTCTCAAAAGTTCCAAGTGGCTTCTGCTGCTATCTGTGGACCTACTTTGAGCAGCGTTGCTGTAAAAGACCCTTTAATGAATGTGTAGGAAGGACATTCAAACACATTCAAATCAGAGAGTAAGACAACCAATAGTATAGAACCAAATAATCCAAGTCCCCAGATGCACTCCGGAGATGGGGAATGCCCAGGGCTTTCAGAAGCTGATGAGCGTAAAGTGGGACCAAAGTCGCCTCTAGTCTGGGGTAGCGTCTTGGAGGTGGCAGGGTTTTGAGAAAAGGGCATGTTATGGATGGGTGGAGAAGAGACGGGAAGGCTTTCCAGGAGAGGAAGCTAAAGGTGCTAATGAATGATAAGAAAGGTGACGATGTATGGGGAGTTTGCTTGGAGAGCGGATGAGGTTAGTTTTGCAGGGTTCATAGTTTCTGTGGAAATAAATGAAGACCGACCAAACGAGAACAGGAGAAGGCCATTTACTCTGAGCTTGCCATAGCGAAGGAGTCAGCCACCGTCACTTGTGTTCCGGCAGAGACTCAAAGGCAGACAGCGGAGTGAGACAGCTGTAGAGCAGAATAAAGGGAGGCTCCCGGTGCGCCCTGATGGGGGCTGCTGGCATGGGGGGCTGTGGACAGTCAGCCAGAGGCACAGCATCCTAGGTGATGTGTTAGGAATGCGTGCTTGTTTTCTCTGTTTAGCCCTAAGCTGGAAGAGGGGCAAAAATGAGAGAAGCTGCCTTAGAGTCTTGAGCATTTGGAGCTGATCGTCACAGAAGTCCTTGCTTGGCTTTCCGGATTGCTACCCAAGATAGCAGTCAGGCTCCCTGCGCGTCTGACTCCCAGCCACTGGCTTCCTGGGCTGGTTACTGTAGATAAGGGGTTGGTTTCCTTATTGCTTGCTGCTGGCTGTGGGTCAGGGCTCTATTTTTATGCATGGTCTGGCCATGGTCTGTATATTCCGCCTCTCATTTCTGTTTTAGAGACTATAGGGTTTTGTCCTGATGTCATCCTTCCCTTCATTCTGTTTTCTGTTCCTATTTGGCGAATGTGGGCCTATATCCTCAATCCGCTTGGCTGGTGGGTTTCCGGTGCCCCTTTCTTTTTGTTCTGAGTTCTCAGAGCCCCTTCTATGTTCTGTTTACTCTATAATCCCTCAGTTTGATTGCCCCTGAGTAAAGCCCAATTCTTGGGCTGCATTGCTACTCATAGGGCGAAAGCTATGGCTTGTCTCACTGCAGAGATGCCAGGGCTGCTCGGGTGGCGTCAAGGACTAAGGGTCACGGTTCTCCCCTTGGCCTCATGGGAAAGGACAGTCGAATGCTCTCCGCAGAAGCTCCCACGTCTCCAGACAGAGAGGAGTAGTGCGGATTCCTGTTGGATGGATGCAGCCACAGGCCCCGATACCTCTGCTGGGGGCAAAGGGGAAGCCTGCAGGTGGGGTCCTCTGTTGCCCAAGCCAACATCCGACAGTCCTGCGGGTCCCAAGCAAGAGCGAGGTCACCTGTTTTCCCAGCACCCACAGCAGTGCTCCCCAGGCATCACACTGCGCGAATGCCCCTCTGCTCTCACCATCTGTCAGTAGATGCTTTGGCTCACGGTTGGGCTGCCAGTTTGTATCTTGCAGCAGAAATGTCCTTCCTTCAGGTTTCTTGACTAGCTCTTTGACGATGGTACATAACATTGTAGCCACCTCCCTGCTTCCGCAGGCAGCTCCACCGTTTTTATTTGTCCCATTTCCCTTTGCTTTCGGAAACGCCCCTTGACGTGGCTCAGGGCTGTGTCCAGTGGGCTGCGAGCTCCTAACTAAATTCTGTAAGTGAAGCTCGTGTGCTGGTGCATCTTTCTTTTTTTTTTTTCCCTCTCAATTGCTTATTTGCAGCACTTAAACTCATTTTCATGGAAAATTTCAACAGGTAAATCCGTCGGATATTAGATTAATCCAGTAAAGAAAAATGGCCCTAGGCACTCAATATAAAATACCTTAGCGTTTAGAAAATGCATAGCAAAGATTTATTATTTACTATAAACATAGATATTATCAAAATAAATAATACATCTGGAAACTAGGACTTTTCAGCTTTCACTGCAGATGTGTTGAGTATGTTTGGACATACGTATTTTTTCCTGGGAAAAAAATATTTTTGCGTTTGTTGCACAAGAGATGAAAAGTGAAGGTATAGAAACAATGATTCTGTTATATATATTGAAATAGAGATTCCTATCTATCTCTCAATGCCCATTTTCCCTTTCTTCTGCAGTGATTGAACCTTCAATTTTTATCTGAAGAATCCTATTTCCCAACTTATCTAGTAGCTGGTTACAGCCAGGAGACTGAATCCTGGACCACGAGAAATAAATGGAGATGTGTGTGAAATTTTTTGTGTGAGTCCTTAAAGGTGGAATGTGCCCTTTCTTGCTCTAGTTTCCTTCTTGCTGGATGGAATGTGAACATGATGGCTGGAGTTAAAGCAGTCTCGTGAATCACAATGTGGAAGCCTTAAAGATGGTGAAAGAAGCAGCGAATTAGAAAGAGCCTGAGCTCCTGTGGCTCCTATTCCAGACCTGGACCACCTAATTAGACACTTAAAGTGAGAGCAAAATAAACAGGTGTCCAGTTTAAAACACGGTTGTTTTTGTTATTTTAATCCCTTGCAACCAAACTTAATCCTAGCTAATACACACACCAAAATAATCAAAGAGCCAGGAACGAATTTGCATCACTCTTCGAAGGATGGGAGGAGCACGTATGCTATGTAGGACTGCTCTCCCCTGTGTCACTCTAAATCAAGGCAGAAACGTATTCACTGGACTTGCAAATAGCAAGTCATCATCGTCACAGGCTTTAGAGCGTTAGAGCTGCTCACACCCACAGGACAATACAGGTATTTGCCTTTGTGTTGTCACCAAGAATAAAGTAACGTCATATTGAATATGTAAGCAGTGATGCTCTCATAGCACCAGGAAAGCCTCCCGTTAGAGATGATGGAAGGATGGGTTCTCTTTAAAACAGACAAGTGATCAAGCAACAACAACAGCAACAAAACCAGAAGAGGGTTAACAAAATACTCGGATGGTAAAAGCCAGGCTTCACGATCTCAGTCTCAAATCCCTTCAGGGACACGCAGGCAATGTAAACGTGGTGTGATTTAAGACTGCTGGAGTGGCAGGAACTCGTACTCAAAGCCTGGGAATCGTGCTCTGCCTGAAGACACTCAAGTTTCTCTAAAATATGCTTCTGGACGCATAAAACACGTCTGTGAGCTGATCCTACGCCTGAGCCACGTGTGTGCCCTGGTAAATTTCGACCAGCATTTGCATCGGGTTATGGTAGATTCCATTCTTGGGGCAAGAGAGAATCTCAGGCTTTGAGGAGTTAGTAATCGAGGGGAAGAAAGCAAGACGGATACAATTTCCGTCTGTATGAAGATTTTTAGAGCCTGAAGCGCCTCACTGGGATCCGGAGTTATAATTTGGGAAGGTTACCTTGGAGCTTGGCCTTAGATACGGAGGCTGAGGGAGTGGCCAGAGCAAAAACCCAAACCCCAAGTACTAGACAAACAGAAGAAACACGTGCACAGTCAGGTTGGAACCAAGAGATGCCTAATTTATGTAACTAAGGTTTCAAATCCAAACAATAAGCCATCAGGGATTTTTTTTTCCCTTTCCAGCTTTACTGAGATATAACTGCCATATAACATTGCATAAGTTGAAGGTGTGCAAGATGAGAAGCCATCAGTCTTTGCAGCATAGGATAAGAAGCAACCTGAATGAGAAACAGAAGTTATTTTTTTCTAATGAAACAAGATAAAATTGATGTCTTGTGTGTTATATACCCAAATCAGGGTTAAGTTCAGGAAGGATAATGGGTAGACAATATGAACTGACAGGCTGATCATCATTCCTCCCGTCTACCTACTCAAAAATACAAGGCTCAAAATAATTACATAAAATCAGGATTTATAACAAAACCTCATGTGGATGACCTACTTGGTCCAAGTCCCCTTTAATTTAAATCGGTGATGTGATCTTGGAAATTATTAGTAATACATCTGTTCCCTTCAACCTCTAATTTAACTATTGACCAGTATACAACGTTATTGCATAGACTGTTGTTAAGACAGGCTATATGGATCCAGCTCCCTACGTGACAAAACTGATAACAATTCAGAAAATTAAAACACATTTTCCTATAACATTATTCTTTTTTCCAGTCACAGTCTTGTACCTGAATTAACATTACCTAGCTAGAAAAAAAAAACCAAAAAACAGTTTCATTTGGGATAGTAACGGGATAGAGTATTAGAAGACACTATGAGAAACCACACACTAAAAAGAGGAAAGAACCACAAATTCTAGGCTCTATCCTTACACATACTCTTCACCTGTGATCTATCTTCACCCAGGTGAAGGGATAGAGCCTGTATGAAAAATCGCCAAAGAAGCTCAATATATAGGAATCAGCATATTGACACGTAAAAGGAGGAAAGCATGGCTCCGTGGCATCAGTCTGATTTCTCACATCTACATTGTGAGACAGATGGAGAAACAAGCTGACTTCCAAAAGGTCACTGATTTTGATATTCCTAGGACAGAAATGCTTCCAGCCGGGAGTAAATCCACAAGTCACTGAAGTGTGGAGGACTAATCCACTTTATAGCCTTCATCAAATATTTAGAGATGGTACAGTACCCACTGGAAAAAACTGAGAGGATAAGAAAGGAATATTTAGGGTCTATGGTTTAAATATGCACAGGCCAGACCCTTTATTAAAACATCAGAATTATTTTTCTCTGAAAACAAGAACCTTTTAGTGGGATTTGAGAAACAGTTGATGAGACTGTGTATCCCAAAGGTATTACCAGTTTTACATACATCTTTATGTAGTAACACTAAAATCCCAGTTAAACGTATTACAGAATGGAAGAGGCTGAGGGGTCACAGGCCAGATAAATATGCTTGGTCTGCTGGACCAGTGACTGATTTTTTTTTTACATTAAGGATTTGACATTTAAGATTTACATCAAGGTTTGGTTGCTGGACTGAAACAGAATACCAGTGAGAATCTCCTCACAAATCTCTTCCTCCCAAAAAACTGTTTCAGAGACAGGGGAAAAAATTCACTAAACTGTATGTGGCTATATTTAGAGAAATTAATTATAAGGCTTCAATATGTGAAGCTGGTCACTAGAATGAGAGTTATCCTGGGATCCACTCCAAATAAAATGAAATAATACATTAAGCATAAGATCCAAGTAAGAAACTTCTTTATAAATAATTTTAAAATTTTGCACAACTAAACAATGAAACCCAAAGAATGAAGCCACAATAAAACTCGGTTTAGTAAGATACAGAAGGTTATGATGAAACCAATAGTCATTGAAAATTAATAGTTTTTCTCCCCAAGTACTACAGTTCTTTTTCAGAACATTGGATGCCATTTTAAAATTTTATTGATAAGGGACAAAATAACTACACAAGACCAGAGTACTGAAAGGTAATCTATATCTTCAAAAGAAACTAAAGGGTATCGTAGACAATTATATCACATAAACTGCACTTACCTTTCTCCTCAGTTTGAGCTAAGTTACCCGCCAGCTGCTGGAATCCCTAAGCAAAGGAAAAACAATCAGAATCACATGCTTTGTTTTTGTTTTTATTAGTTAAGATGAAAAAAATAGGCTAATGTTGAAAGCACAATAGGTCTGAAATAATAATGCTTAAGTTAAAGTCGCAGCTGTGCCACCTTTGGTGGTGCAACCTTGAGCAATTATGGGGAGGGGGAAGGGTGAGCTGTGACAGGGCGAGAGAGAGGCATGGACATATATACACTAACATATGTAAGGTAGATAGCTAGTGGGAAGCAGCCGCATGGCACAGGGATATCGGCTCGGTACTTTGTGACCGCCTGGAGGGGTGGGATAGGGAGGGTGGGAGGGAGGGAGATGCAAGAAGGAAGAGATATGGGAACATATGTATATGTATAACTGATTCACTTTGTTATAAAGCAGAAACTAACACACCATTGTAAAGCAATTATACCCCAATAAAGATGTTAAAAAAAATTCACTTAATTTATTTTTTGTCTTGAGTTTCTTTACTATAGACTGGGGAATTTGAATAGATTATCTCTAAAAGCTTTTCAAGACCCGAGGTTTAGAAAGTTCTATGCAGCTATTCTCTCCTTTAGGAGTTCCTGGGAGGTTTTGCTGTCATTATCCCATAACACCCATTGGGAACACTATGTATGGTTTTCTCCTTCAGTGTCCCTCCTACGCGACCCCCAGGCTTGAGAGTAAAGTCTTCTTTGCTGGTGATCAGTTCAGAAATGGGCATGTGACTCAAGTCAGGGGCACTGAAATCAACGGTTCTGGGCAAGTTCATTCTTGTTTTTCTGGGAAAACTTCTGCTCTCTTTCTCTGGACCTGGTTGGATGCAGAATACGAAATCTGAAAAGTTATCACTATCTCTCCACCACTCTAGAGGTGAAGCCAATGGTTTGAGAAAGTCTGAGTCAAAGGACTACCAGGAAAAATGGATCCAGACCCTCAGGATTAAGTCAGCATTGAAACTGACCCCACTCTGGACTTCTAGTTACGTGAGCCAACACATTTCCTGTTGCTTCAGCCAGTGGCGCTGGTGCTTCCTGGTTCTTGCAGACGAAGACTATGAAATCTCCATTTTGTTGTGTGTGAAGTATTCGTTCATGCGAATCTTCCCTCTTCACTCACTCAGCGCAGAGGAAGCACTAAGACTGATCCATCCGCAGTGTGTCTGCTTGGTCTAGAATCTCAGAAGTGTGAAGACCCTAAGCTATGAGGTTGTTACGTAGAGAAGCTGCATTTCATTCATCTTTGTTTCCCTAGTACTTGGCACAGGGTCTGCTTGAGGGTAGCTGCTTTATAAATGTGTAGTAAATAAATAAGAAACAATAGGGCTTCCCTGGTGGCTCAGTGGTTGAGAGTCCGCCTGCCGATGCAGGGGACACGGGTTCGTGCCCCGGTCCGGGAAGATCCCACATGCCGTGGAGCGGCTGGGCCCGTGAGCCATGGCCGCTGAGCCTGCGCGTCCGGAGCCTGTGCTCCGCAACGGGAGAGGTCACGACAGTGAGAGGCCCGCGTACTGCCAAAATAAATAAATAAGAAAAAATAATATCGGCGGCTCACGTTTATTGAGTGATTACTACTCGCCAAGGCACACTATAGGTGTTATTCCTTTGAGAAGTTCACAACCCATTGAGATCAGATACCAACATGATTATTCCCACTGATCAGATAAAGTGAGAAATTAGGTAACTTTTCCAGGAGTACTCACAGGTTTTCAATCGAGCCTTGCCCAATTTCAGAGCCCAAGTTCTCTATTTTAAAGTTCCAAATAAATAAATAAGTAAATAAATAAATATTTAAAATGCAACTATTTTAGAGGTTTTCTAGTTCAGTGATACTCAAAATGTAGTCCAGGGACTGGCTACAAGTCCGCAAACTGTTTGTACTATTCATTTCAGTTGACATTTTTTTTTCATAGCAAGACTTTCCCAATGAAGGAAGCATACGTTCTATCACCTTAAAGGCGAGTCTTCCTCAAGAAAGTTGCCAGCTTTTCACCAACAATGCAATGTTTGCAATGATGTGCTAGTTTAGTTCATTACCTGAAAGCAAAATCTCTCACTATATGATAATGCCATATAGAGAGAGTTCATGTAACGGTGCAAAACGTTTTTCCTGCTATTCCTTTCAAGTTACTATTCAGCCCATAAAAACTTCCTCTTCTCTCTGATATCACTTCCTCTTCACTCCTCTCCCCATCTCCCCACATGCCCCTCAGTGTTTCCCCTCCTCGGTTCACTCACTCCCAGGGTCCCAGCTCCATCCTAGGTGAGCCCACCAGGGCCCCAAGTTCTGAGCGTTGGTCCTGACTCTGGTTAGGACACGTGAAGGCAGGTCCTTGCTGTGCTTTGAGGGAAAAGGCCTGAGGTCCTTCAGATTCCTCGGAGTGCAGCATCTGTAGAACAAGTAACCAGAGAAAACACATCAAAACCATCCCTATTTTCTAACATTGGCCACTTATGGAATAACCTCGATGTCATCTTGTTAATAAAGCACTGTTCTTTCCCCTAAGGAAAAAGAAGGAAAGAAAGGAATGTGAGGGACACATACACCTGATGGTGCTCGTCTTTCCTCAACATGTTGAAGAATATGAAAATGACATTCCCCCTTGCGTGGCATTTGGGATCCAGCGGTCTTGGACGAGCACCCATCTGTCAGACGCTAATGCAAAATCGAAGAGAACATAAAATGGCCCTTTAAGAAAATTAAGTGAAGATATCACCTTCTTCATTCTTTTTTTTAAAAAATTTTTATTGGAGTATAGTTGATTTACAATGTTGTATTGCTTCCTGCTGTACAGCAAAGTGAATCAGTTATACATATACATATACCAACACTTTTTTAGATTCTTTTCCCATATAGGTCATTACAGAGTACTGAGTAGAGTTCCCTGTGCTACACAGCAGGTCCTTATTAGTTACCTATTTTATATATAGTAGCGTGGGAGATAAACTGGTAGGTGGGGATGGACATATACACACCTTCCTCATTCTTTAGGGTTTCTTACTCTGAGGTCAACTGCCATCTGGTAGATCCATAAATGGAATAAAAAATGTTATATATTTGTGCAATTTTCGGGAGAGTCTGTGACTCCAAATGGGCTGATGACACCTCCTGATCTGCATATGCCGAGTGCAGAGAAAGCAGTCAACTATGTGGTTTGTATATTGTTCTCCTTCCACCCATGGGTTTATGAAGGCATACATATTTAATGACATTTTATGAAAATAAGACAAGTTAATAAACAAACTGGTATAGCATAACCACGAAATTCTATGCCATGGCTTCAGACTGCACCTGTGCCTTTTCCAGCCATCTCACAAATACAGGGAGGACTAAGCATGAGATTCAGGAACTTTATAGCAAACCTTTCACCCCTAATGGGAGAAAAAAGTAAAGGTAGGTCTTAATTTATGTGGGTCGGTAAAGGAAGATGGAAGATTTGAGTTTCATTTGGAGATGGCTAAAGGAAGAGAGCATATGACTTAAAACAAAATAAAGCTTGGGAGATACTAAATGTCAATTTGGAATTTAGCGAATTTAGCTCCTCCTGTTATGAGCCACTTTGGGGTTCTGCACAAGAAAAGTTTTTTTTTTTTTTACAAACTGAAAGAAATCTCTTTTAATTTTTCAGTGATGATGGAAACCATGTCATCTCTGTTCTTCCTTCAACCTTTAGTTTGCTTCTCCTTTGGAAACTAGGTCACTTGTGAAAGTACAGTAGTACAGACCCTCATCTTTACTTTGTGAACAAATAAGGAAATTAGCTTGTTCTACATTCAACCATACTTTTCAAGAGAGAAAGAGGACAATATATAACAAATCTTAACTGAATTAAAAAACGCATATTATTTTTGTAGAGGTAAGTTCAGATATTTATCAGTTAAGGATTTTTATATTCATTTGTAAAGTCTTGTATCTTAAGAGAGACTTTTGCAAATAAGTACACGGGGTTAAACATCAATTGTTTAATAAGTTAAGCACGAAAGAGTTAAAACCATCTTCCTTCTTCACTGTGAGTCTTAGTTACCAAGGGCTTTACTAGGTCACTGAACGTCTCTCCATGGTCACCCCGACATTTTCTGACATGCTTCCCAGAACTCAGGACCAAGGAACATCTGGTACCACATTTATGATTTATCATTACATAAACCCAAGATGCTGAGAGTGCCCACATGAAAGCAGCACACTGCAAACACATTTAGTTTCAATAATGATCACTATTTCATTTCTGCTGTTAACTTTTCAAAGAACTTCCACAAATGACTAACATGAAATCACATTTAACTAGCACTCTTTCATCTACAGAACCCCTTTTACATGCATTATTTCATTTTTCTATGACAAGAATTCTGTAAGATAGATAGGACAGGTATTCATACCCACATTTTTTCAGATGAGAAAATGTAGGCTAAGGAAGGTAAAGGGTTCTGACTGGGTAACACAGAGAGTAAGGGGTGACACTAGAAGTTTTTTAGTTCTCTTTTCACCATACCTCAATGTAACTTCTGTTTAATATCTCCTGTTGATCTTAGAACCATCTTTTCAGATAATTACATGAGATATGATGAATAACATTATTAGATCAATATTGTAATTAGAATGTAGTCTCCGGTTGGGTAGTAATTTCTTCAAGAAGCCACTTCTGCATTCTAAAAAATAGAAATGGTGTCTGATTTGAGTTCTCTGGATACAGTATTTTTCCAGACCCCAAGGCCAAAGAAATAAAGGAAGCTTTTAAGAGTGGGGAATGTGGAGAGGAAGAACACTGAATGGTAGAGTCCAAGACCAGGTGGGAGTGGACCCACACCTAAATGGCTATGTGGCCCTTGTCAAATCACTAGGAATAGGTGCTAACTTTGTAGACTATTGGGCCAAATACTGTGGTAGTTGCCATAATTTCTCCTACAGTGCTCTTGAAAACCTGTTTTCCAAATAAGAGGAGATTAACTGACTTGCCCAAGGCTATGTAACTTGGAAGTAGAATTGGGGTATTTGGCTCCAAAACCCTCACTGGCGTCAACATCCTCATTGGCTTTTTGACTGCAATGACCTTTGGAAGTCCCTTTCTTCTCTTGAGTTCTGAATCTACTTTGGTATTATAGAACCAGACTGTCTCCATTGACCTCATTCCCTCGTAGTGTGGTTTTCTGAGGACCATTTGAAATTTAAGCTAGTAAGTTGTGATGTAGCCTTAAGAGCATTATGATTCAATAGTACTAGTTTCTTGTGATTGTTGTTACTGCTTTGGGTTTTAGGTTTTTCTAATTGTTTACTAACGTCTGGTTTAAATTTTATTTGTTGCTCCAAATCACATATTTTGAAAGCCTACTCATACCTTGCTTTTTTTTTTTTCTGCTACACAAATAAAACATCATCTGGCAATAAGAATAACTATCTCTTTTTCAAAGAGCCTAGCTTGACACACACAGTTCTCCTTGTTCTTTTCTTTTAAAATTATTGTAACTATTCTTGCCCATTTACCCTCCCAGATGATTTTCAAATCAGCTCACCACTTTCCATGAAATATCCTAGTATTATGTTAATTGAAATTGCATTGTTTATACATTGATTTTAAAACAATAGCTGTCTTTAAACACTGAGCCTTCCCTTAAATAAATAGGATCAATTTCTTTGATTTACTCAGATTTTCTTTTTATGTACTTCATTAAAATTTATACTTTTTAATCTGAATATTTATTATTAAGTT
Source organism: Lagenorhynchus albirostris (assembly GCF_949774975.1). NCBI lineage: Eukaryota > Metazoa > Chordata > Mammalia > Artiodactyla > Delphinidae > Lagenorhynchus > Lagenorhynchus albirostris. The sequence goes on along the minus strand of NC_083104.1, from coordinate 100,348,992 downwards.
TATTTGGGTTTTATAATTTTTATTCTCATCATAAATTATTCTTTCTCTTTATATGGTCAGTTGATTATTATTTATAAACAAAATACTGATTTTTGGACGTTGTTCTTGTAAGTGCTCACTTAGCTAATTCTTTCAGTAGTTCAAATCATTTTTCAGTTGATTTTCTTATATTTTGAAAACATACTGCCTTACCATCTGCAAAAAACCCTCAAAGTTCTCTGTTTTCCAAAATTTAAAACCCATATTACTTCTTGTTTTATTGCATTTTTCAGAACCTCCAGAATAATGTTGAATAGTAGCCATAAATGTTGAAAATTTGTTAATTTTATTCTAGTCTTTTCTTATTAGACTAGAGTTCAAGTAGCAGAAACAGCATCAATAGATATGAAAATTATAGAGACTATTGTTTCATATTACTAACCTGTCATTAAAGGCGTTTGTAGCAAATCTTACTTTGACCAGCAGCGTATGAGAGGATCTGTCTAGTTAATCTTTAGGCTGCATTTTGTGTTCAGTAATTATAAGAAATGAACATAATAAGTTTTAAATGGTTCTGATGTTGAAAAGACTGTAAAGAGATGAACTACACAATGGGCAACTTAGCATATCTTTTCATATTTACTGATCAAAATCTATATTGATTTTGCAAGATTATTCCAGGGAAATACATTTTGGATGGTGGTAGATAAATACATTCTCAAAATGGCTCAAAATTTACCTCATTCTAACACAAAGTGTACTTAAACAATCACTGCTCTTGTCTGGTTATTGCTGTACTTGGAATACACAATTCTATGTTTCTGACAATGTATTCTTTGCATTTCCATCAGTTAGGTTTATGAAATTTGTGAATTTCATATTTACTGAACTTTTAACTTCTCATCTTCAAATGACTGGCTTGGCTAAAAATTGCTGCAGACTACTAAACGTTCTGTGCAGTGCAATGCAGCGGAGGTCTGATAAATAGACTTTCCAGATACATTTCATCATTTCACCTCCTGCTCTACCACAGTACTATAAATGGAGTAATAATATTTCTCACTTGCTTCTATGTCTACCCTTACAAGAAGACTGTAAAAACAAGAATACCTTCTGGGCATTGCTTTCTGTATGAGCTCTGCCAATCATAATCACAACAGTTACCCATTTTTTAGGAATCTAGAGCTGGATTAATATGGGTTCTTTCACTCTCACAAGGTTTGCATCTTTAAAGGATCAGAGGTGACAGGGGCAGAATTTAAAAAGCATAATTTATTACTGGACATGGTATTAATCCTTAAGTGTCTCTACACCCACTTGTACCTCCAGACAAACTCCCATCTGGTACCTCCTTGATGGTTGAAAGATGGTTAAAAAGCTAAGGAAGTGAGTACAATCCATATTAGCAATTTGACCTTTTGAATTATTGGAGCATCTGCTCATAATTGTTTCTCTTCTATTTCTGCATATGTATGTGATACAGAATAGGACCATGTGAGGCTCCTAGGCACAAAAGCCTTTCTGTGTCCCCCATTTCTTGATGACAGGAAATGGGCTTCATTCAGCCTCCAGGACCTTCCCTGAGTTCCAAGGAGAAGGTTCAAACAGATACTAATTAGGGAAGGGAGGGGATGTGGAAACAAGGGAGGAGCAGTCAAAAGAAAAAGTAGTGCAGCCTTGGGGCAGGGTCCTGGTTCCGCCTCAAGGGATACACATCACAATATCTTTGAGCTGTTTTGCAGATACTGAAATCCCCACCAGGTGGGAGAAGTTAACTGTGCGCTGCCCACAAGCATGTAGACCCCAGACCGGTTGGAACCAGAAGGTTGATGATGCTGACTCCCACTTTCCTCCCCACCAACCAATCAGAAGAATGTCCACAAGCTGATCACGCCCCCTTTGCACCATTACTATAAAACTCCTCACTACCTGCTCCAGGTTGGGACACACAGTTCTGAGGGCTTTCGCCCGCTGTGGCACCCTTTGCCTGGCAAAGCAATAAAGCTATTCTTTTCTACTTCACCCAAAACTCTGTCTCTGAGAATTAATTTGGTGTTAGGGTACAGAGGCCGGATTCAACTTCAAATGCTGCATTCACTAAATATACAGTTAGCCGAGAGTAGTTTTTGGGGGGTTTTTTTGAATTTTTTTTTATTTTGAGAGTAGTTTTTGTAAAAGTAAAGAGCTGCTTAGTGAGGGGTCTCTTGGCCCTTTGCTTGTTTCATTACTGCCAGCACAGCATTAAAATGGACTATTTTATAAAGCAGTCAAGGACTTAAATGATTTAAGGATTTAAATAATTGCTCAACCAGCTAATTGAAATGATCTAACAGAGCCTCACAGAGCAAACTATCCTTGCATGATCCTTTCTTTATTACCTGTTGGTCCTCTAACAAGGAACAGCTGCACAGACAAGCCCCCGGTAGCAGCAGTTCTAAAAGGATAAAAGTGGAGAAATAGTAACTTTACAGTGGAGAATCTGGTGGGCATCCCCTTCATCAAGGGATCAAAGTAAGTGCAGCAATGGAACAAATCAACATCCTATGCCCCCTAATATGATGCACTGAGAACACATCACTTTTGAGGTCTTACTGCCAAAAATGCACAACCTGCATCTCATTGTGAGGCAATAGCAAACAAACTCAAATTGAAGGACATTCTACAAAATATCTGGCCCTCTCTTCAAAACTGTCAAGGTCATGTTTCCCATACCTACTGGCCCCACATATGATTCCAAATGGCATTCCCAATCCCCAAGACCATATTCTATGGCAGATCCAGCTTTTACCTTCCACTGCCCTTTCACATCTCAGTTCACACCTGACTGGTCCCACTGTAACAGGGAAGAAAATAATCTGACTCTATGTTGGATCTGTTTCTTTCACTTTGACCTTTGCTTTCCATTGCTTTTGTTCTGTCTATAGCTATAGGCATACATAATGGTCTGCCTCTGGGAACCCTGCCCCTCTGCCTGAATATTAAACTAAAGTGCCTTTGTTCAGCTCACAGGGGAACACCCTGACCCTGCCCACATGTGAACGGCTGCAGAAAAGAAGAAATTAACACATTCCCTCCCCAAGGCTGGCCAAAACCAGGAGATATTTTGCAAGACTTATGACCTTTGACTTTACTTCCTCACCTCCTCCCCAGCTCTGTTCTATAAAAGAAACTAGCGTCCAGACCCGATAAGATGGTACTCTAGGACACCAGTCCACCATCTCCTCGGATGCCCAACTCTCCTAATAATGTCGCTATTCCTTGCCTCAACACTTGTCTCCCAATTTATTGTCCTGTTGTGTGGCAAGCAGAGTGAGCTTGGACTCGGTAACACCACTCACACTTTTGTGAAAGGACTTAAGTTGACCACGATATGCACAGCAGTGCTTGAGGACAGTTGTCCTATTCATATGTGGCTTGAGAGGGAAGAGGCGATCACCTGGTCTCCCGGACCCTCAAATAGGGTCACATCCTGAGATTCTCCTGGAATAATAAATACGATTAGCAAGGACCATCGTCTCTAATATAGTACTTCAGACAGGCTGCAAACTGGACAATACTTCAGAATACTTTTCACTTGGAAGAAAATGCCAAAATGGAGAAGTGGCCCGTTCATTTCCAGGAAGTTAAAAAACTGCTAGGATTCATCTTGGAAACAGCAAACCAAGTAGCCAAAGTGGAAGTGTGCAGTAAAGATGATGAAATAAAATTACTCCCTATAAAAAGCCATTACTGTCCTCTTTGCAAAGCCCTTTCCCCAAGAGCATATGTATAGAAGTGGGTGGGGCATAGGAGGGACAACAGGCTGCTAGTCCAGGCAATTTCCAGGGAAATTAAAAGAGAACTGAAACCTGTGAGGTTCCCCCTCCCTAGCAAGCTTTCTGCCTTTCTTTGAATCTTTTTTCTAGACTCAGAAGGTCTTGGTAAATCTGGCAGCTGTCACAAAATACCATCTGTCCTAAGAAAATGGGGGCAGAGGTGGCTGTAACCCAGGGGATTTTTCCAAGTGCTGTCAGCATGCATTTCCACTGGTAAAGGAGCACGATCAAGTCCCTGACAGGAAAGTGAAAACCTTACACAGCAAATCTCTGGAGTTGCACCTACATGGGAACGGGTGAAGTTTCGGGTGTACGACTGGGGTGGTGGCTACCTGCCTGTGAGAGAAGGGAGGGTCTACAAAGTCCACACATGCAAGAGAGAGAAGGAGGGAGAGGGTTATATAAAGTGGGCAAAGAGTTGGCCATGTGAGAATCCACCTGTATCTGGTTACCTGTGAGGACTGGTCAGTATTGGTTAACTGGTCTACCAGCTGAGAGCAGCTCCCGACCTGGCCTGTGTGGACATTTAAATGCTGTAAGCACTCAGTCTAGTTCAGTGACGGATTCAAAACTGTCCTTATAAGCCCCCTTTAAAGAAGTCAGTCAAGAATTTGAGAGGAAATCCTTTTAGCCTCGTTCTGCCATCATCAATAAGATGTTTTTCTCCAAGTTGCAAAGAAAGCCATCTACCTAACCTTTAGGATAAACTCGGGCTGCTGATTCTTCTGGGTGTGTAAGCAGGACTTGGTTTTGGAGCAAGAGTTTTTTGAAAGAGTTTTTATAGAGTTTTCTTGCAAAAGACTCGATTTTGCAAGAGTCAGAGCACTGATCGCTTACATTCCTCCCGCAAAACTGTGTCTATGAGGCATGTTTGCTTGAGATCACCCCTAGGGTTTCTTTAGCCAAGGCCCTGGCCGTTGTTCAGAGCCAGTATTAGGACGACAGCAGACTTGCTGATGAATAATTCAAAGCCTGATACCCATGCAGTTGAGGTGTCCCAAAGTGCAGCAAGAGCTCCCCTGCCCCCGATTCCAGCAGATGTTTCAGAGGAACTGGGGAGATGCCTCTGAAAACTAAAACCTCAGCTAGGCAAGGCCAACTGTCCACAGATGAGAAAAGCACAGAAATAAGTGGAAAGGAAACACAAACACACACACACACACCACGCATCCACCACACACACACACCACACACCCCAGACCACAGCCACATACATCCCACACAACACTTCACATATATCCACACATACCACACACATACACACACCATACACATACACACACACACTCCAGACACCCACACGGCACACACACTTTTCAATTCCGCAGGATACTCATGAGTACCTCTTTCTCACACGTAAGAGACGGCATGAATTACATGCCTGGAAAGGTGTCTGAGCCACGGCTGATGAAAGCTCTTGCAGGCCCACAGGTGTCAGAGTCACAGGGTTTCTCAGCACCGAAGGGGCTGCTGTGACCTCTGGGTTTGGGAGCAGATCCCTTTTCAGAAGCTGCAGAACCTGTTCATCTGTCTGGAAAGAGCTTCAGCCCGACGCTCACTTTGAGGTGCACGCTGAGACTGACCAGGCACGTGCCGAGCTGTGGGGGGGATGGCAGTGCCCTGCTTGTGGGAAATGCATACGTTCTACCAGAGTCTGAAGCATTTAGGCTACATGTCTAGGCAGGCGCTTTGCCCTTCTGGTTATTTTCTCTTAGCTCTGGCTATGTCTACCAGGTGGCTGGTGGTGCTTCTTTGTAAGATGATCAATGAGCCAAAATGCCATGGGGATGCAGGAATCTCCCTTGTTACACTGGGCTTCATTTAGAAATGAAGTTTATATATATATATATATATATAAAAGTGTATATATATGGGCTTCCCTGGTGGCGCAGTGGTTGAGAGTCCGCCTGCCGATGCAGGGGACACGGGTTCGTGCCCCCGTCTGGGAAGATCCCACATGCCATGTGCATGGATCACGGGCTGGGCCCGTGAGCCATGGCCACTGAGCCTGCATATATATATATATAAAAATGTATATATAAAAGTGTATATATATATATATAAATATATATAAGTGTATATATATACATATATATAGACACACACATATGTACTGTATATATGTATATATAAACTTATATACATATAAATTTATATGTATATAAACATACTATACACACATATACACATACTATATATACATAAATCTATGTATACATACTATATACACATACTATATAGTATGTATACATACTATATATACACACTATATACACATACTATATATTATATACACATACATCTATGTATACATAGTATATGTACACACTATATATTATTTTATTTATTTATTTTTTTTTTTGCGGTACGCGGGTCTCTCACTGTTGTGGCCTCTCCCGTTGCGGAGCACAGGCTCCGGACGCGCAGGCCCAGCGGCCATGGCTCACGGGCCCAGCTGCTCTGCGGCATGTGGGATCTTCCCCGACCGGGGCACGAACCCATGTCCCCTGCATTGGCAGGCGGACTCTCAGCCACTGCGCCACCAGGGAAGCCCCACACTATATATACATACATCTATGTATATATCTTTTATTTAATTAACAAACAATTAAATACCAGTTCCTATGTACACATAAATACCAGCTACTATTTGTAAGACACTCTTTTAAGTCCATCACAAAAGATAATTTGTTTAATCTTCACAACAACCCCAATGCTACAATTGCTTCTCTTCTCTGACTTTACAGATGGGGAAACTGAAGCTTGGGCAGGTGAGGCAACACACTCAAGGTCGCAGAAGCAGTATGTGATGAAACCTGGATCCAAACAGAGCCTCAGACTCCATAATCTTGGCATTTGTGGTATATTCCCACAACCTGCTTGCTTTTCTGCTGAGTAGGGACCTGGGAGGGAGAATTCAACCACATTTAGTTTGGTAGTATTAGGATAGTTACATGGGTATTTTTCCTACAAACTCTCTAAGATGGTTTGGGGGTACCTGCATCTATACCTTCTGACCATTCACATTCAGCTTGGCAAAGCCTTAGGCTTTGTGTAAAGAGAGTTATAGAAGATGAATTTGTTAACACTGCAAACAAATGTTAATTGTGATGCAATTCATAGTAAAGAGTGTGAAAAGTCAGAGGGAATCTACTTTCACTAGATTTCATTTAAGCTATTCATTTATTTACCTCAGGTAAAAATAGAAATGTTCTAAATCATTTTTTTTTAATGCTACCAAAGGGTGCAAAAGACAAAAAAGTATAAGTGTAAGTGTCTTCTTATTACCTATGGGAAAATTCTAGGCCTTCCTCTTGTTTACTGGCTATTACTGATGGTCACTGACATTTTCTGCTATTTTTATCTGCTTTTATTTTATTCTCATTCTTAGGGAATTTTACTCAGGTGTTAAGTTATACATTGAAACTACTTCTTATGTAACATTGTTTGAATGTAGTCATTGTGTGAATGTAGGGTGTAACCAAAGATATTCAGGGGTTAAGGTCTTTTTTCACAGCAATAGCTGTTGCTGTGGACTGTGGAGTGTCTGAAGGACATTCTGAGATAAGAATAAGATTTGAAACTGGAGATGGGAGTTCAGACCCAGGGCCCTCATCACCTTCCTTCCCCGAGGAGGGAGTCTCAGGAAGCAAAGATGCCAGTGTGGGAAGCAGGTGGCCCACAGAGCTGAGAAGGCTTTTAAAGATTGTAACTCCCCTCGTCCACATAGAGCCTGTGATAGACGCCAGGAGAGACAGTGTCCTCTGATGCTCCCCATTTCCCTGAGAGCTGTGATGAGAACAGACGCAACCAAAGTAGCCTAGGGGCAGGCAGGGCCCAGACCCCCGCAGAAGAGAGTCGCCCAGTTTAGGAAAGAAAAACATAGAAAGGCCAGTTAAATTCAAATTTCAGATAAACAGCAAACAATTGCTTAGTGTAAGTATATCATGGAACATGATATGCTTAGCACGGAGCATATTTATACTTTATCTATATTCCGTTTGGTAACCCTGCTGGGAGGCAGTGAAGGAACAGATGCATGGAAGCCACTCGACCCTGCTGACAGACAAGTCCAATAGTCTCTGCATCTGCTTTGCCCAGATGAGAACTGAAACCGAGTCCCCCTACAACTGAGTTCCCCCGCTGAGTTTATGATTAGTCTCTCTATCCAAAAGTTTATTCCCTTTCTTATCCTGCCCCTGTCCCCCTCAGGATCGAGGAGCATCAAAGAAAAGGGAGAAATTGAAACCAAGCAGGATCCTGCGGGACCTTTCCGGGTACAAAACCCCACAATGTCCCCCATGTCTTGTTTGTAGGAAAAAGTACTTTCCAAGGCCTCCCCTGAGTTCCAAAGAGCAGGTTCAAGCAACTAACACTTAGAAAAAGAGAGTCACAGGACCCCTAGCTCCTTCTGAAGGAATATACGTAACAATGACACATATCTTGGAGCTGTTCTTTAGAAACTAAGAGTTCCTAAATCTTTATTAATCATGTATGGTTGGGCATCCCTGGTGGCGCAGTGGTTGAGAGTCCGCCTGCCGATGCAGGGGACGCGGGTTCGTGCCCCGGTCTGGGAAGATCCCACATGCCACAGAGCGGCTGGGCCCGTGAGCCATGGCCGCTGGGCCTGCGCATCCAGAGCCTGTGCTCCGCAATGGGAGAGGCCACAGCAGTGAGAGGCCCGCGTACTGCAGAAAAAAAAAAATTCTCAGATTTAATCTGAGTCTTACTTTCTAAAAGAGGAAACCGTGATGCTGACCACAAGCACCTAGACTCCAGACTGGTTGGAACCAGAAGGCTGATGATGTTAACTCCTGATTACCTCACCACCAGCCAATCAGAAGAAGGTCCACAAGCTGATCAGGCACCCTATGACTCTCTCCCCTAACACTGTCTTTAAAAGACTTTGCCTAAAAGCCATTGGGGAGTTTGTGTCTTCTGAGCATGAGTTGCCCATTCTCCTTGATTTGCGCCCTGCAATAAATGCTGCACTTTCCTTCATCACAACTCAGTGTCAGTAGATTGGCTTTGCTGCATGTTGGGAGAGCTGACCCAAGTTCTGTTTGGTAATAGCATTATAAATGAATGTTTTTATGCTATCGGGGTATGAGTATATTTTGGGAAGTCTCTGCTCAGCTATGAATGAGAAGAGAGTGTTAGTACAAAATGTTGAGACTGGAACTCAGAATCCAAGCCACTCCTGACACTGTGTGTGCTCTTGGACAGGTCAGGTAACATGTAAGGAAGGAAGAAGGGACTAAGATTTTTGTCACGTGCAAACCATGGTTCAGCTTAATCCTTAAATTGGGATAATATCTACCTACTGATTATGGGATTTGTGAGGCTTAAATATCACCAACCATAAAAGCCCTTTTTGCACACAAAAACTACACAAAAATATCACACAAATACAAGATATCATGATCACATTCACCAACTAACTATACAATTTGGGGAGGGGAAAGGGAGGAGGGGGAGCAGGGGGCTCTTCCTCTGGTCTCTGTCTCCTTGATATTCAGCATCTGAAGTGTCTTTCATATATTAAGGAAAGTAATATCACTATGACCATCTCAACTATTATTAATTAATTCAATTCAAGCTATGGGTAAGTGAATGACTCAGCAAAATTTGATGGTTTGCTAACAAACTTTTCAACTTAGAGCAGCTGGGCTGCTTCACAACTAACCAAATATATGTCAAAGAAAGTTAAGCCTTTACATATAGGACAGGGTTCTTTACAAAATAAAGTTGTAGGGTCAATATTCACTGAAGCAAAAGGCTGAAATACATAAATGGCCGTCCAGTATGAAGCATGATTACCATGGTGAATGTTCTTGTCTTCAGAAGACCCAGATGTGAGGACAAGTTCTGTTACATACTGTGTGGTCTGGAGTCTATCTTTCAACCTCTCTGAGCCTCAATTTTGTTATTTATACAATAAACTAATAAGCTTCTACCTGTTGTGAGGATTAAATGAGGTTTACAGACATACATAGCACTTTGGGGAATATAATATACAATGTAAATAAAGTTGCATTTGTGATATCCTAACTGAAATAAAAACACCCAAAGTGTCAAAATCATGGCATTTTTTTTTTGTCATCTAGTTCCTAAAGAGATTTTTTTGACTGTATAACCTCTCTGAAATAAAATTACCCCTGCTTTCTTTCAGCTAAAATTCAAAGTATTGGGGAGACTTTTATGCAATTTAGTTTAGCAGTTTGGAAGGATGTTGACTATTTAAAATGGGTCTTTTTTTTCTGAGGCTGTGAGAGCCTCAAGATGATTTTGGTGTGTGCAAATTCACCCTCTGACAATTCCACATCAGCTTTGTGAAGCTCTCCATCTTTCACATGCAGACAAATTTGTTAATAGTGCCGACAAATGAGAATTACAGTGCAGTTCAGACCAAGAGGTGTCATAAGTTAGAGAAAATCTGCTTTGGCAAGAATCACCTAGTGGATGCGATCAAGACAGCTCTGAGCTGCAAGTGTCACTCCCTACCCTGTGGAGGTCTCCGCTGAGCAGGTAGGGGTCCTCCTTACCTTGAACCGCTGAGCAATTGGGAGCCTGACTAATATTTATAATTCATGAGAAAGGGAGCCAGTGCACCTCAGACATTTGCAGAGCATTGCAGTCATTAATGAAGTGGGGGAAGTGATCTGTTCCCTGGTGCCCCCCACCGTGTTTATTTGAATGTGTGATCATTAGACAACACCAGACTCTCTGGGGCTCCGTGCCCAGAGTGCATGATACCCCGGAGAACGTGAAAACACTTTAATTAACAACAGGAGTGGGCAGGCCTGCTGGGTGCCTTCTGTTACCATCTTCAGGGCCTGGGAAGTCAGCACTCAGTCATGACCCTCACCATTTTTATTACCAACGTACAAGAAAATACTAGGAAACAATTTCATTTACAATTGATTTGGAAAGACCACTAAATAGAAGGTATTTCTTCCCATTTCCTCCTCTGGTACAACTCTATTAGTAATCAACACCACAGCAACACATACACAGATCCACTAGCGTGCTTACACACACACACACACACACACACACACACACACACACACGAGACATAAACTTGATATTCCTCTATATTCCACATGCTCTGCAAACAGTACAGTACTCTAGGGTGTAGAGATGGGTAACACGCCAAACTGGCTTGGAATATGCATTCATTTGAATGTGCAAATTTATATTAGTCAATTAGTCAGATAAATGATTTGGTTCATTCATTCAAATAAAATGCTGGCCAATTCCTAGTATACCATCCAGCTGAGAGATGACGCGCTTTTGCTACTTGTTTGCTGGTTTTTAAATGAATGAGCGATTTCTGCCTGAACTGGGTATATTTAAGATGATGCCATACTCAACCAAATTTTGCTGCCGTATCCTCTGTTAAAAGACAAGCTTGTTGAATTGTTGAATCTTCCACTTCTGTATCCAGAACTGATCTGCTGCCCTGTGTGAACGTGAATGTGAGCAGAGCTGGCTGCGTGCACGTGTGCAGGCTGACCCTGGGTGTTGCCCCCATGACTTGGTCTCTAGGGCAGCTTCTTGGAAAATAGTTATTCTATAACAGGAACTCTGGTATGACCAGAATTCACTTAATGAAGACTAAATGATCATATCGCTCCATCAATTAGTAAGCATTTATTGAGCATCCGCTGGTGTCCCACGGGCATCCACATGGGCTCCCAAAACAGTGAGCAACCCAGACAGAGAGAGAAGACAAGTATCTGAGACACAACTGGAGAAAATCAAATGCTGATGTGTGGGGCTGGGATTTTAACCTTCTTGAAAGCATACTGTTCTTCCAGGCATCTTGGGGAAGTTTTATTTTTGCTTTTAAGCGTAGCTAGTAGGAGTGAAATGGATGGCAATCTAAGGAGCCTTTAAAAAAATAATAAACTTAATATTTTAGAACTTTAGATTTATAGAAAAAGTGTGAAAGTACAGAGAATTCCCGTATACCTCATATCTAGTTTAGTCTATTATCAACATCTTACATTAGTATAGTACACGTGTTACAATTAATGAATCCATATTGATACATTATTGTTAATTAAAATCTATACTTTATGTGAATTTCCTTAGTTTTTGCCTCCGGTCCTTTTTCTGTGCCAGGATTCACATTACATTTAGTCCTTATGCCTCCTTAGGCTCCTCTGGGCTGTGACAATTTCTCAGACTTTGCTTCTTTTTGATGACCTTGACAGTTTGAGGAATACTGTCAGGTATTTGGTACAATTAAATTGGGGTTTGTCTGATGACTTTCTCGTGATTAGACAGGGGTTATGGGTTTTGGGGAGGAAGACTACAGAGGTCATGTCACTTTCACTATATGATGTCAACAGTGCATACCATCAACACGACTTGTCACATAGACACTGTTTTCCTCCCCAGTAGAATATTGCCTAAAAATACTTGAGACTCTGCCGGCAAAAGTAAATCTACAAGGGATCTATCACTTCTACAGGCTCCCCTATCCACCTCCTGGACCATGACTGGCCTCTTCTTTCACTTCAGTGGTTTATGATACTAATATTTATCTTGAAGCATGGTCTTTCCCTAGTAAACATCATTTTCATTATAAATGTTAAATATTTAAGATGCACAGAGGTCATTAACTATCATATAGAGAATACAGTTTCAACCCCTTTCTAGAGAATCAAATAAATCTTCATATACTTGAAACCTAGCAGGACTCTGCGGGGCTCCTGGGCACAAGAGGCTTTCTGTGTCCCCCATTTCTTGATGACAGGAAATGGGCTTCATTCAGCCTCCAGGACCTTCCCTGAGTTCCAAGGAGCAGGTTCAAACAGATACTAATTAGGGAAGGGAGGGGATGCAGAGACAAGGGAGGAGCAGTCAAGAGACAATAGTGCAGCCTTGGGGCAGAGTCCTGGTTCTCCCTCAAGGGATACACACAACAACATCTTTGAGCTATTTTGCAGATACTGAAATCCCCACCAGGTGGGAGAGGTTAACTGCATGCTGCCCACAAGCAGGTAGACCCCAAACCAGGTGGAACCAGAAGGTTGACGATGCCGACTCCCACTTACCTCCCCACCAACCAATCAGAAGAATGTCCATGAGCTGATCACGCCCCCTTTGCGCCATTACTATAAAACTCCTCACTACCTGCTCCAGTTTGGGACACGCAGTTTTGAGGGCATTAGCTCGCTGTGAACCCCTTTGCCTGGCAAAGCAATAAAGCTATTCTTTTCTACTTCACCCAAAGTGCTGTCTCTGAGAATTAATTTGGTGTCGTGGTCCAAGAGGCCAGATTCGGCTTCATACTTGTGTGTGAGGAGTCTTGGCATTTGAGTGTTTTAAGAAAAAGCTGAACATTTACATTTGACTTGTTCATGATCTTACACTTCAAATGCTTCTGTCACAGCTTAGTAGTTACAGGTACATTTTTTTTTAAACAAAACTCCTGGGACTGGGTGGAAACACAAATATTACTGAGCATCTCCTCTGCACATTGTACTTAATAATCACAGTAGTCCTATAAGTCAGGTACCATTATGTGCATTTTACAGATGAGGGAGTGGTTCTGGGACACCAGGTGACAAGACTGATGAATGATGAGCCAGAATGTGTGAATGACCCACATTATTTCTGTGATATGACCCACTCCTGCTGGGGTTGAGAAGGGAGTGTAATTGGCGGAAATGCTCCCCTTAGAGGTGCAAGACTTTTGGCCTAAGAGAATTTCCAGGCTTCAAGAATCTTCTAGAAGAATGTAAGTTTTTATTCTCGCAGACATTGTCACAACCTTTGCATGCTTGATTAAAAAAAAAAATTTACACTTCTTCACTTAATCTATATTTAGACAATGGTTCTTGCTCCCTTTTTGATAATAATGTTAAAATAAATGTCTTTATTATAATTTCTCACAAAAATTTACAGGACTTTCCCAGAAAGCCAAGTGAGGGCGCCTTTGATAATAAAGTGGAATAGAAAAATACTTCACGGTAACCAATAATTGATCAATATGAAAATAGTTACAGCGATGTGACAAAGTAGAGTTTATAATACATAAAGAGCTCAAAAAGTTAATGAGAAAAAGAGGAATCCAATGGAATCATGAGCAAAGCTCACGAGTAGGCAGTTTTCAAATGGAGAAGTAAAAATATATTTTTACTAGTAAATATATGAAAGGATATTCAGCCTCTTTGCTAACCAAATAAATGCAAATTTAAACAACAGTATGGTTTTGACACATCAAATTGGCAAAGATTTAATATGCAAATACCCAGAGTTGGCAAGAATGTGGAAAGGAATGACTTTTTAGCAATACCTATTATAGCTTTAATGTATGTTTCCTTTGAGCCAAAAATTCCACTTATAGGAATTTATCCTATAGAAATATTTGTCTAAGTATGCAAAGATATATTTCCCAGGATGTTAAATGTCATTGTTTACAAGTTACAAGAAAGAGGAAACAACTGAAATGTCAATTAATAGGGGCTTGTTGAAATAAATTACAGCACACACATACAGTGGAGAGCTACGCAATCATTAAAAAGTATAAAGTGGAGTTCTGTACGTCCACATTATGTTTGGAGTGAAAAAAATCAGGTTGCTGAAGAGTTTGTATTTTTTTTATCCGATTTACGTCAACATATATGGCTTAACCTAGATATTTTCACACCTCTTTTGAATGTAGCAGTGATGGGGCTTCGTAAGAAAGAGAATCCCAAACTCAGGATGCTGTCAACTGAAAAAAAGAAAAAAAACCCTCACAATCTAAAAGTTGAGAGTTATATTTTATTTGGCAGAAGTGTTTAGGACTTCAAGCCGAGGAGGCAGCATTCAAGCAACCCTGAGAATACTACTCTGAGGAGGGGAAGGGGGAGACAGGATATACAGGAGTTTTGTACCAAAGGGCAGGTAGTCTGAACGTCAAAAGATTATTGTTAATTAAAGAAAACTAGGAATCTCAAGTTAAGGAATTTAGTGCTTTTCCAAGTATGGGAAAATGCAAGAATGTGGCTCACTGAAATCATTCCTTTGATATGCACCTCAGCTATCTCAGGCCAGGATCCTGTTTTCACATTCTGAGTTTCCTCAGGGCTCACCTTAGGGACTGGCTGCAGTCTGATGGCTGCTAGATAGCAGGTATTCTTTGTTCCCTTCCTGAGTTCCCTCAGAGGGCTCACCAGCTCACCTTTGGAGGTGGCTGCAATCACTGATGGCTGGGACATCCTTCGTTTACTGATACGGCAGGCAACATTCCATTTCTCAACGCTCTTAGTTCTTTGGATAGGATTGTGTATTCATCCGCAAACAGACCAGAGATTTAAGAAAATGTTTGTAAGCAGAGTGAGGATGTTACAAGCAGAAAGTTCAGAAATTCATTGAAAACACATTGGATTGAAGTCATTTTGTATTAACTGTCTGTGGTGACTCCAGGAAAGCAGAGAAGTTACATAAAATGATTCTCTAAACACATAGATTGCACTCACTGAATGGTTTCTAATTTCTTTAATATTTTCTCTGATTTCTTTATCACATACTGAATATTATAGAATAGAAAAACACACAAATATTATATAAAAGGTTCCTATACTATTCAACTTTAAATAATTGCTCTTCAACTCTAATTAACCCATTTGAAAACAATGTTAGTCTGAAATGTCTCCTGAAGTTTTGTCCCTGCTTAGTCAAGTCTCATTTAAAGAGGGACTTATCACAGCCATCCTCAAATAATTTGATCCTCTAGAAATATTTTAGTTACATCACACCAATGAAGATAAAGAGCTGAATGCAAAGAGCTGAATGCGGGCTTCCCTGGTGGCGCAGTGGTTGGGAGTCCGCCTGCCGATGCAGGGGACGCGGGTTCGTGCCCCAGTCCGGGAGGATCCCACGTGCCGCGGAGCGGCTGGGCCCGTGAGCCATGGCCGCTGGGCCTGTGCGTCCGGAGCCTGTGCCCCGCAACGGGAGAGGCCACAACAGTGAGAGGCCCACATACCGCAAAAAAAAAGAGCTGAAGGCAAAAACTACTCAGCCTAAGGGGTAAAACGTTATCTGGAAAAGCACTAGTTGACAAAAGGTGGGTTTTCACCTGCCATGTATGGAGCAGACCTGCTGTGGGTCGCAGGCTTTCAGCGGAAAAGGAAGCCTCTGGGGGCCAGGGTGGAGGCTACCTTCTCCACGTCTACGAAGCTTGGGCATCCTTGCCTCTGACTCATAGAGCACTAATACCCCCTGTATCTTCTTGCATATATCTAGGGCTTTACATATATCACATATCTTATTGATGATCAGCCTAATTTTGGTTCAGAAAATAGCGACTGTGTAACAGGGAAGAGCCAACTCGGACTCCATGTTAGATCTGTTTCTTTTACTTTAATCTTTGCTTTCCGCTGCTTTTGTTCACTAAAAGGATACTGTCTATACATAATGGCCTGCCTCGGGGAACACTGCTCCTCTGCCTGAATGTTAAACCAAAGTGCCTTTGTTCAGGGAAACATCTGGACCCTGTTCCACCTGGGGATGGCTTCAAGAAAGAAGAAATTAACACATCCCCTCCCCGAGGCTGGCCATTCCAGGGGATGTCTGCAAAACTATGGCCTTTTTACTTTATTTCCACACCTCCGCCCCCTCTCTGTGCTATAAAAGAAACTGGCATCCAAACCCCCGATAAGATGGTTATTTTGAGACTTTACTCTGCCATCATTTTCCGAACAAAGTCCTATTCCCTGCCTCAACACCTCGTCTCCGATTTATTGGCCTGTCGTGAGGCGGGCAGAGCGAGCTTGGACTGGTAACAACTCCAGTCACTTCTAACATGAAATGGTAAAAACTGGCTCACAATTACACAGATCTGGAAAGCTGTCAACAGGATACCTGATCATCATCACGAGTATTGGAATTTTGAGTAGAAAATGTGGGCACAAAAAATACTTTAATGGGGATGCACAGAAATGTCACCTCAAACAACAGCCAGTAGGGAGAAAAGAACAAAACGTGAAGCACCTGTAGGAAATAAATCAGGAAAGTATGGCAGCCTGGCTGCACCCAAGGAGTGCCTTGAAAACAACCAGCTCTGGAAATAGTAGCAGAATTTAGCCCAGTCATACATACAGTCTGGCCTGTGGGCTGCTGTTCATTCGGTGTGGTCTTTCTGGTAACCTCTACTCACAAAGATGGAGCTCGGCCACTTTTAGTACATCTTTCAATCTGGTGTTCACTTTCAAATTGTTGCATAATTACATGCAATAAGCCATACTAAGTTTTCTTTTTTTTAATTTTTATTTTTGGCTTACCGAGTTTTCAATGGTAACGTGCAAACCTCAAAGTCACCAAGACTTGGATAGGCCTTCAAAAGTCCAGTTGAATGAATCATAATCTCTTTGATCTAACATCTAAATGGCAACCTCTTCAAGGGTCTTATTCCCTATATATGCATTTCTCTTTCTCACGTCACAAGATCTAGCCTTAGACACACAAGCCAAAACCAGGGGAAAATTTCTGAGCCTAAACTGACAATTTGTATTTTTTTTTCCAAGCACTGTGCATGATTCCGCATTTTGTTTTTATTTAGCAAAAGAAATTTTTTTAAACAAATTAGATATCTTTTATCACTATCATCCCAATGTATCATACTGCTTGGGACATTGCTGACAATAAATAGTTAAGAAATAAGGGAAAGAGGGGAAGGAGTTTATTTGAGAGATTTGGGACTTAGCTATTTGCTCATATCCTCCATTCTCAGATTTCCTGCAGCGGGAGTCAATTACTTGCCCAGAGAACACCAGAAATTTCGCAGTGTTTAAAGAAAGGTAGTGGGGCAGTCCTATTTCAACCGCCAGCAAAACCCAGGGATGGCCACAGCACAAAAAGGAATAGAACACAATTTCAAGGCTAAGAGTAACCAGTGTAATGAGCCAGAGCCCCCAGCCTCTGAGTTGTGAAGACAAACCCAGGTCTGGAATTTTACAGCTCATGGGTCCACAAGGAGAGAGATTTTTTTTTACGAATTTATTTATTTATTTTTGGCTGCATTGGGTCTTCGTTGTTGCGCGCGGGCTTCTCATTGCGGTGGCTTCTCTTGTTGCAGAGCAGGGGCTCTAGGTGCTCAGGCTTCAGTAGTTGTGGCTTGCGGGCTCTAGAGCACAGGCTCAGTAGTTGTGGCGCATGGGTTTAGTTGCTTCACAGCATGTGGCATCTTCCTGGACTAGGGCTCGAACCCCTGTCTCCTGCATTGGCAGGCAGATTCTTAACCACTGTGCCACCAGGGAAGCCCAACAAGGCGAGAGATTTTAAATAGAAAGGACTTTTTATAATTATCTTCCTAGTGTCCCTGTATGTCCCTGAACAAATAAGGTGTAAACAACCTTTTGTAATATTGTAAACAATATTCCTGGGTCTCCACCCCTCCATTCTCAAATAGACTTCTGGCTACACTCAAACTCTTCATGAAAAGCTATTGATTAATTCAACAAGTATCATTGAGACAATAATATGTACCAGTTGTGGTGTGGAGATACAGCTGTGAGCAGGATAGTCATGAACCCTGCCCTAAGGAGCTGACAACCTAGTGCAAGAGTCTGGCTTCTCCTAGGGCTTGTCTCACTTGCCTGAGTGCTAGTTCTGTTGGCTCCCAGGGATATCCACTGTTCTCCTCTCCCTGTCCCATTTGCTTGGAGATGAGTGCTACGATTAGCCATACCCAACCAGCTCTGCTGTCAGTGCCCAGAAGATGGTGCTCTGATGGTGCCCATAGAACTGCTCCAAGGCTGGTGGTACACCTGTCAAAGTTGTGAAGGACCACATCCAGGCTTCCATCGGCTGAGGATGCTGAAGCTACTGGCGCCATTTCCCAACGTGGCAGAAGTTCCCTCCACCAATGTCGCCAACATCTTACAACTCCATCAGGTGACTGTGACCATTGTTAAGAGGAAAAACAAAGGAAGGTAAACAGACAGAGAGTAATGGTAGGGATAGTCCTTTATATACAGTCGTCAGCAAGGACCACTATGACAAGGTGATCTTTGAACAGAGACAGAATGAAGTGAAGGAGGTGGCATATGAACATCTGGGGGAAAAACATCCCAAACAGAGGGACCAACAAGTGCAAAGACCCTGGGTTGGACTGCACCTGACATCTTCAGGCAACCCCAAGGAAGCCAGTGTAGCTGGAGGAGAGAGAATGAGGAGGAAATGAGGTCAAAGATTAGGCGGTTCTCCTAGGCAGATCACATAGAGTCTTGCAAGCCTTGGGAGAGACTTTATATTTTCTTCTGAGTTAGATTAGGAGCCATCGTGGGAGGTTAAGCAGATGAGTGACATGATTTGACTTAGGTCTTAGAATTATCACACTCTGGCTGGAGTGCAGCAAACAGACTGAGAAAAACCAAGAGGGGAAGTATGGAGACCACTTGGGGGCTATTGAAATAATACAGGTGAAAGATGATGGTAACTTGGATCAGGGTAGCAGCAGTGGGGTTGGAGGACATGGTTGGACTCAGAATTTGCTGCCATATTGGATGTTAGGTGGAAGGGAAAAGAATTAAAGTTTTTAGCCTGAGTAACTTGAAAAATAGAATTAGATGTCTTTGGGATTGGAAGGTCTGACAGAGAAGCAGGCTGGTGGGATAAGATCAAAACTCTGATTACGGATGTGTTGATTTCAAGATGCCTATTAAGCATCCAGTAGAGATTTTGATTAGGCAGCTGAATATACAAGATTAGAATATAGGAAGAGATTTGAACTGATGATTTAAAATTGGGCATCTTCATCATACAAATCAATGGGACTGAGTGAGATCAAATAGGTACTAAGCATTGATAAGTAAGAGAAAGTGTCTGAGAACCTCTTCTGAAGGACTCTGGAGGCCCCAAAACTTCCAGAACTATGGAACGAATGAGGGTGCAGCAGAAGAGCCTGAGCAGGAGCAGCCAGTGAGAGCGGTACCCCGAAGACTCACTGAAGAAAGCAGATCAAAGGGTAGGGAGTGACCAACTGTATCAAATACTATTGACACATTGAGTAAAATGAGTCTGAGAACTGACTGAGACTTGAAGACTAAGATTGTCAACATGGAAGTCATTAGTAGGATGAACAGTTATTTCCCAAACTGGGACACCTTTGAGAATGAAAGAGGATGTGTATTAGTAATCTATAGCTGTGTAACAAATTATCCCCAGAACTTAATGGCTTAAGGTAATAACAAACATTTATTATCTTGTACAGTGTATGTGGGTCTAGAATTCGGAAGTGGCTTTGCTGGACAGTTCTGCCTCAGGACCTCTCATGAGATGGGATTCAGATATCGGCCAGGGCTACAGTCATCTGAAGGCTTGGCTGGGGCTGTAAGATCTGCTTCCAAGGTGGCTCACTCACATGGCAAGTTAGTGCTCATCGTTGGCCGAAGCCTCTGTACTTCATCACATGGGCCTCCCCACAGGCAGCTTGAGTGTCCTGACAACAGGGAATCTGACTTCCTCCAGAGCAGGTGATCCAAGAGAGCAAGGCTGAAATGGTCACACATTTCAGTAGGTCAGCCCTACTCAGTCTGGAAGGGGACCACAGAAGAGTGTGAACAACTGGGATAATTGGGAGCCATCCTAGGGAATGGCTACAAGAGGACGTTATTAATATTTATGCCCAGACAACAAATATAAACAAGGGCCATCTCAGGCAGATAGAGGTGCACATTCATCCTAGTCTGGTGACTGAGCAGAACAGTTTCAAGAGAGTAGATTGATAGAGATGAGAACTATACCAGTGAAATTCAAAGCCAAAACTTTTGCTCAAATACTGGATGAAAAATGAGCTCTTTTCCCCTCTCTTTCCACTGGGCTTGAAGCTGATAGAATTGCAAATATGAGTGGTAAATACTTTGCCATTAACTTGGGGTCAAGAAATAAAACCAACAGAGAACCTCCATCAAGAAGTGGAAATTCCTGATGGTAACATTGTTGGAGCACCTGGATCCAGTCAAGCCTAAAGCTTACATTAACTGGAAGCATGATCACATTCTCGTTTCACCCCCTTTAAAATACTTAAGTTAGATTTCTCAAATTTACAATCCCCAAATAATCCAGATCAATGCCTCCATTATTTAAGTAGATCCTTGTGGACCACAATCCACTAATCTCCTAGACACACCCAGACATGTCTTTGTGCAGGGTAGAGGTAGATTAAGCTCAGTCTGATCTCCCTGCCACACAGGAAGGCTGTTCAGGTCAACTCCTTTAAGAACATTTGCTTAGACTAGCCTTTTAACTGGTGACTAGGATCATGTAGTGGATTTTATACGTAAGAGTATATATATATTGACAATGAGTTGGTATTGGTATGTGAGCAACCCATAAAGGTCGATCTTCAGGACAGGCAATGCCACAGGTACTTTTTTAGAAACAGCTTTACTCTATGAAACATGGTGGGGGTGGGGGTAATTCTTGAAATCAATCCAACAACAAAAGCCTTGCCTGGAAAAGTGCTGTCAGCAGAATAGCTGGACCATCCATCCTGGACCAAACTGAAGTCCATCTCTACAAAGGAAAATGAAATGTTTTCAAATTCCATGCTAGTTGCTTTTTCTTCTCTTTTTTTCTAACCTCCCTTCAAGATCTTCTTTCCTTCAGTCATCAGGCAAGGATAGAACTGGATTTTCACAGCCTCTCAGGAGGCCTCTTATTACTCAAAATAAGTAAACTTATTTTGCATTTGAAAAAACAGAACTCTGTAGGTAGAAGGATTCAGAAGAGAGACTAGAGGTGAATAGAAAAAGATGGCAGTGGCTGAAACCAGCCTTTGGGCTCTTTCTTGCAGAAGGGCACCCCAAACTGAGATTCCCTATACTGCTACCTCTTTGGAATGCACATCCGGAGGCAGAAACAGAACTGAGCTGTGCATGCAGAAAATTGAATGTGTCCATTGATCCAGCAAGTCTGAATAAATTCTCATTCTTGTTAACATAGCAATTAGTCCTCACGGCCACTGGAACTTTGAAACAAGGCTGTTTTGGTGCCACTTGTCTTACTCCCCCATGTTACCCAAACATGAAACACATCCAAATTGAGACAGAACAAACTCCCTTAACTTTCAATGACCACCTGCTTCAATTCAGGAAACAGGCTGAGGAGAGGGAGAAGCGTGGAGGTGACATTTAATTTCAAGATCTCCCCACTGCTGCCACTCAGCGTCAGCATGCTCCCTCCAAAGAGCACAAACATTTCCTGAGCATCTACTTATACATGAGGTGATTTCTGATACATGATCTCATTGAAACCTCACAAGTAGGATTTGCAGAAGCTTATCTTGAAGAGGCACAGCTTATATGGAACGCGTACGTATGGTACAAACCCTGGCAATGGACAACATGTGCTAATGGGTTAAACCTGGAGCCAAGAAACAGCGGAGCCAATTCATGATCCCAAGTCCGCCACTGCCCTTGAGATGTGGCCTCAGCAATACCATCTATACTTCAGTTTCCCTTAAAGTGCAATGTACAACGC
The DNA here is from genome assembly GCF_949774975.1 of Lagenorhynchus albirostris. Lineage (NCBI taxonomy): Eukaryota > Metazoa > Chordata > Mammalia > Artiodactyla > Delphinidae > Lagenorhynchus > Lagenorhynchus albirostris. The sequence continues at coordinate 100,326,715 of NC_083104.1, read as the reverse complement.
TAAGCTAAGCAGAGGAGTGGTGTTACCGCACTAGATGTAGCACTCTGAGCTTCTTTAAAGAGAGGTGTTTTGAAATGCTCAGCCTGATAACTATTGAGTAAATAGGCATTTCACACTCAGACTTGCCGAGTGGGTGTGCAGAGAAGGATGTAAATTGATCCCACTGCTCTCTCTTTGTAGTTCCATGTTTCCAGATGGTACATTCAATTAGAGTTTATCTCAGCATCTTCAATGAAATCTATTGAGAAAAAATAGTTCATTTTAATAGTGTACACTCTACATGGGGGGGGGGAGCATCTCGGCATGCTATTCCTAACATGCTACGTTACTTCTCTGTAGAGCATGGCATGGGACCTGCCATAACTTCCCCCAGCCAGACTTGTACAGAGAAAAAGCTAGTGTCATTTCCTTTATTGAGTTTCTCCCCCTTGAGCAGGGTTTCTCCACCTTGGCCCTGTTGACACTTGGAGTGGGGGCTGTCCTCCTCACTGAAGGCTTTTATTAGCATCCCTGACCTCTACCCACTAGATTCCATAGCAACCCTTTAACCGCCAAAAACATCTCCAGACCTTGCCAACTGTTCCCTGGGAGTAAAGTCACCCCTAGTTGAGAATCATTGCCTTAGAAGACAGATAGTAACTGAACTACAGAATGTTTGAGTTATAAGGTCTAGAGGGCTGAGTGATCATTTATGCAATCATCCGTTTCATAGATGAAGAGAATGATACTAGAGAAAGTTGATGACTTGCTTCAGGTAACACAGAGGTAAGCGGCACAGCTAGTATTAAGGATCAGGTATTGTGACTACTCCCCGGTTACCTTATCTAGCTCTTGGGAGTGGTGAAAGAATTATATTCTTATCTACTTGGTCGTATTAGGAAAGAGAAAATGAATTTCCTTTAAAGGGAGCCCATTAAACCTAGAAGGACACTTTCCAGATCTACAGGCATTAGTTTAGGCCATTAAATTATTATAACTCTAATCCAAGTTCCTCTAAGGTCATGCTGATTTAGGCAAAACGACCCTTGGTCAATTTCACTCCCCTCTCCCATCCTTCTGTTCCCTTCTGTGCCTGGAGAGATAGCATTATTCCCAGGACATATAGTCATAGAGCATCCTACAAAGTTGGATACACTCCAACTTTCTAACACCACCCCATCAGGCAACCCAAACACACGGTTGTAGGGTAATGAATGAAGTCAGTCAGTCTCCACCACTACGGCTTCCTTCCTCAGCTCACTGGAACTTTCTTTCTCCAGCCTTAGAATAGCCTATCCCCTCCCAGTCACCAAAGTCTCACCCACCTTCAACCAAAAAACCCTAAAGTGGCCCTAATGTGAGAAGATCCATGACTTCCAAATCTGAAGTGATCTTAAACACTTTAACTGAAAATTAGTTTCTTCTTTAACTACATCCACCAAGTTTTTGGCCTTGCCCACGCATCAACAGGTAATGTTCTGACAGAGACAGAGAGCAAGAAAGATGTTTGCGGGACTTCCCTGAGGGTCCAGTGGTTAAGGCTCTGCGCTTCCACTGCAAGGGGGTACGGGTTAGACCCCTGGTCGGGGAAGTTCTTCATGCCGCATGGTACAGCCAAAAAAAAAAAAAAAAGATGTTTGAAGTAATATGCAAATGTAATGCAATGGATTTTCACTTACGACTCATAGAACCAGCTCTCATTACTCCGCGGTAACTAAAGATTTCAAATACTGTCCCTTGGGCTTGAAATTCCCTTCCCACTTTTATTCATCAAGCTCTACCCCCTTCTCCTCTAAAATGCAGTGTAGGTATCTCCAGGAATCTTCTCCAACCCTCTACCCCCCCAGTTGGAGTTAGATGGCCTCAATCTAGGGCCCTATGGCATCATGGGGACACATCTATTGCCCTTACCATAGTTTTTCTGAGTTGCACATAGACGAATATGCTCCAGGAGCAAATAAGAATAATGGACATGTATAGGGTATCCTGCTTTTACAACAACATAAAAAAAATCTGCTGATCTATATGATTATTGCAATACTGCATAGAATTTCAGAATGGTCAGTTCTCATAAATCTATGGCTTTAATTGTATTGTCAAATAAATAGCTAATTTTTTTCTTCTGATTTAGCTAATTCTATAGGCAGCGTTAGTGTTGATGACTTTCAGATACGGTCTACAAATGCTCACCAAATCTGGCGTGGCACACAGGTGCTCACACACAATTTGAATAATATATATCCAGTTTCCCTTGCCCCCTTCCACACCACCTGCTGAGGTTTCCTGGGCCTCCCCCTATGCACACATCCTACTGCTTCGTCCACAGCCACCCACCCACACTTCTATGCTGAGAGGTCTGGGCAGCTGCAGCAGAAGGGCTGGACTCCTGGGAAACAGGACTCCCAGTATAGTGAGGACCAAAGGCAGGTGAACAAGTGAATAAGACATGGTAACGAGTGTGCAGAACCCACAGGGCAGGCTGTTTAATCCTATCTTGGGAAATGGGCTCCAAGAAACCCCCCTAAAGAAAATGGCATCTAATTAAAATTTAAACACACATGATCCAGGCAGAGAGATGACGGGAAACGGTTGCAAGCAGAGAGATGATGGGAAAGGGTTGCGAGTAGAAGTCTGAGTAACGGAGGATGTTAGAAAGCTCAGGAAGGGAGACGATCCCTTTCTGACTTAGCACTTTCTGAATATCAGTGACAGGTTAAAACGAGTTTGCCCTCAGACAAAGCTTCATGACGACATAGTTTCAGGACAAGGAGAGAGTCCCCTGAAGTCCCCAAATATCTCCCCATGTGTTCTGTAGTACCTACAATTAACTGGGAGAATGAATGTTTCATTCCATAATTAGAAATAAAGCACCTCGGGAGAAGTAATGTGTTAATGTTTATAAATTTTGGGCCAAAGAATACAAACAGTGATGTCAGATCTTTTCTAATTTCCTAACGGCAATGATTCCTAAAAATCCAAGAGCATAAGAATTACCTGGGCAGCCCATTTAAAAAGCAGGTTCAGATATTTATACGCACATATACGGCAGCATTATTCACCAGAGCCAAAAGGTGGAAGTAACCCAGGTGTCCATTGACAGAAGAACTGCTAAACCAAATGTGTTACATACACACAATGGAGACTTATTCAGCCTTAAAAAGGAAATTCTGACACATGCTACAACATGAATGAACCTTGAGGACGTTATGCTACGGAAATAAGCTAGTCACACACACGCACACACACACAAGTATCATATGATTCCATTTATATGAGGTCCCTGGAGCAGTCAAATTCACAGAGACAGAAAGTAGAAGGGTGGTTGCCAGGGGCTACAGGAGGGAGGAAGGGGATTTCGTGTTGAATGGGGACAGAGTTTCATTTGGGGAAGATGAAAAAGTTCCAGAAATGGATGGTGGTAATGGCTGCACAACAATGTGAAGGTACTTAACGCCACCAAGCTGTACACTTAAAAATGACTAAAGTGTTCGATTTTATGGTGGGTGTATTTTACCACAATTAAAAATGATAATAAAAAGGAAACAAAACAACAGATTCCTGCTGTCAGAAAGTCTGATTTCATAGGCATATCTGCTACAGTTCCATCAGGAGACAGAATTCAACCCGGATGGCTCAGGTGAAGGGACTAAGATGAGGGACTGCTTACTTAGCTGTGGGCAGAGGTGTTGAGGCACCCAGAGGCAAGTGACAGAAGGATATGACTGCTCCAAGGGCTGAAAAGGCAGAGGACGGAGACTGTGTTACCCTAGCCTGGTATGAGCTGGAGCCAGGATGAGGCCCAGTTGAAGACGAGGGCTGTCCGCCAGGAACAGCCCAGGAAGATGCTGGTACTGCAGAGATGCGAGGATGGGGCAGGAAGGGAATTGAGGGAGCAGACCCATCCCGCCCCCCTCCTGTCTCTCATCTCCCACTGGGACCTCCCATCCACTGAACCCAGCTAGGAGCCAGATAGCAGACTAGGAGCCAGGGACACAGTTAGCAAGGGTCAGCCTGGCAGGGCACAGAGCAAGCAGAGAAGGCGGGGGATAGGTCTGGGAGAGGCAAACAGAACAACCAGCACTATAAGTCTGGGTTGGGCTCTGGAATCTACTTTTTTAAAAAACACCTTCAAAACTCTTTCTGCAGCCCTTCCAACTCTCCCCCTGCACCACTCCGTCCCAAACACATCTTAAGGACATTGTCTTAGGGGAAGGGGCCAGGAAGCAAGAAAGCACTGAGCAGCAAGAATTGTTGAGAAAGGTGGAAGTGGGGTAGATTGAGTCGACAGAAGGGGTGCAAGACACGCGTCACAACTGTGATCCACAGACCGGTACAACTGTCCCCCTTCAGTTCCCAAACCGAATCTGTATATGGGGACACCTTCACGTACTACACCACCACAGCAGGCTCGGGATCTGCAATGCATACAGCCGTGGTTTCTATGAACAAGTAGGCACCTGAACTAGATTTATCTCTCTGAGAAAGCAAACCAGTTCTCCTTTGCAGCCCCAAATATATAAAGCATGTCGAAACTATAAGCATAATTTTTCTGAAGACTGCATCCACTTTCAAATAAACTCTCAGATGAAGTAACAAACCAATATATTTCTAAGAAAGCCAGATGAAACCTTGTAACACGTGTATAAATACAAATAATTTGCTACATGTGGGCAAGTAAGAAGTAGTTATTTCAAGAAATCCTAAATTTTGTAGAAGTTAAGTTTGAGGCTCCTAATATGCAATACACATCCATCGCGGGCTTCTTTCTCATTTATTTACTTACTTATTTAACATTTACTGAATCCCCATGATGTGCCAGGAGCTGATCTAGATCCCAGGGCTATGTGCTAGATAAAACAGGTACGACCCAGACCCCTGTGCAATTTAAGTAACTGAAGATGTGGCAAACTGGTTTTTACACTCTGGATTTCAGAGACTTAAGTGCAGGTGCTAATATTCTCCTAAGACCAGTGAAATTCTAGGCTGAGTCCCATAAATTCTGTCCCCAAAGCTTGGCAGACCAGTTTTTTTTCTTTTTTTCCTTGCTCTTTTTTTTGGGGGGGGGTTTCCCAACCATACCTAAACTGTTAGATTCGTTGTGTTTTAAAAATGAGTACTTCAACGTGCAGTCCCATCCAAATGGTTCTGGAATACAACTTTAAAGAAAACCCCCAAACTCAAGGGTCTTTGAAATGGAAGTCAAAAACCACCTGGGATTGTTCAGTTAATAGCCTCTTTTGTGTTCCTACAGACAAATAGAAACAGTTCTCCCCTAAGGCACTACTGTCACATGGCTGCTTGATCATACTTTGTCACTGACATACCAGCTCTAGCCAGGTCAATCAACTCATCCCAGTTTTAGCACTGAGAGGTCTCAGGTCCCTGGAAATTCCTCAGTCCTTGGGAAACAGAAACAGTTGGTCACCTTTCCTCTAACACAATACTACCTACCAGCTTTTTTTCAAGTATCACTGATTTACAATATTGTGTTAGTTTCAGGTGTATAGCATAGTGATTTTTTTTGCAATTATATTCCATTATAGGTTATTATAAGATATTGGGTATAATTCCCTGTGCTCTACAGTAAATCCTTGTTGCTTATCTACTTTATGTATAGTAGTTTGTATCTGTTAATCCCATACTCCAATTTGTCCCCCACTTCCCTTTGGTAACCATAAGTTTGTTTTCTGTATCTGTGAGTCTGTTTCTATTTTGTATATATATTCATTTGTATTATGTTTTAGATTCCACATATAAGTGATATCCTGTAGTAGTTGTCTCTAACTTATTTCACTAAGTATAATATTCTCTAGGTATGTCCATGTTGCTGCAAATGACAATATTTCATTCCTTTTTATGGCTGCGTAATAATCCAGTGTGCGTGTGTGTGCACGTGCGTGCGCGCATCACATCTTATTAAGCCAGTCCTCTGCTGATGGGCACTTGGGTTGTTTCCATGTCTTGACTATTGTAAATAGCGCTGCTCTTAATACACTTTTCTGTGTGAATGAATGAAGAAATGACTTAATTAAGAAATATGCAGTATCACCCTCTCACTCTCCCAATTTAGTTCTAAGACATTTTCTCATGTAAAATCAGAAAAATGACTTTCACACACAAGGCTATTTCCATTTATAATCATTAAAAATGAGATATTTTGGGTTTGAATCTTAAAATATTGAAAATCCACATGTAAACTCAGTATGCAATATGTGTTTTAGGATTCTTAGAGAAAAATGTCACAGTATTTATTTTTGTTATACTCGGTTACTTTCATTCAGTCAAATATAAGTGGTGTGAACAAATGGATTTTGGAAAACGGATTTTGAAAAATCTGACTTTTTTTTTTTTTTCGGTACACGGGCCTCTCACTGTTGTGGCCCCTCCCGTTGCGGAGCACAGGCTCTGGACGCGCAGGCTCAGCGGCCATGGCTCACGGGCCCAGCCACTCCGCGGCACGTGGGATCGTCCCGGACCGGAGCACGAACCTGCGTCCCCTGCATCGGCAAGCGGACTCTCACTGCGCCACCAGGGAAGCCCCAAATCTGACTTTTAAGAAACAATCTGATGGCTTTGGGGCAGTCATAAATCTGAGATTATGGCTTTCTTCAAGGCAGAAGCAGGGAGGCATGTGTAAATGTTGTTGGTCTCACTTCCCCCTTCCCCAAATGGCCAAAAAGAGCCACATTATATATGTAACGTCCTCTTCACATGAGCCATAGGACCCAGACAAGTTCACTTGTGTTTCATCATTGAAGTCAACCCACGTCTCGTGACCTCATGCTTAGTGAGCCGTCACAGGAACCGTGACGTTCCATGGCACTCGGGTATTTCCCAGCCCAGTGCATCGGGAGAGGGCAGGCTGCTGATTTAGTCTCTCCCACTCCAGAGCCTTATTAGCCATTATCCTTCGTGGCTTCAAGGTGAGATCTTGGCACGCAGTAAAAACTGCTCATTTCCCACTGTTTCTCACATAACAGGCAAATTTATTTCCCTTAGAAAACAGGAATTGCAGGTGTAAACGCCATCCACACAGCTATCTCACTGCAGGGACCACCCCTTGAAAAAGGAGTATGTTTTCTGTGGTTTAAACCAAGTTCAGAAAGGAACAGCCACAAATTTATTTTCCTCTTTCTTCCTTCCTTCATTCACTTTGTATTCCGTTTGTTAACTCTTTTTATATTTAAGTTGGCTGTTATGATGTGCAATGTCGATTCCTTTTTTCAGCTTTATTGAGTTATAATGCACAAATAAAATTGTAATATATTTAAAGTGTACAATTGGATGATGTGATATATGTATACACTATGTAAGGATTCTCACCATTGAGTTAATTAACACATAAATCACCTCACATATATAACTTTTTGTGTGTGTCTGAAAACACTTAAGTTCCACTCTCTTAGCACATTTCAATTATACAATACAGTATTATCAGCTATAGTCTCCATTTATACATTGGATCCTCAGAACTTACTCATCCTGTAATGGAAAGTTGGTGTCCTTTCAGCAACCGCTCCTTATTGTCCCACCCCCTACCTCCTGGCACCAGCATCCTGCTCTGTTACTTTCTATTAATATTAAACTTTGTATTAGATTCCCCATATAAGTGCTATCAGACAGTATTTGTCTTTCTCTGGCTTATTTCATTTAGCACAATACTTTCCGGGTTCACCCATGTTGCTGCCAATAACAGAATTCCCTTCCTTTTCTTTTTTTTTTTTAATTTAAAGGCTTTTTTAAAAAATTTATTTTTGGCTGCGTTGGGTCTTTGTTGCTGCGTGCGGGCTTTCTCTAGTTGTGGCAAGCAGGGGCTACTCTTCATTGCGGTGCGTGGGCTTGTCATTGCGGTGGCTTCTCTTGTGGAACATGGACTCTAGGCACGAGGGCTCAGCAGTTGTGGGGCATGGGCTTAGTTGCTCCGTGGCATGTGGGATCTTCCCAGACCAGGGCTCAAACCCGTGTCCCCTGCATTGGCAGGCAGATTCTTAACCACTGTGCTACCAGGGAAGCCCCCCAGAGTTATTATTTTTCAGCAAGCTAGCCCTCTGTTGGCATTGTGTAGGGTGAATCGGCAGCAGGGAAACCCAAAGGTGAATGTTGCTTTAGTGAAGGCAAGAAGTGATGACGATCTGCATTAGGACAGTAGCAATAGCTATGCAAACAGGAGAAAATGGAGGAGGGGATCAATTCAGGAGACACTATGGGGGTAGAGTAACCAGGATTTGGTGACTGATGTGATGTAGGGGTGAGGATGAGGGAGGAGTTGAGGGCAATCCTGAGGTTTTTGAGGGCGGATGATGGAGTGGGTAGGGGGAGCATTTGCTGAGATGGGAATAGAGAAGGGGGAGCAGATGGGGTGATGCGGAGGTGAGTCAGTTCCACTACAGGACATTCAGTGATGTTGAAATGCGTGTGTGACATCTGAATGGAGTTGATAAAAGAGTAGCTGAGGGCTTCCCTGGTGGCGCAGTGGTTGAGAGTCCGCCTGCCAATGCAGGGGACACGGGTTTGTGCCCCGGTCCGGGAAGATCCCACGTGCCGCGGAGCGGCTGGGCCCGTAAGCCATGGCCGCTGAGCCTGCGCGTCCGGAGCCCATGCTCCGCAATGGGAGAGGCCACAGCAGTGAGAGGCCCGTGTACCGCAAAAAAAAAAAAAAAGAGCAGCTGAAACATCAGTCCAGACCTTGGGCATCAGCAAAGGTCCTATTTAAACAGCAGAGCTGACCAAGGGCAAACTTTTGGACAGGAAAGTTTGTCCCCGGGGCCTTCCACCTCCTGCCAGGTCATCTCTCTAACCCCCAGGTCCTGGGCCCACATACTCCCAAACTGCCTCTCCTCTTCCTCCCAGACTCAGGCGCCCATACACTCAGTTGGCTCTGTGGGTTCTGAGTCACGGTGAAGGAAGACATTGCTAGTCATCTCCCAAGGGAATGCTACTCTGTCCTAAGATTTCACACCTGGTAGCGTTTCAGGCAGTATCAAGGTGAAGAGAGGAATTGCAGCCCCTGCCTGGGAAGGAATTTTTTTTTTTTTTTTTTTTTTGCGGTACGCGGGCCTCTCACTGTTGTGGCCTCTCCCGCTGCAGAGCACAGGCTCCGGACGCGCAGGCTCAGCGGCCATGGCTCACGGGCCCAGCCGCTCCGCGGCATGTGGGATCTTCCCGGACCGGAGCACGAACCCGTGTCCCCTGAATCGGCAGGCGGACTCTCAACCACTGCGCCACCAGGGAAGCCCTAGGAAGGATTTTGACTAAAGATGCAGGCTCAGCGCTCCCAAAATCACACAATCCCTCTCGGGTGTCTCAAAGGGCTCTGAGCACAGAAATCATGCTTTGACCACCTACTTTTGGCTGCTTCTGACAAAATGCCTTAAGCCCTAAAATTTGTATTTGAAAATCGAGAGTCGCACATCTTGGATCTGCATCTGCGAAATGGGTTTGTACAATGCTTGGAAAGTTCACTTTCCTGAAGTTGTAGACGCCAAATGGGCCTTAGTCTTGGAGAAGATCATTGATGCTACCATCCCTCCAGCATCGTTTAACGTCTGAATTATCTTTCTGTTTGCCACTGAAGAATTCTCTAGGATTCTCGTTAGGATCAGCTGTGGGCCAATGTCTGTCAAATTTTCGGTTGCCCTAAACCACCATGAAGAAACATGCCCTTCCATTTCAGGCCTGCCAAGTCCTGTACTCTGCTGAAGAAATGGATACCTTCCACCCCAATGCTGATTCTCTCTCTCCCAGGCCCTTCTCTGGGCCTCTATGTCCTGTGAGTAGCAAGTGTCACACAGACCAGCCCCAGGGCTGCCCACCCAACTCCTGGATCTGCCATTGAAGCAGTGAGAGCGCCCTTCAGCCTCCTCAGTTCTCTCTTTATCGGCGCCCTGCCTTGTGCAGCGGTTTTGACACACGGAAGACACAGTCAACTCTACTGCCCTGCTGGGTCCCCCAAGAAATGAGCTTGCCTGAGATCCGCCTTGTCCGGGACATGGCTCGGAGCCTGGCCAGAGAGAAGCACTTCTATTCCTGAGACAGAGAGAGCAAAGAGGAGACACGTGAGACCAGAGCTAGAGGAGACGGCCTCACAGGTAATTGTAAGTGGCCTCCCAGCCCCAGCTGCCTTCAGCCCCAGGAGGACAAGACAGTGTGTACGTACTTCCCAGGTGCACAGGGCAACCCAGATTCAACCACCAAGGATTATTAAGGAGGAGACGTCGTAGCATGAAGGCTCCCTCTGTTTTCCTCTTGCAAACTACATTTCTGACAGTCTTCACCCCAAAGCCAGTGGGAGTGACAGCTTCTTTTCTCATTCTACAGTCTGACCTGCTGGGGAAGATCTGAATTTGCAAGTTCACTTCTTTTCAAGCTGCGGATCCTTTGCGGTGAAATGATGCCAACACCCGCTGAATTCCAGGCGGTTGTCTCCACTTGGCTCCCAGGACCCGCTCCCTAACAAGCCAGCTCAGGATATTAATTCCCCCCTTTTCAGATTTCAGATGATGTTTGAATAGCTTGCAATTGTTGCTTTCCCCCTTTCCACTCAGGTCTGAGTTGAGCAGTCATGGACAGACAGCCCTACCTCTTCCAGCCAGAATGAGAAAATCCCAAGGCTATCAAGGCTCAGATCTGGTGCTCAATTAATTCACCACGTTTGTATTTGTTGTTGTTGTTAAATGGACAACATAATTCTGGAAAACGATAATTGCATTCTCAGTCTCTGCACAGCCCAATACAATAGCAATTAGCCTCATGTGATCATTTAAATTCAAATTAATTAAAATTGGTAAAATGAAAATTCAGTTCCTCAGTCACACAAGCCACATTTCAGCCACATGTGGTTAGTGGTTACCACGTTGAACAAGCACACACAGAACGTTTCCAACTTCATAGAAAATTCTACCAAATTAGTTCTTAAATAATCACTGTTCCAACTATTCCATTTCTGCCCTTTGATTGTGAAACGTAACTACTTCTTTTCCCGTGGCCCTCCTGCCACACACACAGGATTGGTCTAATAATGAAAAATCACTGGTTACGGGGTATGTTTCATTTGTATTAGTGTCTTAGTTGCTGTTAGCGTGTTGATTCGCAGAGTAATGTACCTGCTGGGCTTTTGACTGATTTCTTTATTATTTCACCAATATAATTTGCTTGTGTGGCTAACAGAACTTATTTCTAAGCTTTATTCTATTTTCAGCTGCTTCCCTGTTCTTGACATTCATCCATTTATTCTTCATTCATTCACCAGATACTTACAGAGGGTGTATTCTCCATGCTCAGAGAGTGTGATGTGTGAATTTCAGACAAAAGAACGTGATGATGACGATCTGGGGCTCCACTGTCCTCTGTCTGGCTCTGTCACTTTCCATCTCTATCTCTCATTTCCTCATTTGTAAAATAATAATAATAATATGGAACTCATGGGATTATGAAAATTAAATGAGCTAAACCATGTGTAGTTCTTAACACAGAGGTTATCATACCCTAAGTAGTCATCAGTGTTATTTTAGTAATCAACCTATTTACTTTCATTATCGTTATTAAGGGGTGGTACTTAGGGCCCCCAAATAGGAAAGAATCCTGCATGCCTTTATTCTCAGTGTTGTCTTTTCTTTTCTGGCCAATCGTTCTACAAAGGAAATGGAGAGGCAAGACTAGGGTTGTGGGTTGTGTGAATATGCAGTTTCTTGCTTGGACAACCATTGTGACAGTTCTGCCAAGTGGTGAAATTTCCTGTTCTTTGTTTCACTGCTTTTCTTCCATGAGGAAGCTGAAGAGTGACAAAAGCAAGCAAATAAGAAATTAGATTCTGAAAATGCTTGCTAATCTTTTACAGAAGAACAGAGCCTGTTTTAGAGCACCCATCCGGGATAAAAGGAATTGAGTTTGCCTTGCTCCCTCTCTGTCTCATTCCCTTCTTTTTAAAATGGCTTTCCTTTAACAAGAATAAAACTGGTGATGAAAAAAACACCACCTTTATTATCTAGAAGTGCTTTGGACTTAGTAGAAATTCTTTCAAAGAATTCCAAGCACTTGAAGCACTAGCTTCTTTCTAAAGCCTATCCTCATGTGTGGACAGATTTAAGGAACTCTAGTGCATTCAGGTGACCTGCACTACTTCTCCACCTGTTCTGGGCTTTACCCCCTGCAGTGTGGCTTCTAGCTCCACCCATCTTGATGAAATTACTCTTTGAACCTTCCCAGGAATATTACAGTTTGACTTCTCTGCTTCCTTTGCCATTGCTAACCAACTTTAAAAATTTATCTTCGGGGCTTCCCTGGTGGTGCAGTGGCTGAGAGTCTGCCTGCCGATGCAGGGGGCACGGGTTCGTGCCCCGGTCCGGGAAGATCCCACATGCCGCGGAGCGGCTGGGCCCGTGACCCATGGCCGCTGAGCCTGCGCGTCCGGAGCCTGTGCTCTGCAGCGGGAGAGGCCACAACAGTGAGAGGCCCGCGTACCGCAAAAAAAAAAAAAAAATCTATCTTCGACATTCACAGCATTGTTTCTGCTCCTGGCCTTTAAAACTCTCTAGATTGGGTTACACAGGGATGCTCTTGTATTAAAATTTAATATTATCTCAGATACAGTATGTTGATAGTATGCTATTCACATTTTTGGATGCTGTAGAGCTAGGAAAGTTACCTAAAGTGATGGATTACACAATAAAGACAATGAGAAATCAACAGATGGGAACAATGGACCAGTTGCAAAATCTTCGTCTTCCATGCCTCCAAAACAACGTTCAGACTGAGGACGGGAAGAAGAGAAGTGGGTAAAATGTAAGACGGTTGGAAGTTTAATAAGGAAAATTATGTAAGTGAATCTGGGGGCATGCTAAGAGAAGTTTGGGATACAGAACAAAAGAGTCTCACTTTTCTCGTTGATTGACATAATGATTGACTTAGCGGCTGTAAAGCACCCAGGGGAGTGCGTGCCTGACGCATACACTCGATGCCAGGCGCTCATTTCCCTTTCCTCTCTGGCCAGACCAGGGCCAGAGCTTTGTGAACCCTTCCTGGGCGTGTGCACTTTACGATGGACATTGACATGAGGAGCTCTCAGAGGGAAACAGCCAGAGAGTGAGGATATGGAAACCCATAGCCTGTAACTCAGGGGGCGAGCTGTCTGTCCTCATATCTCCAAGGCTTTCAAAGGACTTTCTGATTTAGTGCGTCCCCAGAATGAGAAGGACTGCTGGAGGGGTCAGGCTGGAGCTGTGCTACCCCTGAGCTGGCAGATCAAGGTTGAAATGAGCTGCCTTTGGACTGTCTTCTACCCCTGCCATTTCCTGATCTGTGATGTTTTCAATGAGTGTAGACCGTAAGTTCCATGAGAGCAGAGGCTGTAACTGTCTTTTATACCCCCGAACCCCACATCTAACAGCACCTGGCATATAGTAAGCACTCATTTAACGGTGTGTTGAGTTGAATTGAAGGTTATTTCTCCCCATAAATGTGTGTGTTCCTGTGGTTAAGCCCTGGTCCATTTAAGCTTCTCTCTCACTGTTCTCTCCTCCTGATACCTCATTCGCTCGTGTGGTTTCAGCCTTCAGTTCTCTACGGGGAAGGTCCCTCCAGGTCTGACGCTTCATGCCAGGTCCATATTCCCAATTCCACGCTGGGTATTTCTAACTGGAAATTTCAGTGTCTCTTCAACTGCAAAATTGCCAAGCCCAAGCCCCTCCTCTTATCCCCCAGATGAGCCTCCCATCCAAGGTCCTGTTTCAGCGCTGCCACAACCGTTCCTTCCGTTGCCCGTCTTCTCGAGGACAGTGCGCAAGCTGCCACCTGGCGTTCTGCACGTGAGATGTACAGTGTAGACTGTGATCAGCCCAAATGGAGGCAATCCCAGCTGGGTCAGGGAGGCTTACAGGGACTCAAAACGTGGCCTGGTGTGTGTGCCACACAGGTGAGGGAGAAGCTAGTTCGGGTCAAATGCAGATTTCTATGTCCATGTAATGACTCAATTCATGACTATCACCGTCTCATCAATAACAAAGAAACGAGATGAAGGAATGCCAGCTGTCTCCATTCAATGTGGGTTTTTACTCCCTGCCCCCAACCATTTAAGACATCCTTCAATCCCAGCTTAGCCATTGCTGTTGAAGATCTTAGTCTGGCGCCTAAATGGAGTAGATGCTTAATAAATACACGTTGAATAAACGGAAATAAATTTATTTTCAGGGAGAGTGAAATAACATTAATTGTCATCTAGTCCCACTTTTCTTCTGGTATAGGGCTGTGGCTATTAAGTGCTTGAAATACGGCTAGTCTGAACTGAGATGTGCTCTAAGTATAAAAGACTCATTGGATTTTATAGTCATAGAACGCAACACATTTCATTAATGGTTTTTATATTGAATAGAGATTACATGTTGAAATGATACTATTTTGGGTGTACTGAATTAATCACATACATTGTTAAAAATATCACCTGTTTCTTTTATTTTTAATGTGGCTTCCAGAAATTTTAAAATTATATACATAGCTCACACTATATTTCTCTTGGACAATGCTGCTGTGGACCTTCAGTATTAGGGTTCTCCAGAGAAACAGAACCAATTGGGGTACGTATAGATATAGACATAGACATAGCCACAGACATAGACATAGACATAGACATAGGTATAGGTAGAGATATAGAGGTATATTCATTATAAGGAATTGGCTTATGTTATTATGGAGGCTGGGAAGTCCCAGTATCTGTAACCAGTGAACTGGAAACCTAGAAAAGTCAATGGTTAGTTGCAGTCTGAGTCCAAATGCCTGAGGACCAAGAGAGCAGATGGCATGAGCTCCAGTTCCAGGGCAGGAAGAGACCAATGTCTCAGCTTGAAGGCAGTCAGGCAGGAGGAACTCGCTCTTACTCAGGGAAGGTCGATCTTTTTGTTATATTCAGGCCTTCAACAGATTGGATGAGGCCCACCCATATTGGGGAGGGCAATCTGCTCTACTCAGTCCACTGAATCAAATGTTAATCTCATCCAGAGACACCCTCACAGACACACCCAGGAGAGTGTTTGACCAAATACCTGGGCACCACGGCCCAGTCAAGTTGACACATAAAGTGAACCGTCACGCCTTCTGTGGGTGACATTTAGCCCCTGTCCACATTTCGGTGATGAAGAGTAATTCTTTGTCCCATGGGGTACACATTTCATTGGAGGGTAGCAGCCTACTGAAAAAGGATATTAAGCCTAAATTAGTTTGTCTATCATTTTCAACCATCACTCTTAGGCAAGGCCTCCACCCCAGGAACTCCATCGGTCCAGTGAGGCAGTTGGACGAGATGCTCCTTAGCCCCTCTCCTTATCTAAAAGTCTAGGAATCCTCAATTCCTTCCCTGTTCCCCCTTCTACACGACAGACCTCCAAATCCCTGCAGGCAGCCCTGGGATCTCCCCTTAGTTTCTCTACCAGCTTTTTTCAGCTCCTTGGCACTTCTGAGAGTTTTGTAAAACATTCCCTTCCCAGCAAAGTCATAAAATGTCTAGTTGGAGCCAGTCTGAGGGGGAGGCAGCTCACGAGGCTCCAGGGGAGGCAGATGCTGTACCCTGCTTCGGGACACGTCTATACCACCTCCTGCACAAGGGAGTCCCCAGGAGGGGCTCCTGGGACGGCAACTCCCACTTCACTGCAGAGAGAATGCGCTGTTAGTCAAAGAAAAGAGATGCACCCATGGCTTCAAAGAGGGGAAATAAGCATGTTGTTACAACATTTTCCTTGGAGGGGGTCCCTGGCAGCCTTACCTGAGCAGCCTCTTTGGCAGAATGATGCCGGGAGCCATATAGGAAGTGCCTTTGAGTCTCAGCACGGACGAGACCCATAGTGCCAAGCAAAGCTGGTACTGTCAGGTACAAATAAGGAGAAGCAAAGCTCTCCTCTGTGTGGTTCCCTTGTTCTCCTCTACTCTTGCTTAAGGTGATTTTTATGGGATTGCTATTAGTATTGGGATATATTATTTATAATTTTGGTGGAGGGTTTAGGAAAAGACCCTGATTTAGGGTAAAACTAAAAAAGATTATGATTACCCCGGCTCCCTTAAAGACTACACCTGAAATCCCCATTCCCAGGCTAGGGCATTGGGTTCAGGGAAATATATAGGAACATTTGTGTGGTAAAAGCTTACTTTAGAAGACGAGTTATGGCCCTCCGGGGGAGCTAGAGATATGTTAAAAAACACTTGGGTATGGTGGTGGGAAAGTTTTATGCTATAATGGGGTATAGCAAATTAGATAGAGTAGGCTATTTGGCAACCTTTAATAAGTTTAATTGTTTTTTGTATAGAAATAGATATAAAGCACAGATTATATTTTGTAAGTATTTTACAAAGGAACTTGGTGATCAAAGGTACAACGCCCTCCCTTGAGAGTTGTTAAAAGAATAATGTGCTTGAGTTTGTGCTTTGAATAACTGGCTGATTGAATAGAACATACAGGTACAAGAACATCTAATTTTGAAACCGCAGACTGCGTTCCTGACCTTTTTATGTGACCAAGAGATGTGTGACCAACATGTACCTAACCACAGGGGACGAAAAAGACTATAAGCGATAAAAAGATTACTTAACCTGTTTAACCTGCTGATGTAATCTGCTAATGTAAATTACTTTTGTTTTATGGCTCATGTAAGGGATTTTTTTGGTATGGGAATAAGGTTACTAAGATTGAAAATGAGATTACTTTATAGTATAAGTACTACAGAATCAAGAAAATAAATTTGTCAGATCCTTGCATCCTTTGAGGTGTCTTGTGGTCTGTCCACGCCGACTCCGTCTCCCCTTTGGGTAAAACCTGTCCAGCTGGGGCTGGTCCCCGGCAAGTGGCGCCCGAACAGGGACCTGAAGGGGTAAGTATTATTTTATTTTATTTTATTTTTTTTTCTTTCTCAGACGGATAGGAGTCTCACCGTAGGGTGCTGCAGACCCCCAGTCAAGAATACTGGTTAGGAAGGTGAGTAAGGCGGTGTCAAGATGGGACACGCTGAGTCCAAAGAGAGGCTCTTATTTATTGATATAGTTAAACATATGATAAATGGAAGAGGAATTAAAGTAACTAATAAGCAACTAACTCAATTTTTTCAGTTTGTACAGGAACAATGCCCATGGTTTCCAGAACAGGGAACTGTTAATATAGATACCTGGCAAAAGGTGGGGCAAACTTTGCAAGTATATTACAGTCATTTTGGACCTGAGAAGGTTCCGGTAGATACTTTTACTTTATGGAACCTTATTAGAGAGAGCATTGCTCCCTTGCCTGAAGGTCAAAAGAACCCATATAAATCTCCTGCAGAAGTAATAGATGAATGTACTTCGTTACCTTCCCCAAAAACATCTAAAGAAATTGAGGTTTTGGCTGCAGCCTTAAAAGACTGTAACCTTAATGACAATGACTCAGAGGAGAAAAATGAGTCACCTAATAATGCTAAGTCTAATTTGTTAAAAAACCCTCCTTTTGACGATGAATTGCCTCCTACAGATCAGGATGATATAGATGCTGCTGCATATGACTATGAAAGAAGGAAATATGAACCCCATGGTGCTTTTTCATTACAAGAAACTAAGAAAAAGAGGCCTAATTTACAGGATATGTGCCCTTTGGGTCGTCTGCCGACCGCCCCACCAGCACCTTTAAGTTCTTTACTTTCCCCTTTAAAAAGGTCAGGACATTCAACTTTACATAGGGGCCCACCACCTCCACCACCTTTTAATAAAGGTTAAGGCGAATATAAAAGATATAGGAGAATAAATGGTGATGATGATGATTATGCTTTTGCAGCCTGCTTTCCAGTCATTTTTGAGGATGGTTTTGATGATGATGATGTTGTATATTGGGATCCCTTGCCTCTAAAACTTTTAAAAGAACTTAAAAGGCTTTGCCTGAATGCTGAAAATGCTGTGAATGCTCAAGGATTGCCTTTGACAACTGCTAATCTTTTTGTGGCTATGCTTAGCTTGCTTTCAGTTCAGGTAAGTGCCAACGGTACGTATTGGGCTTACTTTCCAGATCCTCCTATTCTACATGCATGTACTTGGACAGATTCCATTATTCCAGTAACCTCCTCATTTCCTGAATTGACCGATGGCATTCGAGGAGTACAAGGCTATAAACAATTTGTAATTAATTTTAACTACTCATTTACAGGTCAGACCGACTTTCCTCCAATATGTTTTTTTCTTGGTTCAGGGTTAATAGAAAATAGTCATACAAAGAATGGATGTTTGTCAGTAGTTGATGCAGGATTCTTGACAGACTCCCCTAAAAAACCAGTAGGAAAAGATAAGACCACAAGATATCTATGGTCATTGTTAGGGAAAGTTGTAGGACAAAATCAAGTTTATGTTAATAAACATCCAGCTAAAAATGTTCATCCTCCTAGATATGATGATTGTGATGAGGCTGCAGGGGAAGCTACAGATAAATGGGTTTGGATAGATATTAAAACTGGATATCCTTCATGGATATATTGTATGTACAATAAAGAGAATAAAATAACCATTCCTGGGACCAAATATTATATTTCAGATTGGAGTATTAATTTTCCTGAGGGAGATTATAGAACATATTTAGGTAAAGGCTTGCTATACCCATGGAATGATTCCTATATTCCCCGTCCATTGAAGGTGAACAGATGGAATAGTCATGGATGGGTGGCTCCTATTTATACCTTTGTTCATGAAAATAAAACTTATTATCAATCTCAGTTATGGAGATTGCCCTTAACCACTCATAAAATAACGTTAGTTAGAGCTACTACCCATGTGGAACAGTACTATGTTCAAACCTGTGTGTCTTCTCCGTATTCCTTATTGCTTTCTAATGATAGTGAAAAATTGCAAATTGTACAAAATAATATGAGGTTTTATATTACCTGCCAGCAATGTATACTGACCACATGCATTGTTCCTGAAATGAATGTGTCAACCATAATAGTGTTAAAAAGACCAGCTTATATTATGCTGCCAGTAGCGCTTAATGAATCTTGGTATACAGATATAGGGGCAGAAATTGTAAGACAGGTTGGAGAGCTCATGCGACCAAAAAGATTTGTGGCTACTTTGATTTTGGGAATTTCTGCCTTGATAGGAATACTGAGTTCTTTTTCTGTTGCAACATATGCTTTAGTAAAAGAAATACAAACAGCACAATATGCTAATGATTTATCAAAAAATATATCCTTGGCTTTAGCAACTCAGGAAGCAATAGATAGAAAGTTAGAAGCTAAAGTTGATGCCCTTGAAGAAGCAATTTTACATATTGGACAAGAACTTACTGCTTTAAAAATTCGTCTATCTTTAACATGCCATAAAAAATATTCTTGGATATGTGTTACTCCCTTAAAAGTAAATCATTCTGAATACTCCTGGGAAAAAATTCAAATGCACATTTTGAATGTATGGAATTCTAGTGATTTAGGAATTGATTTGGAACATTTACATAAACAAATTCATGATATTGCAGCCTCTCAATATGATATGAATCCCTCTAAGGCTGCTGCAGATTTTTTACAAAACTTACAAAGCTATTTTAAGGGTAATTCCTTTATGCATATTTTAATAAATTATGGGGCTGCCGGAGTGGTTATAATTTTGCTCCTTATTTCTTTTCCAGTCATCATCCGATTAATTCAAGCTGCCCTCCAGAGTGTATATAAAACCAAAGTGGAATTGCATACTGCCTTTTTAAAAAATAAAAAAGGGGGAGATGCCGGGAGCCATATAGGAAGTGCCTTTGAGTCTCAGCACGGACGAGACCCATAGTGCCAAGCAAAGCTGGTACTGTCAGGTACAAATAAGGAGAAGCAAAGCTCTCCTCTGTGTGGTTCCCTTGTTCTCCTCTACTCTTGCTTAAGGTGATTTTTATGGGATTGCTATTAGTATTGGGATATATTATTTATAATTTTGGTGGAGGGTTTAGGAAAAGACCCTGATTTAGGGTAAAACTAAAAAAGATTATGATTACCCCGGCTCCCTTAAAGACTACACCTGAAATCCCCATTCCCAGGCTAGGGCATTGGGTTCAGGGAAATATATAGGAACATTTGTGTGGTAAAAGCTTACTTTAGAAGACGAGTTATGGCCCTCCGGGGGAGCTAGAGATATGTTAAAAAACACTTGGGTATGGTGGTGGGAAAGTTTTATGCTATAATGGGGTATAGCAAATTAGATAGAGTAGGCTATTTGGCAACCTTTAATAAGTTTAATTGTTTTTTGTATAGAAATAGATATAAAGCACAGATTATATTTTGTAAGTATTTTACAAAGGAACTTGGTGATCAAAGGTACAACGCCCTCCCTTGAGAGTTGTTAAAAGAATAATGTGCTTGAGTTTGTGCTTTGAATAACTGGCTGATTGAATAGAACATACAGGTACAAGAACATCTAATTTTGAAACCGCAGACTGCGTTCCTGACCTTTTTATGTGACCAAGAGATGTGTGACCAACATGTACCTAACCACAGGGGACGAAAAAGACTATAAGCGATAAAAAGATTACTTAACCTGTTTAACCTGCTGATGTAATCTGCTAATGTAAATTACTTTTGTTTTATGGCTCATGTAAGGGATTTTTTTGGTATGGGAATAAGGTTACTAAGATTGAAAATGAGATTACTTTATAGTATAAGTACTACAGAATCAAGAAAATAAATTTGTCAGATCCTTGCATCCTTTGAGGTGTCTTGTGGTCTGTCCACGCCGACTCCGTCTCCCCTTTGGGTAAAACCTGTCCAGCTGGGGCTGGTCCCCGGCAGAATGACTTCAAAGGATAATGACTTCAAAGGATATTCCCCACCTAAAATGCCAAATACACAGCCTAGAATTACACGGCCATGGCTTCATTCTTTGGCTCCTATAGATTTTATTTTCTTCAATTTTTTGAAGGATCTTTAAAAAAAATATCCCTTAAAGGGATCAGACTGTGCACCAGTATCAGTCAGTGAACTCCTTCAGTATTAGTGTGTCTCTTTTTTTTTTTTTTTTTTTTGCGGTACTCGGGCCTCTCACTGCTGTGGCCTCTCCCGTTGCGGAGCACAGGTTCCGGACGCACAGGCTCAGCGGCCATGGCTCACGGGCCCAGCCGCTCCACGGCACGTGGGATCTTCCCGGGCTGGGGCACGAACCCGCGTCCCCTGCATCGGCAGGCGGACTCTCAACCACTGCGCCACCAGGGAAGCCCAGTGTGTCTCTTTCTTATGAGTTATAACTGGTGCTCAGCTTGGCAGTACTGCATTTGTGTTGGGCTGCACATCGAGGACAGTTATCTACTCCTGGTGTGTTCTGTTTCCATCAAAGATCGTATTTCCTTATTTTCCAATCACTTAAGGAAAATTGCAACTCCCAACGACCAGTTGTTTGTAAACCTGTTCAATTGGTATAGATGATCTAATCCAGACGATCTAATCAGATGCTCTGTGAAGTCAGGGACCATGTGTCTACTTCTCTGCGTCCTCAACACCAAGGATCTGCTGATACATGTTTGCTAAATTAAGCAGAATCAATATATGAACCCAGGCTTCCCTGTTCCTATGTTAGCCAGGGGTAGAATTCAGCATGGCCTGTGTGTCTTTTAGTAATTAATTTAATATTTACTTGCCCACAACATGCCAACCGTTGGCACTGGAGAGCTTGAGGAGTGAAGACAAGTAACAGGCAATCATACACCCGCGTGTTGCGTGTCATGTTGGGGTGGTGTGTGCAAAAGGCAGCCAGCGCCTCAGCACCATCAAAGCTAGCCTGGTCCTTTAGAGCTGAGGTTCCTTCTGATTGGCCAGAAGAGACTCCAGCCTAGCTGGTGGGGAGCAGGCAGTTGACCTGTGAGCCAACAGGAGCAATGAACCCACACTTTGAGCATTGGATTTAAAGCTACACAACCCTGCCCTACCGCCTTTTGGTTGACCCTCCGACCTCTCAGACACTGGCTCCATCCCTGCCTTCCTTCTCCGGCCACTGCTGGCCTCCTCACCAGGCCCTCCTGGCTTGTCCTCCACCATCTGTCCCAGCTCCCTCCGCCCAGGAAGCACGCATACCCAGTTTAGCATCTTTTTCCCTCTGGGTGCGTTTCAGAAGCCTGGAGCTTCTTGGCGAGCTCACACTCCAGTTGGAGGGAGGCCGCGTGGTACAGAGAAAGGGCCCTAGAGTCGGGGGATGAGAGTTGAATCATGGGCCCACCTATCAGAGCTGGGGGAACTCGGGCAACTCATACATCATCTTCACCTAGAAAATGAGGACAATAATGTCTGTCTCAAAAGGGACAAAATGAGATGATCGTGTGAAAACATTCTGTAAGCAGGAATAATCTTACCCAGAGGTAAATGTCCCACCATGGCCCTTAGGAGGACCTGAGTGGACAGAAGCTCCACACCTGCACAGTGGTCCTGTTTCAATTCTGTTCATCAAATGACTGAGAGATTTCAAAACTGGAAAACCCCTCTTGCCTATTAAACATCTCAAACGGGACGTCCCACAGATACCCCTTGAATCTTTCTGGCTTACTCTTGTTTGTTCCTTAAGACTCCACTGAAGCTCTAACCTATTGGAAGCACAGCCTGATATTTCCCTCCCCCTTTTCCAAGATTCGAGGCTGAATTCCGTGCTCCTCGTGGCACCCAGAGCACAGCCCCTGTTAAAGCCCCCATGTGACCCTGACTTTCCAGTCTCTTCCCCTCTACGAATCACTTGATGGTGGAGGCCACATCTTTCAGTTCTAGATCTTCAGTACACAGTAGGTCCTCAGTAAATATTTCTTGAACAAAGGGAATTGTGGACTCACCTCTAACATGCACATTTTCTGCTTTCTCTGAACAACCTGTCAACACAATGTGACCGTAATAGTTCTGTTCCCCCAATGGAATTGCGCACTTTGATGCTAGGTGCTGGCCTGATGATGGTGTGGTACAATAAGATGCAGAGAAGGAACCCCAGGCATCAGTGGTTTCCCCCACGTACTCCTTTACTGCAATATTCCTGCATTACAACACTGCTTATTACAATAATGCCTATTTCCCTTTGTCTTGAGATTCGGCAGCTGCATTACTAATAAAGGAAATGCCTTTATTACACGCTTGGAGTCTGTGTTCAGAGATGCAGGCAAATGGACTGCGTAAACAAAAGTCACAAATAAATAGGTGTCATGTTACCCTAAAGAGCCCATTCTGGAATGGCTGGAGTGTCACGACCTCACTGGATGTAATATAATGTAATGATTAAATGCCTCGACTTTGGTGTCCAATAGACCGGGGCTAAAATCTCAGCCCTGTTTCTCATTAACGATGTGATTTTAAGTGATTTTCTGAAACTTCCTGGGCCTCATTTTCCTCATCTTTATAAGCTTTTGCTCCTCACATATCTGTTCTGAGGGTTAAAGGAGGTAATGCACATACAGCGGTTAGCACAGTCCTGGGCACCTAGGCAACGCCCCCCGCCTGCCAGTCCTTGCGTTGCTGTTGTTGTTATATTTATCACTAGGAAGTCACCCCTTCTTCCTCTTGCTGGCATTCCTACCCATCTCTCCCAGTTCTAAAGATCTTTTTTTTTTCCCACATTCTTATTGGAGTATAAATGCTTTACAATGTTGTGTTAGTTTCTGCTGTACAACAAAGTGAATCAGCTATATGCATATGTATATCCCCATATCCCCTCCCTCTTGAGCCTCCCTCCCACCCTCCCTGTCCCACCCCTCTAGGTGGATACAAAGCACCGAGCTGATCTCCCTGTGCTATGCGGCTGCTTCCCACTAGCCATCTATTTTACATTGGGTAGTGTGTATATGTCCATGCCACTCTCTCACTTCATCCCAGCTTCCCCTTCCCCGCCCCCCATGCCCTCAAGTCTGTTCCCTATGTCTGCGTCTTTACTACTGCCCTGCTACTAGGTTCATCAGTACCGCTTTTTAAAATTCTCTATATATGCGTTAGCATACAGTATTTGTTTTTCTCTTTCTGACTTACTTCACTCTGTCTAAAGATCTCAAAGACAGTGTGCTCCACAAGAATTTCAGTTCCTCTGACAGAGTTATGGATTTGTGTCTGTTTGTGGATGGAGAGAGTTGCAAAAAATATCAAAATTCTTCACCCCTCATCAAACCAAGTGTTTCTACAAATATTCAATCACATCTCAGTGTCTTAAGAACAAAATGATTCCAAACGTTTATTCTTTTCCTCTCCCTGGTGTCCAGCCACCTGACTGGTGCCCCTTGACCTCCATAGCAACATGTACCCTGCAGGAGAACCATATTCCACCATCTAGGTAGTTGCTATGCATATCTCTTGCTTTTCTGATCAGGTTGGTTTCCATGGAAACAGGAGAATTTACTCCCTTTTCCTGACTTCCTACTACTGCAGGATGTGTGGGTCAGGGAAAGAAATGCCTATTTCACTTTGTCTTGAGATTCGGCAGCTGCATTACCAAAGCTGTAGAGCCAACTCTATACCCTGGAGGTGCTCAGGAACGTACGGCGAGTTAATGAAAGAGTGAATGAATAAACAACTAAGAAAGCCAGCTGAGTGAATTGTATTAACCATGAGTTGCACTAGTGCTAGACATCAGGGAAGAAACCCTCAGGCTTTTCTGGAAAAACACTCTTTTGTTCTCTATTATAACATGAAGAAGGAGGATGAGGAAGAGGAAAAAGAAGGACTTAGACACTTAACGGGCTTCCCTGGTGGCGCAGTGGTTGAGAGTCCGCCTGCCCATGCAGGGGACACGGGTTCGTGCCCCGGTCCGGGAAGATCCCACATGCCGCGGAGCAGCTGGGCCCGTGAGCCATGGCCGCTGGGCCTGCGCGTCCGGAGCCTGTGCTCCATAACGGGAGAGGCCACAACAGTGAGAGGCCCATGTACCGCAAAAAAAAGAAACAAAAAAACGAAACAAAACAAAACAAAAAAGAAGGACTTAGACCCTTAAAAATTTTATGCAATTCCATTTATGTGTATATTGTTTTACAAATTGCAAGTTATCGTCTTGTTCATTTAATACTCAATATATTTTTATTAAACAACTACATGATGTGGCTACAGGTTGAATAGAAACAGTTCCTGCCCTCACTTCATAATAATCCTGAAAAGTATAAAGGGTATATAACTGGATTATCCCCCATGTAATGATGAGCAAACTGAAACTTGCTCAGAGTGGACAATTACTTGTCCAGGAGCACACAGCTGGTCAATGTGGGATCTGGGACTTGAATCCAAGGTTGTGCTCTCTGCCTATACCAAGCTACCGCCTTTATGCTTTGATGAGGTCAAGCAGCGTTGAAGCTACTTGTGAGCCATAATAAATGTCCTAAAATATGTATACTGGGCCAGAACACTTTATGCATATTCAGGAACTCAAAGTATGTGAACCTTGTTTTCCTAATACAGTTTATGCCCAGAATCTGAAAAGGGAAGATTAGATCACATTTATAATACACATCTAGACAGTCAAGAATTAACAACATTAATCTCCAGGATGCAATTATCGCTATACCAAGCTTTTTAGCTATCACATAAATAAGCAAACCAATTTCAATACCAATATGTAGATTTGAACTATGAACCCTGAATCAGATTAAAAAGCAACACTTTGCTGAGTCTTGAACTGATAGCAAATACTGTTTACTGCACCAGAATCAGAAGCTAAATTCCAAGGAACCACCAGGGAACCATTTCAAACATGAATTAAATTAGAAAATCCTGGACCTGAAAATCATAACGATGTCTAGAACTAAATGTCAACCATTCCAACATTCTTTTCATTTTAGCCCCTAGAATTAACTGACCAGGCATTCGATAGAAGAAGGACGGGGCTGCTGCTCTCATGCTAAGGACCGGCCAACATGGCAGCCAAGTTCACCCAAGGCAACACAACTGACCTTGTCATTTGGAAACCAATACGGATTGAAAACAACAAAAGTGTAGAAAGCAAAACCTCTCATTATTCACTGGGAGCCATTTTTGCAAAGAACAGCTGCAAAAGCAAACTTCACGTTTCACTCTGTTGCAGCCCCAAGTAACTGAGAGTGCGGCTCTTCCCCGTTTATTTTTGTAACATCACACGCCCACAGAGAGTTCACAGGCAAGCTAGCTGGAGGAAAGGCTGCTTCTCCCTTTTGTACCACTACCCTCAAGAGACAGGCACTCCAACTGCTGCTAAGGAAATCTAATAAACATGGTAACCAGGAAAAAGAACCAGAGGCAATCAATTGATCGATCGACCAGATTACTGAATTCATTTTCGATTATGTCAGAGTTTGAACAGTTTGTTGAGCTCACGGTGCGGAGAGTCAGGAATTGGAACGAGAAACAGGTGCAATTAGAGATGGAAGGCAATACTGGATGGGGTTAATGGAGTGAGCTGCTGGAGTGCGTGGCAAATCCCCTCTGGTCATTTCCTTTCTCCCACTTCAGACAGGCTTATGGCGCCACCACCCCACTGAAATTGCTTTTGCCGAGATCCCAACTTGAAAAGTTAAATTTCCTGCTTACAAGAAGCCGTTGACCCTGCAGGGTGCATATAAATTTGATTCACCATCAGTCAGGCATCCAGGGTGGCCCTCCTAACTTAGGCAGGGACCAAGCCTCATAGAATTGAACCTGCTACAGAAGACCTTTCCTATCCCATGGAAAAGACATTATGAAGCTCTTTTCATTCATTCACTCATTCAACAAATATTTATTCCCTCCTCGGTGTCTGGCCTAGTTCTAAGCACTGGGAATGTGCTTAAGCATTTGAGTAAGACAGACCTGATTCTCGCTCTTGTGGGGCTTATAGTGAGCCAATAAATAAAACGCAAATAAATGAACGCAACCTAGGACAGCGTAATGTGAAGGGGAGCTATCTGACCCTGCATATCGGGGAAGGCCTCTTTAAGGAGGTGATGCTTGAATGACATGAAGAACTTCTGTGTGCCCTACCCAAAGCTGCCCCCGTCCCCAGTGACAACACTCACAGTTGTTCATTCTCGCTCATGTAGCATCATATTTTCCATCTATACTGAATCATTCCCGTCTGCATACCACTGGCCTGCAATACACCTCCCAATAAAAAAAACCCTTTCTCAGCCTTATCACTCCCTCCAGCTTCTACCCCATTTCATTGCTCTGCTGTCCTTCCCTGTGGGAGTTACCTCCCCATCTCCTCCCCTTCTCTACTGCACCTGCTTCAAATCCACTGAAACTGCTCTTGTCAAGATCCCCGCTGACCATCAGACGGCCCAATCCTATGGTCACTTCCCCAGTCTCACTTCCCCATTGGTGCCCGGCACTGTCCACTCCCTTACACACAGAGCTCTCTCCTGTAACCACCTGGCCACCTGGAGGAAGCTAGAAGTCCTTGGGGTGTCAATGCTTCCAGGAGCAGCCATCAGCCAGTGACAGATGGGGCAAGTGTACAGATGCCTCCAATGGGGTGACTCTGACCAGCTCTGTACAGCTTCCCAGAAGCCTCCAGTGGGATCGAGCTCCGTTTCCCAAAGTGAGAACCTTCTTGTGAGTATACCCTGCAGAGGCTTTTCTGCCTTCCTTGTCTCACTCCCCTAATCCTTTCCTGGTGCCCCTTAGAATCACCTCTCAAATGAATTGCTTACAGTTCATTCCTTGTCCCAAGATCTGCTTCTGGGGATGGGGTGGGGGGATCCAACTCTGGTAGATTGGTGGCAAAAATAGCTTCAATTTACCCCTCATCCTATCTCCTTTACAATGTGACTCTGCAGCTTCTCCCATCAAAACATGAAGACTATTTCCTCACTCCCTGAAAGTGGGCTGACCTGGTGAGCTGTTTTACCCAATGGCATGCAACAGAAGTGACAGGGGGCCAGTTCCAAGCGTAGGCCTAATCGACCACTACGTGCTTCTGCTTGCTCTCTTGGGATCCCACCGCTGCTATGTTAAAAAGCCCAGGCTAGCCTGCAGAATAATGAGTTCACATGTGAGCCAGAGCAAGTCATTTAAGCTCCCATATGTGAGACAGCTTAGCCAAGATCAGCAAAGCAATCTGCAATTAACCACGGACGCATAAAGTAGCCCAGCCCTCAAGCATAAGAACCACCCAGCTATGCCCAGCCTAAACCGCCATCCTACATAATCATACGCTAAAGAAATGTTAGCTTTTTAGGCCACTGAGTTTTGGGGTTACTTATAACGCAGCAGAAGCTAGCTGTTACACCTGCCTAAAACAGCTGGTATCAGAAGTGGTCTTAGGAAGAATCTCAGGGTGAGATTCTGGAATTGGCTCACTTGCTAACCAGAGGTCTGCAAGTACCCCACCTCTGGTGGTAAATGTGGAGGTGATAACCCCTGGCATGCAGCTTCCCAAGTACTAAACCCCTCACCTTTCTTGCACTGGGATGGGGTAGAGGCGAAAAGAAATACACTGGCTTCTGCAACAACTCTAGCACTTGACATTTATGTAGGCAATGGTAATGAGGATTGCGGAATCGCTTGCCTGTTGTTAATGATCACAGAAGCCCCGAAAGAAGAAAACAACAGCTATCAACTCCGAGGTCTGGTATGAAAGCCAGACGTCTATATGGCAATGTTTGAAGGGATGCTCATCTCCTGTAGCCTGAAGACAGACTGTGTTGAATAATCAGGCACAATATTTGATTGTAACTGTGGTGGAGATAGAAGCCACCTACACAAAAGTCAGGGTTCTGTTCCAGAACGAGTGGCACATTGGGATGGGGAACTTTGGGTAGATACACTTGAGAACCTTAAATCTCTCAGATTAACTTGAATAATCGCATGGGTCTACTTCCCCCTTGTTAGAAGAGAGCAGTCTCATTATCTGGAGACCATACAAATGCCTCACTTGAGGTGAAAGTCTTGCAAGATCACATTTATCCTTCTCAAGATCTGGTCCCACCTCCCCTCATTGCCTCTAGACCAATAACCAGGGTCGTTTCTGTAAGGCACAAGTGGGAAGTATTGACCATTTTCTGGGAAGAAAGATATTATTCACCACAAGAACTGTAGGTTCTGGCAAATATGTAACAGCAGAAGCCAGAAGACTGTGAACCCGGGAGTACATAAGGAGGGTGCTGGACCAGGGCCCACTGACTGAAGGGGGGTCTCCCTGAGGAAAGGCCTTGCAACGTAACAGCAAGAATCACAGTAACTGTTGTTCTAATCCTTCCCCAAAGGCTGCTTAGCAGAACAAATATAAGTTGGGGAAAGAGGAATGCCCAGATCTTCTGACAGCTGCTGGAGAGGGTCTGAGCTGACATAGGTGCCATGAAACCGCAGACGCCACCAGGGCGCCTTGTTAAAGTTGGGATTCGTGGGCGTCGAGAGATAAATGGGGTCCTGGCCCAAGTTCATCTTACAGTGAGTCCAGTTGATCTATGGACCCAGCTGAGGTCATTTCCTTGGCCCCTGATTGCATAATAAAGATGGATATACACAGCATCTGGCAGAACCTTCATATCGGTTTCCTAACCTGCAGAGTAAGAGCCATGAGTAGGCAAGGCAAAGTGGGAATCCCTGAAAATGTTCCCCTTTCATCAACTAAGATAATAAGGCAGAAGTGACACTGCATCCCAAGGAGAACGTCTGAGATTAGTGCCACCCTCAAAGATTTAAAGCATGCCAAGGTGGTGGGTCCCACTATATCCCTATTTAATTCAACTACATGACCCTTGCAAAAACCAGATGGCTCATGGTAGCGGATGGGTGATATCACAAACTTAATCAGGTGATATAGTCCCAATGACAGTTGCGCTGGATGTGACAGTTCTACTAGATGTAGAGCTAGGTCAACACAGCCTCTTGCATTTTATATGTGGATACTGATTTGGCAAATGCATTCTTTTCTCTGTCTATCAAAAAAAGGATCAAAGCCAGTTCACGATAACCTGGGACAGATAACTCTACACATTTACTATCTTCACCTGTTCTGATCATTGTTACATTTAGTCTAGAAGGACTTTGATCATCTGGACACTGCATGACAAATCGTGCTGGTCCACGACATTGATAAGATCACATTAATCGACTTGGGAGGCTGGAAATGGCAAGTGTTCCTTATCCTCTGGTAAGACATGTGCACACCAAAAGGCAGGAAAAAAACCCTGCAGAGATTTAGTAACGTTTCTAGGAGCTGTGATATCTGGAGCACGCCAGGACTCCCCCTCAAGATAAAGGATGACCTATTACACTTTGCCCTTCCTACCACCGAGAAAGAGACACAATGTTTGGTAGCATCTTTGAAATTTGGAAATATTATATATTACCTTGGGAAATCCGGCTCTAACCCATTATTGGATAAGACAGCTGCAAGTGGGTCCAGAGCAAGAAATAGCTCTGCAGCAGGTTCAAGCTGCAGTGTGAGCAACTCTACTACTTGGGTCATAAGATCCAGCAGATCTAATGGTGCTAGAAATACCTATAGTAGAAAAGGACATTGTGTGGAATCTCAGGTAAACCTCGGTATTGGAGACACAGTGAAGAGCCCAAGGGTTCTGGAACGAGGGAATGCAATCTGCATCAGAGAACTATTGACTATTCAAAAAGCAGCTCCTGGCCTGCTGCTGGGCCATCGTGGAGACTGAGTGTCTGACTGTGGAACATCAAGGGGTTATGTGACTAGAGCTGCCATCAGGAATAGGGATTCATCACAGCCAGTAAATTATAGGACTGGTCAGGCTCGGCAGCAATCCATCATTCAGTGAAAACTGTACACGTGGGATTGGGCCCCAGCAGGTCTGGAAAGCACAGGGAGGTTACACGAACAGGAAATCCAGACACCACTGCTACATACATCCACTGCACGAATGCCTTTCCCTCAGTTCACAGCTATGTGAGCTGAAGAGTAGATTACTTACCAACCACAGCCCTACTCAGGGAGAGGAGAACCCTGTGACGGCACCATGGTTCTCCTCTCCCTGATACAGAGTGAAGAGGAGAAATTCTCCCTGTGGACACAGCCGCATGCAGTACCCCTGGCATCACATTTGTATGGAAAGAGAAGCGGTACCTAGGTAAGGCTATACCTGGCTCCTTGGACATCGGTTAATGGCTTGTCTAGGTCAGCGGTCTAGGTGCACGAGTTAGAAATATCAGAGACAAGGAGGTCTGGAGGAGAACATATTCGAAGGACCTGTGGGAATGGGCACAATATGTATGAGTCTTTGGGTCAATGCCAGCAGCAAAGCAGGTGTGATGATGGGCACATCACTGTAGGATCCAACGTTTCTACCCTATGTCGCATCCCCCAGAAACTACCAGGCTGATAGAGTGTTGGATGGCCTCTTAAAGGCACAGCAGAGGCAGGAGCTTGGCTCAGCAGAGACACTCCACAGAATTAGCATGGAGCATGTCATTTGGGATATAGCATATTCTTGGAAGCATTATATGGCCATTATAGGACACATTATCTGTGAGAACTAGACTAACGAGTCCAGGAACCAAGGGTTATAGGAAGGAGGGGCTTCTTCCATAACCACTTTCAGTGACTGACTTGGGGAAATCTGTGTTTCCTAACCCTATAATTTTAGATTCTTCTTGGTTATAAGTTCTGATTTCCAGGGAAGGGAACCCAGACTTAACTGTGGGTGCTCCATTAAACCCTTTAAATACAAAGGAGCCCCTGGTCATCTGGGGCTCCTAGTGTCAATGCATATGCAAAAGCAAAGAAAGGGATCGTTACACTGGTGGACGAAACCAACCTTGATTATCCTCAGGATCTCTGCTGCTGCTATAGATAAAAGGGGTCGGAGGAGGGTATCAAGCACGCAGGCATGGCTTTTTGCGCTTCTGTGTCCAGTGCTAACCACGGATGGGGAAGTCACAGCAACCACAGTGCGGTAACCAGTGACTCAGAACTCTCAGGGGTGAATGTCTGGGTTATGGATTATTCTAGCAAACTAAGCTAGCAGACGTGTTGAGCAAGGTTAAAGGAGAATCCAGAGTGGGTCGTAGAGGGCATATCTATTATGCCTTTAGGATAAGCTGCAGCAGCAGAGACTGGGACTAGTCCCGTTAATCTTCCCTTAAGATGGGACAGAAGTTGATCACAGCAGTGCCAGTGTGGACGCTTCACCCAAGGAATCCTCTGGACAGTCACCGTTCCCTTATACAGAGGCGGCCTTGTGCTGTGAGCTCCTGTGACCCTCTTCCTGGGGGCGGTCCCTAACCACAGAAGCATGTTTGATTTATGTGCAGGACTGGCCTGGAGTGCCAGGAAGTTAATTTCCTCAAAAGGAGACCTCGACTAATGTCAGTTGAGAGTTAGTGGACAAATAACAAACCCCCCTCACCCTCAGGTAGGCCAACTCTGAAGCAGATTACACAGAATTTCCCAGAGACCCTCCAGCAGGGCCGAGCTCTCCGTGCTGACTCATGTACCCCATACTGGGTCCCTTCCCTTCTTTGTCTCACTACTTCAGCCCCAGTGGTTCCTTCTGTTACTACAGAAATCCTAATATCTCCTCACTGAGCAAATCGAGGCAAAGCCATTTCCTTAGTAATAAAAGGAAAAAGAAAGCATGTTAATACATTTTTAAATAGCATCCCCCAAAACGTTTATAAGTAAGGATATTGCATTAAGCTTTATGCTCTTAGAGTAAAATAATGACTTCTTTGCGGAAAATTCGTCGATGGGAGGCTGATTGTAAATTATTGCAGTAATCCAGGAATGATGGTGGCCTGGGTCAGGGATTTAGCAGGGGTGATGCATTAGTTTGAGTTTATTATTGTTCTTCTTCTAGTTTCCTAGACTGATGCCCAACTCATTGTTTATGTCTTTCTTTTATCTTATATATTCATCTTGAGGATATAAGTTTTCCTCTAATCATGCCTTAACTGCATCCCATGAGTATAAACATGTATTTTCATAATAATTTCGTTTAAAATATTTTCAAATCTCCATTATGATTTCTTCTTTAATTTGGTTAAAGAAAAGTTGGTTATGTAGCAAAGTATTTATTTCAAAACATTTAGAGATTTTCTAGTCGTCCTTTCTTTAAAACTGGTTTCTAGCGTGAGTGCTAGAATAGACTCCCTGGAGTTGTAAAGTACGTCGGGACCTTGCTTTATGGTCCAATACATACGAACAAATTTTGTAAATGTTCCACGCATGGCTGAAAAGAGTCTGTATCCTTCAGTTCTCGGGTGCATTGCTTTATAGTCTAAATTTATTATCCCAAAGTCTATAATTTCTAATTTTTCTATTGTTTATATCAGCTATGCCATTTTTAAAAGTTTCCTTTGATGTTTATATATTTTAAGTTCCTCTTTTACTTCTTCAAACATATTAAGCATAGTCATTCTGCGATCTGTCTGATAATTCTAATATCTAAAGCCACTGTGGACTCTTTCCGTTTTCTGTTGTTTCTGCTTACAATTAATCATGACCCCTCGATGTCTGCAGATTAGACACCATGGATACTCAAGTCCTGTATATATACAGGTGTAGAACAATGAATAGAGGTGGCCCTCTGTATTGGCGGGTTTCCCATCGCGGATTCAACCAAACACATAGAAATTTCGTTGAATCCGTGGATGGGAAACCCGCAGAGAGAACGTTTATCCTTTCCTACAGCTGTGTGTGTGTGCAGCAGAGGGTGGGGAGTAGGGGTGCAAGCCCACCTCAATTCAAGTTCAAGTCTTGAGGTTCTCCAGACTAGACAGAGGAAGAGAACACGGGCTGTGAATCAGCATGAATGCTGGTTTACATCTGGTTCATTCTCACCCTGAGGCTGAAGGTCTTTGGGGTCCTACCTTTAAATACAGGTGGGGATGCCTCAGACTTTGGATGGGCTCCAGATTTTGCCTTTTGTTCACCTTGCCCTGGGATTCTGCTAAAACCTCAGTTTAGTTTTTTCACCTGCTTTCTCTGTAGCAGGGATGCTCTCACAGCAAACGTTTAAAAGATTTTTTCCCTCTATTTCATCTGTTTTACTTGTTTTCAGCAGGAGTGTTTGTTCAAGTTGTCTTACCATTACTGGAAGCAGGAGATCCCAAGTGAAAAATGTGTCATGTCCCAAATTTCTGTATTTATTTCATCAGTAAAATGGTAACAACAACAACAATAATATCAACCTACTCTTTTCTTTAAATATTAAGCAGAATAAAGATTAACTACACATTTCTCTGTAAAAGATACGTTCTTGTCATTTCTTTCACCATAGTAGCATTTAAGCTGTTTTGCAGAAACAGACCCTCAGTTGAAAGCACTATGAAGCCTCCAACAAAAACCACAAATACTATGTGCAAGTTCTCCTTTTCTGTTTACTTAAGGATTTGTTCTGTTTCACACTTCTCAAATCATGAAAAATGCTTTCTTAACAAAAGAGCTCAATTTTACTACCATAATAAATGAAAGGACCTCCAGGTGATAATGGAAATATACACTCGCTACATGAAAGGAGTAATTTTTCATTCTGTTATGAGGTGGCCTAAACTTCATTTAATTTGAATTTTAACTTCCTTAAAAATAAAAACAAGTTCAGCAGAATTCCAGAGCAGCAGAAATATCCTAAAATCTTTAAATTACTCCAAAAGCTAGCAGGGCCATGAAAATAAGCTCAGCTCTAAAAACTCTGAAAATCGTTCAGTTTACCCCTAAAGTCTGTCTAGGAAGGATCTGTTTAATTTCAACTAAAAAAAAATGCCCAGTTTTTTTGAGTTTATTACACACTAAGGCTGCAGATTGGGGGAGCCAAAGTAAACAAAAAGACAAATCATGCTTTGGGCCTACCCCAAAGTACACGGCATTTCTCCAAATTTATCAGCTACCCCACAGGGGACGTTAACCTGAGACCGATGGAGACTTTCCCCATGCTAAAATATTATGGTGATTTTTTATCTAAGTGATTTCCAAGAAATATATAGCATGGTCCCAAACCTAGCATCTTTCACCTGTATCAAAACACCTGTTTTAATACAGGTTGGTGGTTTGGGATTCATTCTGATTTCTCAGGATACTGTTTTCACTCTGTTGCTCAAATGTTCTTTCATCATTTGTTGTGAACAGTTAGAGACCAAGAGACCTACAAACAAAACTCTTTCCAAACCCAGAGGAGCTTCTAAGAGATCTTGACTCATCTGCAATGTCAAAAAAAAAAGAGAATGATGACAAAACCAAAGTTCTCCATCATTTTAAAGTGAATAATTATTTTAGAGTTCTTCTCATTGGCAGAGTAAAGTATTTCATTGTAGTCTCATTTCTGTTTAACATCTTCCAAATCTGTTCCCTGACTCTCATTCGGGTATTTTCCATCGCTCTACTTCAGCAAATCCCAAGCCTTTGGCAGCAATATAGGACTGTGTCGGGCACACTTGCATTGCAAAACGGGAAGGTTTTACATGTAAAGTCACGTGAAAATATGTGCAAACAGCTAGCAGTGGGCACTCAGGCAAGCTTGCTTAATGATACTAATCCTCTTATAATACTTTTTCTTTTGCAAAATAAGAAAAGACACTCATCATGTAGAGAGCATAGAAGGAGAGAAACACATAATCAATCAGGTAGTCTCCATGTAACCTTCAGTGGTCACTCGACCGGCCTACGAGTAGTTAGCCTTGGTCATCCTCTGGTATTCCCTTGGGAGTGTTCTTCCTTCAGCCGCTGCCCGTCCCCACTTGCTACCTTCTCTAACCAGGTTCCTGGTACTGTTTCCAATGTTGCATTTTATTATTGGGAAGTTCAAATTCCAAATTTTTTCCCTCCTTCCCACCTAAATTGTCCTGTGTTTCATTTCCTCAGAGCCTTGCTCTGTTCTGCTCCACTCCCTCCAAAATGAAAGACTCTTTCTGATTCATGTGTAAATACAAGAAGTCCTCACTTTGCACAGTTCCACTGTAGATGAATTTCAGTTACTGTGGTGTGTTCAGTGTAATTAATTGCATCAAGTACAAACTCTGCTACTTACTCTTCAGTCCAAAGATCACTACGTAAATAACAGATGTACATCCTGATAGAAACCAATCGTGTCACTTCTTCTAGAAGTTGTGTGTGACTGGTCATGCTGCATCTGTTATCAGTTCGTGCACAGACAGCAAAGTGTGTGGCCGTGGGGCCTCCTTGTCTCCCAGTGATAAATAATTTACATGACATTTTACAAAAGCAGAGAATCAAAAGAGACAACAAGCCACCAAACATGAAAGTGTAGCAAAGAAACAAAAAGTCTGACAGTGAAATTCACAATGAAAGTAAACGGAATTACTGAAGAAATAGCTGACTGTGGAAACGTGGACACTGCCTCCAGTGGAGAGACTCTAGCCATGCAGCCAGGGGAACTTAAGGAAGGTGAACTCACACACACAAATTCGGAAAATGGTTATGATGCAAATGGTGAAGATGTCCCAGAGGAAATGCCAGCAGCAGCAAAAAAAAAAAAAAAAAAATCGTATTAAAGGAACTCTCAGAGATTTTTTAAGACAAAGGATAAAATACTGGAAGCTGACCCAAACTTAGTAGGGAGTAGGACAATCTCACAAGGCCTAGGGAGGATGCTGCCTCCACGGAGTAAATCATATGACAACAAGAAGAAGACGACCGCTGTTCACACCTCTCATGATAAGGTTTTTATAAAATATAAAATTCTTTAGTTCTCGATGTTTCTAATGTTTTAAATCACAGTGTACTTAATAAACATTAGTTTTGCTATTTAAAAAAAATTTTTCCTATATATTTATAACCAGTAGGGAGAGAGTTCTTGATATTTGGGTGGGCTAATGCCTAACCCCAAGCATGGTGGAAGTGTTGTATGTTAACAGCCCTTTGTTGGTACCATGACCTAAGAATTAGTTTCGGTCGCCCTAAAGTAGTGACTACAAAAATTAGAAGTTCAGGATCGTGCCTTTCAAAGTATACTGTGACAACAGCCATCATACTGTTTTAATTAAGCTGAAAGACATATACTCTGATATCTTTTCTAACCCTCAGCTTCCTCTCTCTGCCACCCTCTCTCCTCTTCTCTTTTCTCACAGGTTTGCTGGTCTTTCTTTTTTAAAAACTAATATTAAATATTTTAGATGTACAATACATATATAGTGTTATAACGAACTCATGTACTCACTGCCCACCTTTAAACAAAAAGCAGTATTGTATTATAGTTGAAGCCCCCAGTGGCCTCCTCCTACATTGCATCTCCCTCCCTCATTCCTGGCACACCAGCCATAACCTCAATCCCAGATTTTACGTTTATGATTCCCATTATTTTGTTACTCCTATTCTTTCACTAGCCTTTTGTTGGATCCCTGAACATTTTATGGTCTCCCTCCACCACCAGGGACTTGGAATGTGCTGTTTGCTTTAGCACAAACTCTCTTCTCTGCCTAGCTGCCCCTCCTCCAGGTACCCCTGATTCCTTTCAGGTCTGAACGACATCATCACTTTCTTTAGGAAGCATCCTTTGTCCGTTTTCACTTGGTCAGGTCCTACGTTATAAGTTCTCAGGGCTCCTAGCACTTTTCCTTTGCTCTGGGTACCTCAAGTGTGATGCTACACTTATTTGTGTGATTCTCCTATTAATAGGTGTCTCCACTACAATCCTGACGGCGGGAACCATGTTTGTTTTCACTCAGTACTCTATCCCTGGCAACAAGCTTTGTGCCTCATGTATAGAGGACCCTAAATCTCGATGAAATAAACAGGGACCAGTCTTCCGGAATGTCAGGCACTTTGGGAATGTCTTATAAGTACTGAAGAGATCAGAGTCCTCTGGCCACAAATTGAAGAATCCAAAACAATTAAAATCTCTGTAAAATCAAGTACCAGCCATGACCAACGAAAAACACGCATCCCCAGAGGTGATGGGATTTGTCCCACAGTGCTAAAGAAAGCTGGGGGAAATTGAAGCAGCTTCTAAAACAAATTCTCTTGCTTCTGAGGCCTAAGTTATAGATTGGGAAGTTTGTTTCTATTAAAAGGATGGCACAGGTAGCCCCCATGGCCCAGGGTTGAGGATGATTTCAGCAGAACTGAAAAGACGTGGAAGGGGCGCTCAGTAGAGAAAAGGACAGTGACCTAATAGGCTCGTCAGAGGCCCCTGGATTAGGAATCTCTAGGGAGGGAGCACAAAATGAGGCCACGGAACGGTTTCTTGCTCAACAACATGCATTTTTAATGAGACTACTTTATACTTTCTAGCCCTTCGCACCGAAGGACCTCATCTCCCAGCCCCACACAAATTTCTCTGTCTTTTCCCATTCCTGTCACTTCTGTGTACATCAGCTCATTAATCAGCAGAAACCCTTGTGGAAGAAGCAGCTCCAAAATACTGTTACCCCAGTTCATGTTAATTACTTGGACGTTTCCACAGAATCCCAAGGGAGGTCGGAGTCCTCTGTGCATGCAAGTGCCTCTTCAGAGTCTAATGTTAGGATTTTTTAGAAAAAAGAAAAACTCTTTGAGATCTGACATGCTTGGTCTGAATAAATCTTGTAAAGAATGTTTTCACATCCAGGGCAACTGCATTTCTTATACAACATTCTCTCGGGATCCACTGGTTTAGATTTAGGACCTTTTAGGTATAGAGAAAAGAGTTACTGGAGAGTCACTTTAAAGTAGATGTTCTTGGGCTTCCCTGGTGGCACAGTGGTTGAGGGTTTGCCTGCCGATGCAGGGGACGCGGGTTCGTGCCCCGGTCCGGGAGGATCCCACATGCCGCGGAGCGGCTGGGCCCGTGAGCCATGGCCGCTGAGCCTGCGCGTCCGGAGCCTGTGCTCCGCAACGGGAGAGGCCACAGCAGTGAGAGCCCCGCAAAAGTACATGTTCTTAATTTAGGGTTTATGAATGAACTAGAATGGGAGAGGAGAGGATGCATGATCAGGAAGCTGGGGGCATCCTTTTCAGAGCTGGTACATATCTGTAGCAAGGACGACAGCATCCATTTGATCCTTAAAGCTGGTCATGGCTCTAAAAAGAACCTTATTATTGGGCTAATGACTTAACCACGGAGCTAATCTCTAAGCAGGATTGGCCAAAATGCTTTAGACGTTGCCACCTGCCGACAGTGAGACAGATTCCTCGTGGCAGAGGAGCAAGGTTGGAATTCTGATGAGGAGACAG
Source organism: Lagenorhynchus albirostris (assembly GCF_949774975.1). NCBI lineage: Eukaryota > Metazoa > Chordata > Mammalia > Artiodactyla > Delphinidae > Lagenorhynchus > Lagenorhynchus albirostris. Next base: position 100,287,748 of record NC_083104.1, on the reverse strand, counting down.
GCATTACTCCTGCCTTTATAGTCCCTGTCGGTACTGTAATACTTTTCTTCTGACGACCATAAATGTTTTATATTACAAGCAGAGCATATTATTTACAGAAATTCCAAGGTAACCTGGGCTTTACCCTTTTCCCCAGAGATCCAGTTATGAAACATTTACCAACACACCGCTGATGGGTACCTGATCACGAGGGTGGGTGGGGACTGGCTGTCCGGGGGCCACGCCCGTGGACTAGATGGAGACCTTTAGGGATCCTGCGTATGGAAAATATTACAAAGTTTCTTTTCATAAATAATTACAAAATTAAGACTGTGCTAAATTATAAAACAAAAATAAATACACCAAATTGAAAGGCTTTTAAAAACACCTTTGAGTGCAAAATTCTGAATAGGTTCATGGAAATGGAACTCTTCGCAATTATTTGCTGCCCCTGCACTGACGGTTCCCTAAGCTTGTGCGGCGTCTGTGTACTGAGTGTCCAGCACGGCTGTGGACACAGACGGAATTTTCTTTTGCTTTCTCAAACAAGCAGCATATTCTTTCCTGGACCAATAACCACAGTCTTACATTTTTCAAGGTTTCCCAAACAAGGTGGGTTTTTCCGTTGTTGTTTTTCATTTTTTTGCTACTTTCAGAAGCTCCTGACCGCTTAGGTTACCGAACAGTAACCAACTGGCTTGGCTAATAAAACCTGGACAGGCACCTTCGCTGAACTCCTGAAGGGCTGAACTCCCAGTCTAGAAGCAGCTATGTGTTAATATCTCCTTCTGTGACTTCAGCTGCCCTAGAAAATAGAGGGGGGAAAACCCAGTGAGAAGAAACCAAATCTCACTCTGCTCGACTTCACCAGCTCACCCGGTGCTCTGGGCTTCCAGGGCAGCCCAGAGGCTAGCCAATGTGCAGGGGAATGAAACACACGAACCTCCAAATGCACACAGGTTATACCAGTAAATACAGCTTGGATCTGTAACCAAACATCTCCTTGGTTACTGGTTATGTTAACTTGTGTCCACTGAGAAGCAAATGCCAGGATAGGATTTGATGTCCAAGAGGTTTATTCAGCGAGGCCTCCAGAGGAGTCAGGCAGCATCTTCAGACCATGCTGCAGGTCTGGCAAACGTGGGAGGAGAGAAGGGAGGGAGGAGACTTGGGCAGGAGGAGTCCTGGACTGTGGTACAGCCCCAGGCCAGGGTCAGCCAGGCTGAGGGTGAGGCCTCTAGTCCATTCACCCTAGGAAGCTGTGTCTCACCAGAGAGGACCTGCATGGCAGCCTCACAGTGTTCAGTCTGGCAGACAGCAGCCCACAGGGAGCATGGCCTCAAGTGAGCGTGACGGATCCAGAGGGCCGTGGCTGGGCTGTGGGTCACATGCACTCCCGCCGCTGATCTGACTGGAGCATTTTTCTGGCCACCACACTGGTCACTGTCGTTCTCACATGGATGGGTTGTCACTGGATTTGCTGCTCCTTTTTTTTTTAAAGCACATTCTCTGCATTCAAAGACATTATTCTTTTATTATTATTATTATTAATTAATTTATTTATTTAGGCTGTGTTGGGTCTTCGTTTCTGTGCGAGGGCTTTCTCTAGTTGTGGCGAGCGGGGGCCACTCTTCATCGCGGTGCGCGGGCCTCTCACTATCGCGGCCTCTCTTGCTGCAGAGCACAGGCTCCAGACGCGCAGGCTCAGTAGTTGTGGCTCACGGGCCTAGTTGCTCCACAGCATGTGGGATCCTCCCAGACAAGGGCTCGAACCCGTGTCCCCTGCATTAGCAGGCAGATTCTCAACGACTGCGCCACCAGGGAAGCCCGCTTCTTCTTTTTAATAGAAGGGGCTGTGAGGGAGATACGGTCGCTGCATGTAGAAGTGTGAGAAATATGAGACGATTCATTCGTTGTGAACATCATCACGGACCTGCCAGTCACCTGGGGAAGGGTCCACACCTCGGACCAGAAATAAGAACTAAGTATGGGGTCTTCTAAGGCTGTCTCTTTATTGACTTTGGCTTGGACTGAAAATGTACAAAGTGTCTGAGACATGACCTTCAGGAACGGGAAACTGAGGAAACGTGAGGGGCTGGGAAGCCGGGAGCTTGGGCACAATGTTGATCCATCCTTGAGAGTAAGGCTATATTCCTCTCTGCTCCCCCTGGAGGAGAACGGGTAGGAGCTGATGACAGCTTTGCCCGTCAGAAGCCTGTGCTCTCTAGTTTACATTTTCCTTCTCTACTCACTCTTTATCCTCTAAGACATTAAGCAAAGTCCTTTCAAAAATTCCAGTCCTGAAACTAACACTACATGGTAAAGCAATTACACTCCAATTAAAAAAAACATATATATATTATTAAAAGAATGCATGAACTTAAAAAAAGTGATTTTTGTTTACTCCTGGGACAGAGTTTTAGAAAAGAAGCCAACGCAATGGTGGCCACAGTAATTAAAGAGAGTAATTCTCTACACCCTATGGGGTAGATAAAATTTAAGAAAAATAGCAGTAGATGCACTTGGCCCAAATACCTTGTCTTACTTGGACAGGAGGACTAGAATTCTGCAGAGTGTACATTTTGTTTTAATAAGGGAGTTCAATTCCCTTAGATAGATTATAAAAGCATGTGCCTATGAGTGAACCAAAAGTTCATTATGCAACACTTTCTATACAGCACTCCATAACCACTCTCATAGATTCAGGAACTCAACAAACCATTAGCCCTTCCAACCAACCTTGAGAAGGGCTAACAAACCGTTAGCCCTTCCAAACATCACATTACCTGTGATGTCTCCAGCAGCCCAGCCCCCACAGTCCCTCAAAGGCAGCAACTAGGGTCTGAGATCAGAGCTTATGTAACCCAGACATCTCCTAGGTACATGGTTTCTCCCACGTTGCTCTGCAATAGGAACTGAAGAGGAGGTTCTCTTGGTTTGAGTCTCAGAAGAATCAGAAGTTCAGGAGAATAGTCTCTCTCTGTCTCTCTGTCTCTCTCATCTACCAGGAAATTAAGGTTGAATGAACGAACAAGCAGAGATGAGAATATGGACCAATCTCAACCTTGCCTTCTAATATTCCATATACCCCATCAAACAAAAAACTAAATTTTTATCTCTGGCAGTGAACTGTCCAGTAGAGATGGCTCAAGGCCTCTCCCAAGTCTGTTCCAGGTAATAGGAGACGTAACAGGAGGACGTGATTTCTTCCACTCATTTGGGACTAATCTAACAGGCGACTGAGACTTCCTTATGTTTGTTTAGTGTTTCATAGTTTTCAAAGCAACTCTACAAATGTTATCTTAATAAGACTCATAACAGACTTGTGAAACAGGAGCTACACATATTACCTTCATTCTCCCGAAGGGGAAACTGAAGCACAGGGACGTTTACTAACTTGTTCAAAGTCAAGCAGGCAGAGAGTGGTCCAGCTAGAGTAACAATAAAGCAACACAATTGCAACCACCTGTTGAGTGTTTGTTTTGCACTAAATTCTAAGCCCTTTACATAGATTACCTTTAATTATTGAAAGAATCCTCTAAGACATTAAAGTCCTTTCAAAAATTCCAGTCTTGAAACTAACAGAACACAATTAAGGAAGGTATTCCTGTGTTCATTTTGTATCCTCCAAAGGAAGTGGCGAGGTGCTTTTTGTGTATAGACCGTCAAGGAACATTACCGGATTGATTTATTGGAAAGAGATAATAGATAATCTGCTGGCTGAGTCCAAATCCATTAAAGTTTTAGGAAATGATTCTGAATGTTAAAGAATTGTACTTGAGCAGAAAACAGAAAACGGAGGGAATATTAATCTAATTCAGGAACATCAGTGTTCCAGTTTCCTGAGCTATTATATTGAAGTATAAATGTTTACCTTAATTTTCACTTTTTTTCCACTTTTGATTAAATCTGTCTCCATCAAAGTTGGCCTAATCTTTAGGTGGATTCAGATATGCCATAGTTTGTATTCTGCAGGATCCCCAAAGGCTTAAAAATCCTTCCCAACCAATCATCCTATAATTGATATTCCACGATTTAGCTACCATGTTCCTGAGTATTATCTAATTAAAAGAGAAAAGAATTTAAAAATGATTCTCATTTGACCTGCCACCTATTATTTACACCTTAGTGTGAATAAATATTTTGAGCACAGGCTTTTTTTTTTTTAACATCTTTATTGGAGTATAATTGCTTTACAATGGTATGTTAGTTTCTGCTTTATAACAAAGTGAATCAGGGAAAATAAGGGGAAAAAATATACTGACTGGAAAGATGTTTTATCACTAAAAAGGTTTACTAAGTCCCTGATGATGTTCCTCTTCTTGGAAGGCTTAACAGTCAACTAAATACTTGGGTGGCTTAGGGAGAGATATAAGCATTGGGAGAAGGGTCAAGGTCAAAGGCCACTTGAGATGCTCTTCTGTCCCCAAAACCAAAATGGCTACAAGTATAAGCGAAAGTCAGCCAGGTGTGTGAGTGCACCTGTACCGTGAACTGAAGGTGTGGCTCTGTCCTTTAGAACGTGACCCCAGGAGCCCTTTCCCATTCTTCTTCAAATCTCACCCTTCAAAACAGAGTTCAGTAACTTGCTCTCCAGAAGCCTTCCTGGGTCTCGCAAACTAGATCCCTGCCTTCTCAGAAACCCCAGTGCTCATTTGACTCGTAGCCTCAACAGAACAGTGGCAGCAAGACACAACTAGTGAGCGCACTGCTCCAGGGAGCACTTGGTGATGTTGTTCTGTTTCCTAGAGCCCAGGCGGCAAGACCAGGTAGGCTTAACTACATTTTGTTTTGTTTTGGTTGGGTTTTGAATTTTTATTTTATTGTATTTCTTTTTTATTGAGGTTGAGTTGATTTCCAATATTACATTACTTTCAGCTGTACAACAGAGTGATTCAAAATGATTATAGATTATACTCAGTTTAAGCTGTACACCTGAAATTAACACATTGGAAATTAACTATAGTCCAATATAAAGTACAAAATTTAAACATAAATAAATAAAGTTATCATAAAATACGGCTACATTTTGGGAAACTCTTGGCCCCGTCGCTGGGGAGCGGATCCAGGTGCTGAAGGCAGCCTCCTCTGAAGCCTTACACCTAGCAGAGCTGAGTGCAGCCCATTGTCTCAGCACACGAAGACACGTAAGGAAATGCAGCCTCAATGATAAAGGGCCCAGGGAACTGGGACCTGTGGGTATTGTCAGGGTCCCTGTTAATTTATCTGCCTCCTCCCACAACCAAAAGGGATTCAGCCATGAAACCAAATAGATGCTTTGGAAACTCCTGGACGCTGGGGAACATAGTTGATCAGACTCTTGACACATCTTATTTAGGAAATTGAGCCAGCTACCGAGGCTGGGGTGGGTGCAGCTTTGGGCCACCCACCTGAGTGGAGGTCAGTAAGCTACAGACAGAGTCACCAACCGTCTTGGTTTACCTGGGATTGAAGGGGTTCCTGGGATATGGGGTTTTCAGTCTTAAAACCAAGGTAGTCTCTGTCAAACCAGGTAAGTCGCCAGCCAAAGAAGACCAGGGCAGAGTAAAGCCCCAGAGGAATGAGGACTGATCCTTGGTGGGTGGACAGAAGGCACCCAAGAAGACAAACGATACGGCATGGTGTCAGGGCAAGGGTGAGAGGGCGGAGAGACACCTGAGTTGTGCAAGTGTCCTTCAAAAGAACGAGGCCCCTGGACTAGACGCTTCCTCCAGCTGCTTCAGAAGGATTCTGCAGCTTCAGCTCATGATCATGGAACACTTTCTGCAGACAATTCCCAATCAGGAAACGGACGAGAAAGTAACAGGAAGAGGGCCCAAGTCCCTGGATCAGAGGTACCTAAAATCCACCACTGGCGACTCAGCAGAGAACCTTGTTACTGTGTTACACCCCGGGCTCCCAGCCAGCTGACAATACCGCTGCTTCAGAAGGGAAATGCCTACACAGTAGGGCTCAGGAGGGTATGGACAGCCCCTGCTACGGACTGAATGCGTGACCTCCCAAAATTCATACGCTGAAATCGTAATCTTCAGGGTGACGGGGGCCTTTGGGGATGATTAGGTCATAAGGGTGGGGCCCTTCTGAATGAGACCCCAGACACCTTCCTCGCCACTTCTGCCACGTGAGGACACAGTGAGAAGACAGCCATCAGTGAGCCAGGAAGCAGCGTCTCACTAGAACTCAGCCATGCTGGTACCTTGACGTTGGACAAGCCTCCAGAACTGTTAGACGTGTGTCGTTGTTTACCAGCCACCTCATCTAAGTTATTTTTGCTATAGCTGTCTGAACAGACTAAGACTGTCCCTACTGAGCACCTTTCACCCTGGGGGACCCTGCTGATCACATGATCACATGCTATGGCTGGACTTCTTTCTTTTTTTTTGGCGGTACGCGGGCCTCTCACTGTTGTGGCCCCTCCCGTTGAGGAGCACAGGCTCCAGACGCGCAGGCTCAGCGGCCATGGCTCACGGGCCCAGCCGCTCCACGGCACGTGGGATCTTCCCGGACCGGGGCACGAACCCGTGTCCCCTGCATCGACAGGCGGACTCTCAACCACTGCGCCACCAGGGAAGCCCTGGATTTCTTTCTTAATAAGACTTCATTTTAGGCCATAGGATCATCATTTCTGCCAACGGGGACAGTGAGATATCCTAGGGAGAGATGTTCTAGGGCTTCATCCCCTTTCAAGTGTGACAGCTCCAATCGGCAACTAAAGGCCCTTGAGCTATGAGCAGCTATAGCACATGCCTTTCACTCCCAAGTTAGAACCCCCAAAGGTCCAGGGCTATGAAATCAGCTCACAAAGACTCCCAGACCTAATATTTAGCAATGTGTCACCTTGCTCTTCCCCCAAAATGAAAAAAAGCCTGGTCACAGGATAATCAGACTGTAAACCTCCTACATTTAGGAATCTTTCGGAAAGCGAGGAGGGGACCAGTCTTACAACCTCCTTGCAGCGATGGCTCAGCTGAGACCCCAAGCTGAATGTGAGAGGCACGGCTCTAAAATGTTCTTTCCCCATTTGTTCTACATCTTGCCCGTGCTGGGAAGCTTGGCCACTTGCCAGAGGCAGGGCCCAACTGCCTCAAGCTTCGGTAGCCAACAGGACAGGATAATTATCAGAGGCTCTGCATCCTGGTGTCCAGCTGACGGATGCTGCAAGCAACGTGCTTCTTAAAAATTCTGGACTTTCTCACACACACCCTGAAGCAAAGAATCTTTTTGGATTTTCCCTTCAAGTCGGTGACATCTTTGATGGTGCTGGGTAATTGGAAAAGGGACTTAAATAGGTCTGGAGTCTTCCCAACACTGTGGAATTTGCAAACACTGTACAGAGTCCACAAGCAAATAGAATTCACAAAGAAAGTCTCCCCTCTGGAATTATTCAGGAATCCAATTTGAAGAGATTTTAGTTTATCTTAAGGTAATGCCAGGAGGCCGTGAAAATAAGAACAAAGCAGACTGGAAGGGGCGTGGAGGGAAAGTCGCTTTCTGGTAGAGAAAAAAACAAAACTAGTGTGATCACGCATCTGTGATGGTGAATGTGCGTGGGGTGCAGAGCCCTCTGGTGAGGCAGTTGAAAAGAAAAGCTCTAGAGACACAGGGATGTGTCTTGGTCCTTCTGGGCACCTCATCCCAGGATTTCTGGACTCATCTTCAAGAAACTCTGACTCCAGGGCAGCGGGACATCTGTCCCAAGTCATTTCTGCTAGTGTGTGTTTGTGTGCCCGTGTGTGCACTGCATAGATTCTCCTTTACTTTGTGAGGCAGGAAAATACTCCGGCTTTAATTCAACTGCCCATTCCGCTGCGTAGCAGCTGTTACTAGCCACACAGAGCCCAGTGCACCTGTGTACACACAGGGAGAAGCACATGCCTCCCTCTGGAGGTTTACATCCTTAAAAGTGTTGAGTAAAGGCAACCTTTTAAAAAAAAAAAAAGATTTATTTTTTCTTTATTTATTTTTGGCTGCGTCGGGTCTTAGTTGTGGCACGCGGGCTCTTTGTTGAGGCATGCGGGCTCTTCGTTGCGGTGCACAGGCTTCTCTCTAGTTGTGGTGTGCAGGTTCTCCCTCTAGTTGTGAATCGCAGGCTCCAGAGCACGTGGGCTCTGTAGTTTGCGGCATGCAGGCTCTCTAGTTGAGGCACGCGAGCTCAGTATTTGCGGCGCACGGGCTTAGTTGCCCCGCGGCCTGTGGGATCTTAATTCCCCCACCAGGGATCGAACCGGCGTCCTCTGCATTGCAAGGCAGATTCTTTACCACTGGACCACCAGGGAAGTCCCAAGCAAAGGCAACCTTCATTCTCAGCCCCTTTCTTTTTTTTTTTTAGTTTTTTTTTTTTAATTTTTATTTTATGTTGGAGTGTAGTTGATTAACAATATTGTCTTAGTTTCAGGTGTACAGCAAAGTGATTCAGTTATACACATACATGTATCTATTCTTTTTCAAGTTCTTTTCCCATTTACTTTATTACAGAATATTGAGCTGAGTTCCCCGTGCTGTACAGTAGCTCCTTGTTGGTTATCTATTTTAAATATAGCAGTGTGTATGTCAATCCCAAACTCCCAATCTATCCCTTTCTTTTACAACCACTTAACTGCCTGGAGATGCCCCAGGGAACTCCTGACACCACCTCTACCCACCCAGGATGCTACACTTCACTCAAAACTCTCACTGAAGGCTCCAGGGGGATTTTTAAATAAAGCATTTTATTTTAGAATAGTTTTAGATTTACAAAAAATTGCAAAGATAGTACAGAGTGTTCCCCTACCCACCCCCTATATGCCCAGTTTCCCTCTATTACCAACATCTTCCATTAATATGATATACTTGTCACAATTAACAAACCAATGTTGATAGATTACTATTAACTAAAATCCATACTCTACTGTGGTTCCCTCAGTTTTCACCTAATGTCTTTTTTCTGTCCCAGGATTCCATCTAGGAGATCACATGACATTTAGTCATCATGTCTTTTTAGGCTTCTCTTGGTTGTGACTATTTCTCTGACATTCCTTGTTTTTGATGATCTTGACATTTTCAAGGAGTACTAGTCAGGTATTTTGTGTCATGTCCTTCAGCGAGGCTCACTGGTTGTTCGTCTCATGATGAGACTGGGATTGCAGGGTTGGGGAGGAAGACCACAGAGACAAAGTGCTATTGTCATCACATCTTATCCAGGGCAAATTCTGTCAATATGACATCAACATTGATGTTGACCCTGGTCACCTGACTGAAGTCATGTCTGTCAGGTTTCTCCACTGAAAAGTGACTCTCTTTCCCCAACCACACTGTGCCCCTTGGGAGGAAATTTCTCTTTGCATCCCACACTTCAAGAGTGGGAAGTTCTGCTCCACCTCCCAGAGGGCAGAATATCTGCTTAAATTACAATACTTGGAATTACTCTGCATGGGAGATGGATCTATTCTCCTCCATTTATTGATTTATTCAATCATTTATTTATACCAGTATGGATCCTTTGATATTTGTTTTACATTTTGGGTGTCAAAGGTTAGAGAAAAAAAGGATTTGAGTAATTTTCTATATAAATACAAGGAGTTGCAGCTTTGACTAGCACAGGGACCAGGGAAATACATAGTGCAAAAACCAATTACGCTCTTCCCTGTTTATGGCTGAGACAATAACTACCTGGGATTCTTAAAGCCTGAAGACAAGAGATCCAAGCTAGGCAGCTGGTTGAATGTTCTGAGGTCATTTCAAGGGGTAAGATGTACAAAGAGAATTCCAAATGTTAAAAGTTTCAAGCATGGAGAAACTAAAATTTCTCTTTAAGACTGAGAACAAATAAGCATTCCCTATTACCACCAGTGTTTCCATATAGTATTGCTTAATTTTATTGGGAAAGGAGAGGAAATAGTTTTAAAGATCGGAGAGAAAGATAAAACTGCCCTTGTTTACAAATAATATTGCCATCTATCTAGAAAAAGAAATAATCAACAAACTTCTATAGAAAATGATTAAAATTAAAAAGAGAATTCTGCAAGTTATATGGATAGAAGATCAATCAAAAAAAACCAATAGTATTTCTCCATTCCAGTAGAGATGGACTCAGAATAAAATTAAAAACGATATTTTTCAAAATAACAAATATTATAAAAGATCTAGGAATTAACTAAATCAGGAATGCATGAGAATTCTGTGGGGAAAAATTTAAAACTTTAATAAAGAGCATAAAAAAGTTTATTTGAATAAATGAAGACATGCCATGCTGTTAAATGAGCTGGCTTGATATTATAAAAGTATTGATTGTCCCTATATTGATCTAAAATTCAATGAAACTCAATCAAAATAGTAGTCAGATATTTATAAGAAATTCATTAAATTTAATCTGGAATTTATAAAGCAGAACAAATGTGTGTAAAGAGACAAATCAACTTTATATATATATAAAAAAAGAACAAAGAGAGAGAACTTGGAGAACTTGCCCCATCAGATATTAAGACATACTGTTAAGTGCAACCATAAGAAATTACCTTTTTTGTAAATCAAAATGATAAATATTAGCAATTTTATATCATTTAAAGTACAAAAATCATTATGATTAAAAAATACTGTGTCCTTGGTGAAGAAACAAACAGGTAAATAGAGCATTGAAATGGGATGGAAAGTGCAGAAACAGACCTGTGTATATCCAGGAACAAAATATTTGATGAGGAGGGCATTGCAAATTGATGGAGAAAAGATAACTTGATTCGAGATAGTGTAGGGAAAATTATGTGAAGAAAATATATGGAAAAAAAAATCTCATTATATGGAGAAAAATCAAACAATCTCTTCCTAATAACACTACATAGAAAGGTAGATGAAAACTTAAATAGGAAAGGTAAAACAATGAAGTTCATAGAATAAAACGTAGAAGTATCTTTGTGAACTAAGGGCAGGGAAAGACTAATTAGAATAAAATAATGTAATGCATAGGTTAAAAAATTGTTGAATTCGAGTATATAAAAATTAAGAATTTCTATTTAATGAAACACACCTTGGACAAATTAATAAATACATGACAGAGTAGAAGAATAAACAATGTCTAAAAACACAGTGACTAATTCCAGAATATCAAAGCTAATCTTCCAGTCAAAAAACAAAACAGTAACAAAAACAAACAATAACAAATACAAAAACGTACAGCAACTCAAAATTTTAAATGAGTCAAAGGTATGAACAAGGAAGTTTTAATATAGAAAGCTCAAAAAATTAATAATCATAGGAAGAAATGCTCAAAATAATTAGAAGTTAGACAAATACAAATTAAGTTCAGGCATATAAAACTGCATACGATAGGAAGTTTGTATAATGCTAAGTTTGGGTAAAAGACTGTTGAGCTATAGAATCCTCATACATTGTTGGTAGGAAGATAAACCAGTGTAGCCATCACAGAGAGCAGTCTGGTTTTACTTAGACTCCTTAGTCAAATTAAGAATACACAAATCCTGGGCTTCCCTAGTGGCGCAGTGGTTGAGAGTCCGCCTGCCGATACAGGGGACATGGGTTCGTGCCCCGGTCCCGGAAGATCCCACATGCCGCGGAGCGGCTGGGCCCGTGAGCCATGGCCGCTGAGCCTGTGCGTCTGGAGCCTGTGCTCCGCAACGGGAGAAGCCACAACAGTGAGAGGCCTGCGTACCGCAAAAAAAAAAAAAAAAAAAAAAAGAATACACAAATCCTAATACATTGAGATCCAGCAATTCCATTCCTGGGCATATATGCCCAAACTGGTTTTACACAGATTCACAAATGGACACGAGCAAATATGTTACTACAGCTTTATTGAGACAGTGAGGAGATGCACACAACCTGGGTGTCTACCCTGGGAGAGAATATTAAATGATGTGTAGCCACATTATTGGAGTATAATGTGGCCGTTGGAAGAAAGATGTATGGCTCTGGAAAACGTCACACCTATTACAGTGGCTACTATTTAAAAAAAAAAAAAAAAGACCTGAAAATAGCAAGCATTAGTGAGGATGTGGAGAAACTGGAATTCCTTACAGTTGGCAGCAATGTAAAATGATACAGCTGCTGTGGAAAACAGTGTGGTGATTGCTCAAAAATTAAACACAATTACCATATGATCTGGCAATTCTACTTCCCGGTATATACTCAAAAGAATTGAAAGCAGGGACTTTAAACAGATATTTTTACATCCCTGTTCATAGCAGCATAGCAGCCAAAAGCAACCCAAATGTCCATCAGTGGATGAATGGATAAACAATATGTGATCTATTCATACAATGAAATATTATTCAGCCTTCAAAGCGGGAAATTCTGACTCATGGATGTACCTGGAGGCTATTATGCTAAGTGAAATGAGTCAGTCACAAAGGGATAAACAGTAGGTCCACTTAATGAGGTCCCTAGAGCAGTCAAATTCAGAGACAAAAAAGTAGAATGGTTGTTGCCAGGGTCTGTGGGGGAGGGTGGATGGGGAGTTGTTACTTAGTGGGTACAGAGTTTCAGTTTTTTCAAGATGAAGAGTTCTGGGAATGGATGGTGATGATATTAGTTCGACACAGTGAATATACTTAATGCCATTGAATTGTACGCTTAAAAATGATTAAGATGGTGAATTTCATGTTGTGTGTATTTCACTACAATTTAAGAAAATGACTGATGAAAAGTAAGAAATGAAAATTTAGATAGATAAATAGATACCATTTACATGAATTTCAAAATACATTCATACAAGTGACATGAAGCAAAATGGTAGGAAGATCTAGGAGTTTCTCCCTCTAACAAAGCAGCCATTGAACTGGAAAAACCATTTGGAATCAACTATTTCAGAACTCTGGAACCTGACTGGAACTTACGACAACTAGGGTAGTTCTGGATGAAGGCTGCCATTCCTAGGTAAGAGAGTGCGAGGCATGAACTGGCCACCAGTCCCCATTTGTCAGCCCCACCGTGGCTGTGGGGATAGCTGTCCTGTTCTTGAGGAAGTATTTACTACTGTATATTTAATATTTGGAGATCTATACAAAGATCACCAAGCGGAGAGCTTTTTCTTAAATTCTCCATTAAAAGTCATTAACTCCTTGTCAAAGAAGCTGAGAACAGAGACATTTGAAGCTAGTATGTCAGTATCACTGCCAACTAAATATCAATCAGGGAGGAGAAGAACAAATCTCAAAAATATTATGTCAGTGAAAGAATATGTTTTAATTTACTAAAAGGATATTCAGCTATACAAGTACATATTTTTTCAGAAAAGGTACACCATCCTTCACCACAACATCTCTCACTTTCAGGGGCTGGAGAAAGGAGGTGATGATGTAGTCAATGCTTAAGTCACAAAGTGGTGAAGCAGCTGAGTGCCTGCCAATATTCACCAGTGAGCAGCCCACAGCCTCAAGTGTGGCTGTGTGCGTCCATCTAACTCTGCTGCCACCACGTCTCTGGAGCTTCTGCACTTACCCCTTCCCTCCCTTGGAGAACCCTACCTCCTGGCACCGTCCTCAGGAATACAATCTCAGTTCTTCCCTCTGCCAGGATGATTTGGCCCGTCTACAGCATATTGATTGGAACTCAAGTGGAAACTTCTGAGTCATTTTTTTTAAAGAAAGAAAAACACCAGACACAACTGAAAAAAAACTCTTAAATGCTGTTCAGTTATCTGGGCTTGTGCCACACTGGAGGGAACAACTTGCAAATTCTTCTTCAAAAGCTGTCAGAATATTTGCCTTAAGTTTGCTCTGACTCAGCTCTCTGAAGAAAGACGTGTTGCTACAGCTGACTCATCAATAACTGCTTCTTGCTCCAGAGCAGTCATGGGTCACCTTTGAGTCCACTTGACCCAGTTCAAGAAGGGGGTGCTTGGGGTCAGAACGGAATAGCACTTAACTCCCACCACTTAACTGCCCAGAGTGTGGCAACTGGACTTATCTTCTTCACTCCTGGGTTCTTCCCGAAGGCTTTGTACAGAAACAAGTGTTTGGAGGAAAAGGCACAATTTAGAAAATGTCAAATCACCAGGTGCTCCTTTTGCCATAATGAATCAACGGAAGTTTTTTTAAAAAGATGTCATCAGGACCAATCCAAAACATCTACTATGAGAAGTGAAAACATAAAAGTACCCTCAGTTATTGAAAAGAGCTTATAGTATTTTATAAATTGTTTTCCTGTACCCTATAGCATTGTCTAAAACATTAACAGTCACCTTTTATCCCTAGTGCTGGAAGAATTGGTGGTAACCTACATAAATTTAACCATGTCTGTATCAATACACTCAACTGTGTGTATCACACACACTGGATGGAGATAATGTTCAGTAGCAACCTACTATCTGTCAAAAACTCCAGGCTTCTTCTTGCATTTGAATTCGAATCTCTCAGTTCACATTTTATTTAATGCAGTATGGGAGGAAAACATTGGATCCCAAGATCTGTGGTTTTCCTTATTCCCAGAAGAGCTTATATAAATTTTGTAGTGATTAACACAATACTGGTACATTCACTTACAAACTTAATGAACAAAGTCCATATCTTACAACCAATATAATATATTGACAAAATAAAGACTAGAATGTTTTACATGCTTCTCAGTTGAAGGTTATGCATCAGGAAAATTAAATGAGAATTTTGTGCTTAATATTGATCCAAGAAGTAGATGAATTTTCTAGTCCTATTGAAGAGCTTGGGTAATTATCAGGACTGGTATAAATAAAACTAATATTTTCCCCCTTTTGTCTATATGTTCTTTCTTCTTTGAGCTACTCTCTGAGTTCTGTATTATAAACATTCTTATTTTACAGAAAGAATACTTTAAAATTCAAAATACTTGAGAACCAATCTGATTCTTTCTTAAAGCTTATTATATACCACTGTGACTTATAGTCTATTTTAATTTTAACCAAAATTGAATCGTTTGTTTCTCTGATTTTAGTTTCATAATTTCTATTCCTAATCAGTGAAGATATGCAAATATTAATAAATCAGTGAGATTTTTGTGGAGGGGGTAGCATTTACATCAGCATGAGACTGATGTAAATCTGTGTCGCCATAAAAGCAACAAAACAAGGGTGAAAATCATCAAAATCAGTTTTTCAAGAACTCAAAATTACTGAAAGTCTTGCAATGACTGAGGGGCATTTATTTAAGAAAAACAGTTGAACCTCAGTAAGAACCAGGGTTTTGTGACCTCTTAACTTGTCCTACTGCCACTGTCCTCTCCCAAGTTCCATAAGAGCCTTGAAAACCAGCAGCTTTGTAACCACTAGAGGGGACAGACTCGATTTTGAACTTCCCCAAAACTCCCATCTCCAGATCAATGTCACTATCTGACCTGACTCGCAGCTTCCTGGAAAAGCCATGTTTACAGTCATTATCTGACCTGACTTGGAGATTGCTCTGCCAGAAAAGCCCTATTCCCAGCGCATTTGTTGAAAACAATCAATGGCAACTGTTTAGCATCATAGTAGCCTGAGGCTGCCATACCAACTGGGCGAAGTAAGAGCGTGCCAAAAACTTAAAAGGAAGATCTACAGAATGAGATGTTCACCAGGGGCTTTGAAAAGCTGGGACATATTCTTAGGGATAAAGAAGGCCATGCACATGTGCAGGACTGTGTGCATTCCCAAAAACATCTGAAAGGACCCCAGTCTCCCATCTCCGACTGACTTTTAGGTCCTGTACAAGAGTACATGAAAGCTAACATAGAGTTGTAAGCTACCTGAGCATTGAAAGCACTTCCCAACACACACAGACCCCCTTCGGCCAAGTGCGGAAAAAATCATTGGCTGAAGACATGTAAGGAAACCTCTGACCAATCATTAGATGACCACTAAGCTAACTAAACAAAAACTTCGGTGACTTAACAATACAGGGAATGCAGACTTTACAGAATTAGCTAAGAAAAGTTGGTAAACAAAAAAACAGCAGGAACAACAAAAGAACAAGAGTAACAAACTGGGGAGTGGAGTGAAATCTGATATTCAGAGTTGCCACATTATATTATCTAAAATGCCCAATTTGGTATAAAAAAATAAAGAGATACGCAGAGAAACAGAAAGGTAAAAACCATACAAAGGAATAAAAGTGGTAGAAAGAAGTTCCTAAGGGGGCCCAAATGTTGAATTTCCTAAAGAACTATTTTAAATCAACTATTATAAATATATTCTAAGAACCAAAGAAAATTATGCCTAAAAGAGTTAAAGTTGGTTTAACAACTGAAAGCTAATCAAAGTAATATACTATATTAATAGAATAAAGAATAAAAACTACATGGTTATCTCAACAGACACAGAAAAGACATGTGACAAAACCTAACACGTCTTCTTGATTAAAAAAAAATCAATCAACAAACTAGGGATAAAAGAAAACTTCCTTAACGTGATAAAAAGGATCCATTAAAAAAAAAATCTACAGCTGCGGTCATAGTTAATGGTGAAAGACAGAATGTTTTCCCCCTAAGATCAGAAACAACAATATCCACTCTTGCCACATCTATTCAATATTGTACCAGACATTCTAACCATAGCAATTATGCAAGAAAAATAAATAAAAGGCCTACAGATTGGAAAAGAAGTAAAAAATTTCTAATTGCAGATGACATTATATTTAATATAGAAAATCCTAAGGAATCCACTAAAAAAAATTTAGAATCAGCAAATGAGTTCAGAAAGGTAACAGGATAAAAGATTAATAAAAAATCAGTTGTATCTGTATATACTTGCAAAGAACTATCCAAAAGTAAAATTAAGAAAAAAATTCCATTTACAATAGCATCAAAAAGAATAAAATACTTAGGTGTAAATTTAACAAAAGAAATGTGAGATTTGTATATTGAAAACTACAAAACATCTTTGAAGGAAATTAAAGAATATCTAAATACATGGAAAGACATCCCAGGTTCATGGATCCAAAGACTTAATATTGTAAAAATGGCAACGTTCCCTAAATCAATCTACAGATTCATCACAATCTCTATCAGATTCCAGCTGGCTTTTGGGAAGAAATTGACAAGATGGTCCTAAAATTTTATAAGAGTTCAAGGAACCTAGAATAGCCAATAAAATTTGAAAAAGAAAAAGTTGTAGGACTCACACTTCCCAGAGATATCCATGTCCTCGTCCCTGAAACCTGAAACTTTGCACCTGTGATTAAACTAAGTGTCTTGAGACGGGGAGACTGTCCTAGATGATCTGTGTATCCAATACAATCACAAGGGTCCTTAAAAGACAAAGGCAGGATGGTCAGAGTCAGAGAAAGCTATGTGACAATGAAAGCAGAGTGAGTTAGAGATGTGACAATGGAAGGAAGAGAAAAGGAGACAAGATGATGGAAACAGAGGTGGGAATGATGCCATGGCTGGCAGGAGCCTCGGAATGCAGGTGACCTCTGGAAGCTGGAAAAGGCTCCCCAAGAGCCTTCAGAAGGATAACAGCCCTGCCAACACCTTCATTTTAGCCAGTGAAACTGATTTAGAATTAAGACTGCCAGACCTGTAAGATAATAAATGCATGTTGTTTTCAGGCACTTAGTGTGTGATAATTTGTTACAGTCGCTATAGGAAATTAATACAAGAGAAATTAAAAAAAAATTTGTATTCAGAAATTAATACAAGAGAAATAAAAACATATGTCCACACAAGAGCTCATATAGAAATGTTCTCACAGCATTACTCACAATAACCAAAAAGTGAAAACCCAAATGTCCATCAACGGATGAGTTGGATAAACAAAATGTGGTGTTTCCAAACAATGGAATGATATTTGCAACAAAACAGAAGAAAGTACTGATACAAGCTACAATGTGAATAACCTTCCAAAACATTACGCTTAGGGGAAGAAGTCAGTTATTTATATAAAGTATACAGAATGAGCAAATCTATAGGACCACAAGTAAATTACTAGGAGGATGGGAAGTGACCACTAACATGTTTGGGGGTTCATTTGGGGATGATTAAATCGTTCTAAATTATATCATGGTGTTGGTTGCACAACTCTTGTGAATATACTAAAATCTGCTGAATTATATACTTTAAATGGAATAATTTTGTTAGTGGGTTACATATTAATAAAGGTATTAATAATCTGAAACAAACTACAGATGCTCACCTCACTCTACTTAACAGCAAAGTATTTCAAACATACAGCAAAAAATAAAGTGTTGATTTTATCTCTGAATTAGGTTTTTAGTTTTATTCTACATATTAGCTAACCAGACAGCGAATACTAAGTTAATTACTTTGCTTATTTACTCAACAAATGAATGCCTACTTTGTGCCATATCTTGGTTGGGCTCTGGACCATAAGTACCAATGGAATAGACTAACGGGTTCACCGATTTTTTAAATCTTACCCATACAAGGGTAATGGGTTTGCCAACCAATCATATATCTTGAATATGCCAAATTTCATTACTTCTACATTCCTTGTGTAGTAAGGCAACTCTACACTGTTGATACAGATTAGTTCAAACTTGCTCACTTTATAAGATTACTGTCCAGCTCTAAAAGGTAGGTTTTAGGTTTTAGGTTTAACCTGTTTACACACACATGCCTCACTATTCATGCTGGGCTCTTTTGAATACTGTATAACAATATTAATCAAATGCTTATGTAAATATGTAACTGAATTAAAAATGCTGTGAATGAAATATTTAAGGAGTTAAGAGTAATTATTGCCTTGTTTCTTAGGTCAAAGAAGTTCTTTCCAAGGAAACAGGCAGGAAAGTATTTCAGAAAGGCAGCAACATGTGCAAAGATCCAGAGATAGGAGGACGCTTGCTCACTGAAGGGGGACACCCAGTGTGGGTGGAGTTTATGAGCAAGGAGACATGGCAGGGCAGAATCTTGCAGGACCTTCAAGAGTGTCATGGTAGAGACTGGTAGTGGCTCCCCAACACTTATTTCCAAAACCTTTATTGTGAATACTCAATTATTAATATCCACTTGTTAACTGCATATCGTCCACTTGGATAAAAAACTATATCCTACCTCCTTTACAGATAGATGTGGCTGTGTGATAAACCTGTGGACAACACAAGGTAAGCTGATGGGCTCTGACAGGAGAGAGTGAATTTTTCTTCATCACGTCCTCCTTCCAGTTACCTGGAAGGTAGATATTATGACTGGAGATTAGGCGGCCAACTTGACCATGAGTGAAAGCTGAGTATTGCAAATGACAGAACAAGATAGAAGGTGTGTCTTGGATGCTATGTTAAATCAAAACAGCCCTAATCTGCCTACCTTTTATTTTTCTTACACCATAGGGAAGAAATTTCTATCCTGTTAATCCACCGTTATTTTACGTTTTCTGTCCTTCATGGTCAAACACAATCTTAAGTAGTATATTGTTAAGGATGTGTTAGTCTCTCCTACAAGCACAGGGAAGATCATAAAAGGTTATGACATAATTGCCTTGTGCTTTGAAAGTTCACTTTGGCTGTTGTATGAAGAATTTAAGTGGGAAAATTTGGGGATATAAGGAGACCGAGTGGGAAACCCTTACAATAATTTAGGTTAAAGATGTTGGTGAATTTAGACTAAGACAGTGTCAGACAAAAAGAAAAAAATGAATTTGAGATATATTTAGGATAGAGAATCAAGAGGACTTGGTGACTGATTGCTGTAGGGAGTGAAGGAAAGGGAGGTGTTAAAAATGACTCCAGTCTTTCTAAGATGAGCAATGGGTGGGTTGAGGTGTTATTTCCTGAAATGGGAAACACTGGAGGAAGAATACTCTTAAGGGAAAGATCAAGAGTTTAATTTTGGACTGAGACAATCTGAAATGGCTGAGGCTATGATAAGTTTGCAATTGGAAATGAAGCAAGGGAGATCAGAAGAGATGTTTAGGTGGGACTCGAAATATTGTGTTACGAAACATGGTTGATGAAAACGTAAGTTGTAGGGATTTGGGCTATTGCTTTTCTTTCTCTAATCTAGAGTTATGCTTCGTTAACTGACGATTATGGTCCCTTATTGGTTCACAAAATCAATTTCTTTTACCTCACTGGCTTTACTTTTAAAATGAGAGATAATTTTTAAATCGTGATGCATCATTGAGAGGATAATTCAAATAAGACTTGTGTTCCCATTTTTATGGATGCATATGTAAACATGTTTACATACATACGTATGTACATTTACATTAGTGTGGGTGGATAGACGTGTGGGTGGATAGATAAACATGTAATCTTCTTGAGAAGACATTTTTGTCTGTGTTGCCCACTGGTGTATATCCACTGCCTAGAATGGTATACGGTGGGCACTTAGTAAACATTAATTGAATGAATAAATATGTGGACATGTATGTAAGTGTACATTCACTGGGTTGTGATGTAAATTTTATTTTTATTATATTTATCTTGACGTAATTTCAGATTTAAAGAAAATTTGCAGGAAAATCCAAAGTTAACACTTTGCTGCATTAGTTTTCTCCCCTCACCCCACTTGCTCTCCCTCTCTGTATAATATTTTTTTCTGAACCATTCATAAATTACAGCTATAATTCTCCTTTACCCTTTACCTAACCTAATCAGTATCTGTAAAAAGAGGAATTATCAACATTGTTAATCAGCTATACTCGAATATAAAATAAAAATTTTTTTAAATAATTTTAAAAATCAGGGTAAATAACTGATTTTTTTTTAATATAGAGGACTTACTTTTCAAAACACACATGAACCTTCATGAATGTATACTATATATAGCTTCTTTTATTTTATTATAGTTTTTTCAGCTTCCTTGAGGTATGATTGACAAATAAAAAGCATATACATTTAGATTGAAAATAATAAAAAAATAAGAAGAGGAATTATCTTATATAACCACAGTGTAATGGTCAAACCCAGGCAATTAACACTGAAATGGTATTATTATCTAATCTATAGACCATGTTGAGATTTTTCATAATTGTCCCAATAATGCTATCAAGGGGAGGGTGGATCCTCACAGGAAAATTACTTAGATGTCCGCTGATCTGGAAGGTAGAGGTCTTAAACACCCAGCTCTAATTCAGGTTGTGAAATAGAAAGGTGAGTTTGAATTTGCACAGTGAATTTTTGGAACAAGTCCTGCCTGTTACAGATTATATTTCAAGTATAGGAAGTGGAAGAAACATTTTGGGGAGAGAGGAAAGAATGCAAGGAGAGCCCAGGGCCGAGCCTGCGGAATACCATGGTTTTAAAGTCAGGCAGCGAAGTTGTCATTAAAGGACACAGAAAAGGAGCAGCTGCAGGACAGGAAGGAAAACCAGAGTGTGTGGGTCACAGAAGCCAAAGGAATAGGGGCTTTAAGAAGGCAGAAATGCTAACACATTGTTGAACTTTATCTGGGAGTGTACACTTCTATAAAGAAGAAACAATTATTACACACTTACTATTGTGCCCAGGATTTTCTGTATCCAGTGCTGTTGTTGAGCCGTGGAGGTACGTGGCAACACACAGCAGCGAAGGAGTCCCATCAGGACTCATGGCCATCAGTCATGGAAACCTTCTGCTGCTATCTGAGGACACCGGGGAAAGAACAGGCCTGGAAAATGGGCAGAACCCCTGGGGCACTCCAGTGGGCTGGGCAGCTGTAACACAGTCAAGGTCCTGTAGCAGGAGCACCGAACATGCCCCTTACTGCAACCAACCTGTGCGGTCTATCAGTCACTGAGATTCAAGATGCCAGAAACGGGACACCTTCCTGGCCAAGCTTAAATTGTGTGCCTACTCTTGGAGTGTGCACTTAGGTGGGTTGAACAGCATCGGGGCTTCTCAATCTCTTTTATTTATTTAAAATCTGAATCTCTTCTGTGATTTAAGGCTCCCACCTCCCCAGAACTGGTGGGGAGGAGAGCAGTACCCTAGAGCTAATTGGATATCACTATAGTCTTGTGTGTGTCCGTGTGGCCAGGTGCTGGGACTCCAGGTTGCCTCCCAGGTAAGGGGCTCACTCCTGAACACTGGGCTACATCTTTCGACTAACTCAGAAGCTTTGCCTCCCCCCGTCCCACCTCCCTACTTCCCTCCCACTTCCCCCCACGTAATAACAGTCCTGGCAAGATTGCAGCCCCTGTGCAATCTCTCTGGGGACGCCTCTGGGTCTGCAGGCACCATGCCTCCTGGCAACTGGAACATTTGCAGGAAAAGGGAAGGGCTGGCCACACCACCCGGCAATGCCACGCTGTGCCATCTCTCCTCAGTTCTGTTATTTTCTCCCATTCTAGTCACTAGAGGCAGAGCAGAAAGTTGGCTGGCTAAGTAGGTAGGCTTGGGAAGGGGGGAGGCTGCAGAGTTGAAGGGTGCTTTGGGGAACCTTTCCTTCCCTCCCAAGTGGATGGTGATTAGAAGAAATAACGCTCCCTCCCAAGCACTGCGCTTTCCAAACAGTGCTTTTCTCCTCTCCCCAGACTCCCCTTCCATCAGGGAGGATGCGGTGGGGGAAGAGGAGGGGGGAATGGGAATGGTTCTCTGAACTGGTTCCCCCCAATAAGCTCTGAAAGGTAGAGGCTGACCCCAAACACCAGAGGTCCAGAGTGGGGCAAGGGGCACAGTTTGCCCTGGTGCCAGTGATGGTTAGAATCTAGATTTGAGGGAGGCGCATGGGGATAATAAAAAGGAGAGCAACTTTCAGGTGGTTTCATTATTATTTTTAGACTCTCTGCAGACAGTGCACTTCCTTATAGCCTGCAGCATGGACTGGACTGCTCCCACCTCCCCACCTTTGAGGCACTACTGGGTGGTTATCTGACCTTAAAATGAGGACTATTGATTTTTAATAAGTTTCCAAGACATCAAGAAAAATCCACCTTGAAATCCTGTATTAAATATTCCCTGAGTGGAAGGGAGGGAATTATTGATAGATGATGAGCAATCAGGGTAAAAAGGAACACATTTCCACTACAATGAATTTATAATTATTAGAGAGAAGATATTTGTGTGTGTGTGTGTGTGTGCGTACAAATACTTTTCATATATACTTATAATCCCCACATATATGCACACTGGAGACCAAGGTTGCATACACAGACAGGTGAAGAAGACAAGCCCTTACTAGGGTGATTATTTGAAGGATGTCAGATTTCTCCCTACTGCCAGTTTTCCTAGGGCATGAATATCCAACTTTAGAGAGTCATTCCTTTGCTAGCATCAATTTCAGGCCATTTTTTCTTAGGTTTCTTCTTCAGAAAGCCCAGCTGAAATATCCTCTCCTTCTCTGAATTTCCAAATGCTTGGTCTAAATTATGACTTCCTACTTTCCATCTGCTTGAGGGCAGGAATCTCACTAAGTCATCCCACAGCACCAAATACAGTGCCTGGCGTATCACTAAAGGGACAGCATCAAAATGGTAACATCAGAACATCTTACACCTGTTCCTGCTTCATTAGATACCTCAGGCTAGTCATTAATTTCTCTGATCTCAGTTCTCTCCTCTATAAATTACCAAGGTTGGGTTAAGCATCCTCTACGTTCCTTTCTCCCATGATTCTCCTCCCTGCTACATGGGGCTGGGGAGGAGTTGAGGGGGACCTTTGTTATTTACGTGCCATCACGTCATCTCTCTATACGCATCACTTTGATATTATCCCTCCACTCCTTAATACCCTATGATTCCCTATTACCTATAGGATCAAGTGCAGCTCCTTCAGTTAATATCCGAGAGCCGCCCTAATCTATATACCTTGCCTAATTTTCAGCCTATTTCTCATCAGTTGCCTATTTTAAACTTCCCTTTGTAGCCAAAATTGGTCTATTTTTTTTTATCCCCCAAATAGTCCTTTAAATTTTTTGACTTTGCACTTTTACTGAAATCATCTGTCCACATAGAATTCCCAAATCCTCCTGTTTCACCTTAAATCCTCCCATTCTTCAAAGCCAAGCTCAAATACAACTTCTCCCAACACGTTTTCTATAGCAGAAGTGATGGCTCTTCCTTTGAATTCTTATTGAACCTCTCATTTATATCAACCCTATAGCTCTTTCATAATGACTTTCATTTTAAATATTTGCGTACTTGCATTACTGATTATCTCTGAAATTGCATGCTCTTTGAGGATGGGAATCATTACCTAGAAGTCTTTATATCTTATAGAACCCTGTCATAGTGACTTACAGCAAAATGGTGGAAGAGAACCAGCATTTATTCATGTCACTATTGTACCAAGAACTTATCTCATTTACTGCTTAGAACAACCCTATGGTGGTACATATAGGTACTCTCATTTTACAGGTGTGAAAAGTAAAAGAGAGCTATGAACTCACTGATCATTAATACCTAAGTGGTTAGGATTCATGACCAATGCGCCTGACCCTAAAGTTTGTGATTTTCCCACTAAAAAGCATCTGATTTATATAGTACTTACTCAGTGAATATTGACGAACATATGGTAAATGACCATGGCAGAGACAGTCAGTGCTCACCAAATATCTATGCACTCTTCTGCATTTTTAGTCCCCCTCTTGCAGTGAGTTTGGGGCCACGTGACTGGGTTCTGGCCAAAGGGATCTTGCCTCACCCTCTTTCCCTCCCAAGGGGAAGAAGGACGTGCTTCAGATGGCTACATCAGAATCAAGGTGATGTGACAGGAAATAAACCTTCATTGGTTAAGTTACTGAGATTTTAAGATTTGTCTGTTGTCAGTTACTCTGCATAATAAAGTGACGGAGCTGATGAGCACCATTAAGAGAATGATATGCAATTCCAAGAGGAATTATTTAGGTGTGCATTTTACTTGTTCCTTGTAATGTTATTGCTATTCTTGGAAGGATCAGTCAAGGCCACTGCTGTTCTCAGAGTAGATCCGCATGAATCCTTAATCCTTGAGCTTGTGTACTGACAACTGTGACTTCAAGACACACGAACAAAGGCTTTCGTAGATGCATTTACCATTACTGTCCTGGTAAATAAATGAGCACGGCTCTTGAGCTGTACTCCATTTTTTTTTTTTTTTTTTTTTTTTTTTGTGGTACGCGGGCCTCTCACTGTTGTGGCCTCTCCCGTTGCGGAGCACAGGCTCCGGACGCGCAGGCTCAGCGGCCATGGCTCACGGGCCCAGCCGCTCCGCGGCATGTGGGATCCTCCCGGACCGGGGCACGAACTCGTGTCCCCTGCATCGGCAGGCGGACTCTCAACCACTGCGCCACCAGGGAAGCCCTGTACTCCATTTTTGATGTTTATTTAGTGGGGTTAGTTTTTCTTCCTTTGACCCTGGATACAAACTTAGGCATGGCATGACCTTTCTGGTTACTTTTACAAAATAAAAATTCCTACAGTCATTTGCAGTCCCAGAAAAGAGTCTCGCCTTAGTAATAATGTACTATTCATCTAATAATCAACACTCCAAACTTGACTTAAATGTGACATTTCTCCCTTTCCACCCGCTCAGGTCTGCTGCAGCTAGGGAGTCATCACCGGAAGGGAGCTTGTCCGCCTCCTTCCTCCATTCCTTACTGCTAGACCCTCCAAGGTTAGAGCCCAGGAGGGGGGGCAAAGGCAAGGGAGAGCTAGAAGATTCTCACTTGATGGCCACTGAAGTGAGCGGATGCAGTGTTCCCTCGTCCTTCACCTTCCCTGGAGAGATTCCATCTACGCTTCCACTAATCCCAGCAGACGTGTCTCTCTTCCCGCACAGAATCTGAGCTCCTCCCTCAGCCTCTAGAGTCTGGACGTTCACCTCTGATCTCATTCTGCTGAGCTGGAACCTTTAACTGGACTGGAGTTGACCCCAGATTGGTTTTCTCTCTCACATGGCCTATACCCAGTCCATGGGAAACACTCACCTATCGTCGCCCCTGCAAAGCCGGAAAAATAGACCTTTCCCAGCCAGCAACCATCTCTCCTTCTCTTAGCGCTTCGGGCCAATCAATCTCCCACCTTCTAAATTTTTCTGGCTGGAATTAGATACTGACCCAGCAAACCCCCATACTTCATGGGTGCATAAAGCTCTAAGTAGTGTCCTTAAAACCCCCATATGTGTGTAAAGAAAGGGGAAAGCTCCTCTACTTTGGAGAGGGAACTTACAATATTCCAACAGCACTCTTAAAAATCTCCCCAGATCTCCTTATTTACCTCCCAAACGACCTAACCCTTTATATAATGTGAGTAAGATGTGCTATGAGTTGTATAACTGTTATCTGGCCATCTCCTTTGGACAGGCTCTCCCCTCCCTTTCGAATCTCCTATCTCTGCCTCAAATAACACTTCCATTCTAGTGTTCCAGTAAATACACAGATTGTTGCTGAGGTGAAAGCCAGGAAGTGGCTTTTGAGGAATGGGGGTTAATTTTTACTTTTGTACAGTTAGATTTCTTAACAAGCTTCATGGTTTCTGGAATAATAATCATTTAATAAAAATTACCCTTAGGAAAAATATGTAATTGTTACATGTTCCAATTAGAATCCCTGTCCGGAATGTTTACTTTCATTAATTTATTGCCAAAATAATTAAATTTAAGTAGTTTTAAGGCTAACTTTCCTACAAGAAGCTGTCAAGAAATAAGAGGTATTGAAAACACACAACGAGCAACGGCTCCCATAAAATCAGGATTCACCGCAATTTTTATGTCACCAGGATGCGGAGGAAGCAGCTGACCACTGACTCGGGGTCTCCAGCGTAATCAGACAGCCTACTTCACGTGTGCAGCGATTTAAATAAAATCTCTCGTTTTCATCAGAGGGAGATTTCTCATGTCACTATTATTTGCAATAAAATCTCTATATCAAAAATGTCAAAATCAATATATTTTTACAACGTAACATAATATTTTTGCAATATAATTCCTGAATGGCAAAAAAGTCATGCTAACTTAGCCCCCCATTACCAGCCCCTGTCCCTACATGACTGGCATACAGTAGGTGCTCAACACAAATTCACTACAGAGTTTTCCAAAGAGGAGACTGGCACCATCTCTGTCACATGTCCCCAAATTGGCCCTGGTGAGATCCGTCACAGAAACATCTGGATTTCTACTCTGTCTGCTCCCTGGGCCCATCAGCAGAGAGCTTTTCCCAGCCTGGATTCACAGGGAATGATCCTACTAAAGGCAAGTAGTCATCACCACTTTTAATTCTCTAACTTTGAAAAGGGGAGCTATTTCCTGTCCCCTTTTTATATAGATGGGAGAAGAAATGCGTAGACTCAGACACATTTTTCATCGTATTTGAGAACAAGAAAAAAAACCTCCCCAAATTAGAATCCTAAGAACTGATTCACTGAGTATGGTGAGCCTGGGTGACTTCATAGCAGTTATAGGATCCCAGGGACCAGGAAACACAGCCCTAGCTGCCTCCTACAAAATTCTAACAACCCAGGTGCTATGTTACTACACACCCCCTGCTCTAGTTCTAACACCCATCTTGGGTGGGCTGGTAAATGTCTATTAAAACCACAAGGCTGTGAGTGAAGATGTATGCCTTCTGCTCCTCGTGGCTTCCGACCCACCCAAGCAACGGTGACACCGGCAGACGGCGGAAGGGATGGTTGTTAAAACTGAAGCGACTCCCAGACACACACAGCAACAACTCCCAGCTCTGCAGAAAAAACGCCCGACAGGCTTCTAGATAGAGCTGAGTTCCAGGAACCACGGCAGAGTCTGGGAGGAGGAGGGAGACTGTGAAAGAGGAGTCTCCAAGCATGGGGTGCATCTGTGTCAGGACAGATGGCCACATGTTTAAGAAGAAGCCAAGTGCTTGGAGAGATAAATGTGGGCAGGGGTAGACTGTACCTTAGGAGAATGTTCTCTTTAACTGTAAGTGTAGATGCCCATGGAGAGTAAATCCTCCGTATGCTGGGTCACCCCTGAGGATCAAACAGGGAAACATCTCTCCTCAGTGGTCTTTGGAATAATCTAGACTTTCAGGTAATTGGGTGCTGTCTTAGGTCAAGATCCCAGAAACAGACCCCAAGATGAAGTTTCATAAGGTTTATTAGGAAGTGTCTTTAGGACACTCAGTAGAGGCACAGGGAAGTGGAAAAATGGAAAGTGAGGAAGACATCCCACAGAGGATAAATTGGCTCAGTCCTGCAGGGGGAGCTGTAGAGACAATGCAACCACACCTCAGACTGCAAGGGCAAGAGAGCTGGGGTATTGATACTGCTGCATCCATCAGTCACCCATTCAGGCTGCCCTGGGGGTTGAGGGAGGGGTGTCGGTTCCCAGGCTCTTCCAGCTTTCAGAGTGTGCAGATGAAGCAAACTTAAAGGTGTCCTCACACCCAAGTTGGATGTCACAAGTGAAAGCATATGGGGGCCACTGTGCAAGAAAATGGCAAGGGAACCAAAGGGGTACATATGGTGCAGCAGCACCTTCTGCTACAGAGGAGCCATTGTCTGCAGAATCTGCCTAGTGGCTGCTGTGGAAGGAGGTCTGCCCTCTTCACAAAAACATAGGCCATCCGTGCTCGTATTTTCAACAAAGAGCCCCTGGGCTACTCATCAGAGCCAGCTTTGGTGTAACTGCCCTGCTCCTGCAGGCTTAGAGAAATTTCCCTAGACCAGCCTTTCTCTCCTGTCCTTCCCTCCTGTTAGTGTCCCCTCTTACCAACCCCTGACCTTCTCTCTCTTTCCTCCCTCCTTCCTTTTCCATTTTTCTCCTCCTCTCTTTCTTCCCCCCCCTGCTCTCTCAAAAATTCCAATACCATTTCCTCACCTTGGGCTGCTGTTGAATCTATATAAAGACAATGGTTCAGATACCAAAAACTAGTTGATGCAAAAAAGACAATCAAAACAAGTTTGGAAAATTTTTTCAGCTAAATCAAACTTATTCAAGGCGGGGGGGGGGAACATCCCTGGGTAACTGATAGAGTAATATTTGATTCCAAAATGTCATTTAAACTCCTTAAGCTTTAAAAGGTGGTTGTTTCACTATAGCTATAGCATTCATTTGAAAAAAAAATGCTGGTTAAGTGCTTTGTGGTCTACTTCTATTTCTAGAGTAAGTGTTTATTTAGCGGTGGCTTTCTGCTTCAGTTAGAGGTATTGCCATGTGAAAACGTTTGATGAGCCTGTCTTCCTAATCAGCATAAAAACCTGACAGTGTCAAACATACTTTGAAAGGCTAATGGGCACTAGATGAAGCTCAGAGATATTTCCCCCCATCTGCACTCATATAAACTTGAGAAGAGATAGTCATAACTATAACTATTTTCTGTTCTCATTAATATCTGTCCCTAGTTTAAATCTGTCCCTAATAAAAATGCAGTAGGAAGAGTGAGTGTATTTGGAAGCCCTTATCTTTTTTGTCATTAATAGTTATCAATAGTAATACTTTTTATTTATTTATGATACAATTTTTAAAGGTTACTTTCTATTTACAGTTACTACAAAATATTGGCTCTGTTCCCCATGTTGTACAGTACATCCTTGAGCCCATCCTACACCCAATAATTTGTACCTCTCACCCCTCACCCCTATATTTCCCCCCACACACACTGGTAACCACTAGTTTGTTCTCTGTATATGTAAGGCTGCTTCTTTTTTGCTATATTTACTAGTTTGTGGTGTTGTTTAGATTTCACATATAAGTGACATCATACAGTACTTGTCTTTCTCTGCCTGACTTATTTCACTTAGCGTCATGCCCTCCAAGTCCATTCATGTTGCTGCAAATGGCAAAATTTCATTCTTTTTATGGCTGAGTAATATTCCATTGTATATATGTATCACATCTTCTTTATCCATTCATCTGTCGATGGACATTTAGCTTGCTTCCATATCTTGGCTATTGTAAATAGTGCTGCAATGAACATCTTTTCAAATTAGTGTTTTGGGGCTTTGGGGGAGTGGAATTGCTGGGGCATATAGTAGTTCTATTTTTAGTTTTTTGAGAAATCTCCATACTGTTTTCCACAGGGAGTGCACCAATTTACATTCCCACCAACAGTGTATGAGGGTTCCCTTTTCTCCACATCCTGGCCAACATTTGTTATTTGTATTCTTTTTGATGATATGGCAGCCCTTATCTTAATCATTACAGAGGAGACAATAGCAGCTCCTTCAAATTAGAACCCAAAGAACTGATTTATGAAACAATGAGACTCAGGTACGGAGACATTAACCAAAAAATCGGGACTTTGCTGTGTCTCTAAAGATATTAAGAGGTATTGCCATGTGAAAACAAAATAACTAATACCTTATATTTATACTTTTAACAAAATTATTGGGTTGGCCAAAAAGTTGTAAGATCTTACAGAAAAATCCAAATGAACTTTGTGGCCAAACCAATAGCTTTGGGAATCAATGGGTAAAAAGAAACACAGTTCTCGGCTTTACTTATTTTTTTCACCATGGTCTAAACTTTCAGTTTGGACATATCCAAAGAAGATCTTTTTATCCTAACTATAAAAGGGACCATTAAAAAGAAATAATCAGTATTACATATCTACTCTTGAGAGATGCAAAATACACAAGACATGAATCTTGGCCTCAGAATGCTTACACTAAG
Organism: Lagenorhynchus albirostris; assembly: GCF_949774975.1. NCBI lineage: Eukaryota > Metazoa > Chordata > Mammalia > Artiodactyla > Delphinidae > Lagenorhynchus > Lagenorhynchus albirostris. The sequence goes on along the minus strand of NC_083104.1, from coordinate 100,257,389 downwards.
GAAATCAAACATACACTCAAGACATAATTTGAGAGTAATGAAAATCTACAAGTGAAAAATAATATTGGCAATAATCCAGAGTGGGAAAACAAGACAAATCCATCGCAAACTATTAAGAAGCAGGAAACCTTGCCTGATATGATAACGAGGTACAGTCACAGGTTTAAATAGTTTCTTTTTTTTTTTTTTTTTTTGCGATATGCGGGCCTCTCACTGCTGTGGCCTCTCCCGCTGCGGAGCACAGGCTCCGGACGCGCAGGCTCAGCGGCCATGGCTCACGGGCCCAGCCGCTCCGCGGCACGTGGGATCCTCCCGGGCCAGGGCACGAACCCGTGTCCCCTGCAGCGGCAGGCGGACTCCCAACCACTACGCCACCAGGGAAGCCCTAAATAGTGTTTCTTAAGTGCCAACCCTGCATTTATTTAAGCTGGAAAGTAGGACTGGAATAGTTTCACGTTCTTTACCTGAATTTACCACTTTTCTATGATTGTCCGAAAACCATTTTCAACCCTATGGTAACAGAAGCCATAGAATTGAACATAGAACACTGGGGAATTTAAATGGCTTCTTACTGCGAGTTCACATAGATACTTTTTAAAATTCACTCTGACTTTCTCTGTTTTTATTTTTAACTTTTTTGATGTGAACCATTTTTTTAAAGTCTTAACTGAATTTGTTACAATACTGCTTCTGTTTTATGTTTTGATTTTTGGGCCCTAAGGCATGTGGGATCTTAGCTCCCCAACCGGGGATTGAACTTGCACCCCCTGCATTGGAAGGTGAAGTCTTAACCACTGGACCAACAGGGAAGTCCCTCATTCTGACTTTCATTGTACAAATTCTATCTAGTGAGAAATGGTGCAGGGGTGAGTAAAGGCAAATACACCAGGATGTGTGAACAAGCTTTACTGAGTAAGGTGGATGCCAAGATGAGTAAGAAGAGGCAGTAGCTCCCATTCTCTCTCCATCCCAGGAAGAGCTGAGCTAGGGTACAGCGATGCTGCCCACATCCCACAGCTGTGCTCTAGGGAAGGGCCACTGCCCTCCTACCTGCTTATAGGGAGGGAGAACCAAGAACGGCCTTGGGTGTGAGGAATAATCAGGCAGGACGTTGGCACCAAGCCATCTGCCTAAAAGTTCCAGCTGGATATGCTGAGCACATCAGCTGATGCACTTGGAGAAGACCTTGTGAGATGCTGGATTCAGGCTGCCGCTTAAGTAGGGAGAGGGCACAGTCCTATGAGAATCTGAGTTTGGGCACAGGTCTGCCGTTGGAGAATGGGGAGCGCTTGATCCTGGTAAGCCCGTTGCCATGAAATTGAGCTTCCAGACATTCACTGGACAATCCTCCTTGCTTTGTATGTTTATTTAAAAGAAATAATTAGGAGATACTTCATAGCAGCAGAACCGAGGGCAGGAAAACACACTGTTCATTTTTTAACTCCCAACAGCCAGCCCATTGCTGAGCATGACACACACATTCTGACAAACCTTTCCTCAATGTTAAACAGACCCAGCATGAGGGGCACTGTGGAGCATTTTGCTTCCTCTGCCACATCAGATGGGCCAGTATCACAACAGAGACGCAGCTGTTTCTAAAGCAACCGCATGTGACCCCACACCAGACGGGGTGTTCTCTGTTGGTCTTTGTATTAGACAATTCAGCAACTGAACTCGACATTATTGGCTTTTTGTCCCATCTCTTTGCATTTTTCCCTTGGGGAAAGACTTCTGCTGCTGTGCTGCGCATTGTATATTGAAGTAATAATGATAAGAACAGCATTAGACACATACCGCATATTCACTGTACTGCGAGCACTATGCTGAATGCACCATCTCGTTAACTTACTCGACTTTTTCAAGAAGCCAATAGGTTGGTTATTATCATATCATATTTTACTCTAAAGAAAATGGAATGGAAAAGTAGGGATTCCGACCTATACTTGTTATAACTCTGCTATTTAGTGTTGACTTTATTGGATAGAGAAGGCATTGGAGACCAAAGTTAGCCACAAGCATTTAAGCCATAAGGGTCGCTGACCCTTACCTTTTACATCTCCAGAACCAAAGCTCAATGAGGGTAGAGATTTCGTCTGCTTTGCTTCCCAATCCAACCTCAGAGATGAGATCAGGGTTTGGCATGAAGTAGATGCTCAATAAAATCATGCGATAAATGAGCCCTGCAAAAGCTACGTCTTCCAGGATGACAGAGGTATGTATGTACCCAACCCATGGTGCAATGGTTGGTAGGAGACAAAAATGCTTTTAGGTCCACCCTAGCTCCAGGCCTCGTGAGCTCTGCTTCCCAACACCTGCTTTCTCTGTATCGTTCAGATGAACCCAAAAAGGCAAACATCAGCTCTGACAATATATTATGGTCAACCTATGATAGTATTGCATCTCTCATCCATTAATAATGATTTGACATCACCTGTGAACCTAACACGTCAGCCAGTCTTCACTTCTGTAGGTGCTTCATTGTAGGTACCTGGAGTCAAGAGACACTGTGCAGTAGTGGGAAATTCAGCTCATTCAACAGAAATTACTTTTAACTTGTTCCCACCATCAGCCTATCCTACACATAACACTCTGAAAAAGATGATGTCAAAGGAACAGAAGTTCCTCAAGCCCCGTAAATGATCTCGAAGTACCAAAAGACCCACTGGGAATTGAGGAGAAAGAAAGAATGGGTTTCCTTATTTTTCACTTCTCCTCTCATCAAACAGAAAAGCTGCTGCTTCTCTTGGGGGGACTGGAACAAATCTCACTGCACACCCAAGAGAGCTCCGGCGGATGAATATTTAACACACAGGTCAGCTGTAAATAGCTGTAACTCCCTGGGAAATCACTCACTTCAGACACCCAAGCAATCTCGTCATCGAGGTCCTGCCCATGGGTCTCGGGGCTTGTCTCCCTCGCCTTCGAACACTATGCTGCTTGCTCACAGCCTCCTTAATATTAAGACTCTTTTAGTGGGGAGACCTTCAAGATGGCGGAAGAGTAAGACGCGGAGATCACCTTCCTCCCCACAGATACACCAGAAACACATCTACACGTGGAACAACTCCTACAGAACACCTACTGAACGCTGGCAGAAGACCTCAGACCTCCCAAAAGGATAGGGACGGGACCGGCACCAGTGGGAGGGAGCTGTGAAGGAGGAAAGGTGTCCACACGCTAGGAGCCCCTTCGCAGGCGGAGACGGCGGGTGGTGGAGGGGGAAGCTTCGGAGCCGCGGAGGAGAGCGCAGCCACAGGGGTGCGGAGGGCAAAGCGGAGAGATTCCCGCACAGAATATCAGGGCCGACCGGCACTCACCTGCCCCAGAGGCTTGTCTGCTCACCCGCTGGGGCGGGCCGGGCTGCGAGCTGAGGCTCGGGCTTCTGTCCGAGGCAGGGAGAGGACTGGGGTTGGCGGCGTGAACACAGCCTGCAGGGGGCTAGTGCGCCACGGCTGGCCGGGAGGGAGTCGGGGAAAAGTCTGGAGCTGCCCAAGAGGCAAGAGACTTTTTCTTACCTCTTTGTTTCCTGGTGGCGAGGAGAGGGGATTGAGAGCGCTGCTTAAAGGAGCTCCAGAGACGGGCGCGAGCCGCGGCTAACAGCGCGGAGCCCAGAGACGGGCAGGAGACGCTAAGGCTGCTGCCGCCGCCACCAAGGGGCCTGTATGCGAGCACAGGTCACTCTCCACACCCCCCTTCCGGGGAGCCTGTGCAGCCCGCCACCGCCAGGGTCCTGGGATCCAGGGACAACTTCCCAGGGAGAACGCACGGCGCGCCTCAGGCTGGTGCAACGTCACGCCGGCGCAACGTCACGTCGGCGCAACGTCACGTCGCCCTCTGCCGCCGCAGGCCCGCCCCGCCTCCGAGCCCCTCCCTCCCCCCCCCCCCCCCCCCCCCCCCCCCGGCGTGAGTGCGCCAGAGCCTCTGAATCAGCGGCTCCTTTAACCCCGTCCTGTCTGAGCGAAGAACAGACGCCCTCCGGCGACCTACACGCAGAGGCGGGGCCAAATCCAAAGCTGAACCCCTGGAGCTGTGCGAACAAAGAAGGGAAAGGGAAATCCCTCCCAGCAGCCTCAGGAGCAGTGGATTAAAGCTCCACAATCAACATGATGTACCTGCATCTGTGGAATACCTTAACAGACAACGAATCATCCCAAACTGAGGAGGTGGACTTTGAGACCAACTGTAGACTTGGGGTTTGCTTTCTGCATCTAATTTGTTCCTGGCTTTATGTTTATCTTAGTTTACTATTTAGAGTTTATTATCATTGGTAGATTTGTTTATAGATTTCAGTGCTCTCTTCCTCCTTTTTTTTTGATATATTTTTCTTTCCTTTTTCTCTTTTTGTGAGTGTGTATGTGTCTGCTTCTTTGTGTGATTTTGTCTGTATAGCTTTGCTTTTACCATTTGTCCTAGGGTTCTGTCCATTTGTTTTTTCTTTTTTTTCTTTTTTGTATAGTTTTTAGCACTTGTTATCATTGGTCATTGATGGATTTGTTTTTTGGTTTGGTTGGCCCTTTCTTTTTCTTTCTTTTTTCTTATTGCTTTAAAAAAATTTTATTTTTAATAATTTTTTAATTGTAATAACCTTATTTTATTTTATTCTTTCTCTCTTTCTTTCTTTCTCCCTTTTCTTCTGAGTTGTGTGGCTGACAGGGTCTTGGTGCTCTGGCCGGGTGTCAGGCCTGTGCCTCTGAGGTGGGAGAGCCAAGTTCAGGACATTGGGCCACCAGAGACCTCCTGCACCCACGTAGTATCAATCAGCGAGATTTCTCCCAGAGATCTCCATCTCAAAGCTAAGACCCAGCTCCACTGAACAACCAGCAAGATACAGTGCTGGACAACCTATGTCAAACAACTAGCAAGAAAGGAGCACAACCTCACCCATTAGCAGAGAGGCTGCCTAAAATCATAATAAGGTCACAGACACCCCAAAACACACCACCAGACGCAGTCCTGCCCACCAGAAAGACAAGATCCAGCCTCATCCACCAGAACACAGGCACTAGTCCCCTCCACCAGGAAGCCTACACAACCCACTGAACCAACCTTAGCCACTGGGGGCAGACACCAAAAACAACAGGAACTACAAACCTGCAGCCTGCGAAAAGGAGACCCCAAACACAGTAAGTTAAGCAAAATGAGAAGACAGAGAAACACACAGCAGATGAAGTAAAAGGTAAAATCCCACCAGACCAAACAAATGAAGAGGAAATAGGCAGTCTACCTGAAAAAGAATTCAGAATGATAGTAAAGATGATCCAAAATCTTGGAAATAGAATGGAGAAACTACAAGAAACGTTTAACAAGGACTTAGAAGAACTAAATAGCAAACAAACAATGATGAACAAGACAGTAAATTAAATTAAAAATTCTCTAGAAAGAATCAATAGCAGAAAAATTGAGGCAGACAAACGGATAAGTGACCTGGAAGATAAAATAGTGGAAATAACTATCACAGAGCAGAATAAAGAAAAAAGAATGAAAAGAATTGAGGACAGTCTCAGAGGCCTCTGGGACAACATTAAACACACCAACATTTGAATTATAGGGGTCCCAGAAAAAGAAGAGAAAAAGAAAGGAACTGAGAAAATATTTGAAGAGATTATAGTTGAAAACTTCCCTAATATGGGAAAGGAAATAGTTAATCAAGTCCAGGAAGCACAGAGAGTCCCATACAGGATAAATCCAAGGAGAAATACACCAAGACACATATTAATCAAACTGTCAAAAATTAAATACAAAGAAAGCATATTAAAAGCAGCAAGGGAAAAACAGCAAATAACACACAAGGGAATCCCCATGAGGTTAACAGCTGATCTCTCAGCAGAAACTCTGCAAGCCAGAAGGGAGTGGCAGGACATATTTAAAGTGATGAAAGGGAAAAACCTGCAACCAAGATTACCCAGCAAGGATCTTATTCAGATTTGACAGAGAAATTAAAACCTTTACAGACAAGCAAAAGCTAAGAGAATTCAGCACCACCAAACCAGCCTTACAACAAATGCTTAAGGAATTTCTCTAGGCAGGAAACACAAGAGAAGGAAAAGACCTACAATAACAAACCCAAAACAATTAAGAAAGTGGTAATGGGAACATACATATCGATAACAACCTTAAGTGTAAATGGATTAAATGCTCCAACCAAAAGACATAGACTGGCTGAATGGATACAAAAATAAGACCTGTATATATTCTGTCTACAAGAGACCCACTTCAGACCTAGGGACACATACAGACTGAAAATGAGGGGATGGAAAAAGATATTCCATGGAAATGGAAATCAAAAGAAAGCTGGAGTTGCAGTACACATATCAGACAAAATAGACTTTAAAATAAAGAGTATTATGGGCTTCCCTGGTGGCGCAGTGGTTGAGAGTCCACCTGCTGATGCAGGGGATGCGAGTTCGTGCCCTGGTCTGGGAGGATCCCATGTGCCACGGAGCAGCTGGGCCCGTGAGCCATGGCCGTGGGCCTGCACGTCCAGAGCCTGTGCTCCACAGCGGGAGAAACCACAACAGTGAGAGGCCTGCGTACCGCAAAAAATAAAAAATAAAAAAATAAAATAAAATAAAGATTATTGCAGGAGACAAAGAAGGACACTACATAATGATCAAGGGATCAATCCAAGAAGAAGATATAACAATTGTAAATATTTATGCACCCAACATAGGAGCACCTCAGTACATAAAGCAAATGCTAGCAGCCATAAAAGGGGAAATTGACAGTAACACAATCATAGTAGGGGACTTTAACACCCCACTTTCACCAATGGACAGATCATCCAAAATGAAAATAAGTAAGGAAACACAAGCTTTAAATGATACATTAAACAAGATGGACTTAATTGATATTTATAGGACATTCCATCCAAAAATAAAAAATAGAATACACTTTCTTCTCAAGTGCTCATGGAACACTTGGTAAATTTAAGCCTTGGTAAATTTAAGAAAATTGAAATTGTATCAAGTATCTTTTCTGACCATAACGCTATGAGACTAGATATCAATTAAAGAAAAAAATCTGTAAAAAATACAAACACATGGAGGCTAAACAATACACTACTAAATAACAAAGAGATCACTGAAGAAATCAAAGGGGAAATCAAAAAATACTTAGAAACAAATGACAATGAAAACATGACAAACCAAAACCTATGGGATGCAGCAACAGCAGTTCTAAGAGGGAAGTTTATAGCAATACAATCCTACCTCCAGAAACAAGAAACAACTCAAATAAACAACCTAACATTACACCTAAAGCAATTAGAGAAAGAAGAATAAAAAAACCCCAAAGTTAGCAGAAGGAAAGAAATCATAAAGATCAGATCAGAAATAAATGAAAAAGAAATGAAGGAAACAAGAGCAAAGATCAAGAAAACTAAAAGGTAGATCTTTGAGATGATAAACAAAATTGATAAACCATTAGCCAGACTCATCAAGAAAAAAAGGGAGAAGACTCAAATCAGTAGAATTAGAAATGAAAAAGGAGAAGTAACAACTGACACTGCAGAAATAAAAAGGATCATGTGAGATTACTACAAGCAACTATATGCTAGTAAAATGGACTCTTGGAAGAAATGGACAAATTCCTAGAAAAGCACAAGTTTCCAAGACTGAACCAGGAAGAAATAGAAGATATAAACAGACCAATCACAAGCACTAAAATTGAGAGTGTGATTAAAAATCTTCCAACAAACAAAAGCCCAGGACCAGATGGCTTCACAGGCGAATTCTATCAAACATTTTGAGAAGAGCTAACACCTATCCTTCTCAAACTCTTCCAAAATATGGCAGAGGGAGGAACACTCCCAAACTCATTCTACAAGGCCACCATCACCCTGATACCAAAACCAGACAAAGATGTCACAAAGAAAGAAAACTACAGGCCAATATCACTGATGAACATAGATGCAAAAATCCTCAACAAAATACTAGCAGACAGAATCCAACAACACATTGAAAGGATCATACACCATGATCAAGTGGGGTTTATCCCAGGAATGCAAGAATTTTTCAATATATGTAAATCAGTCAATGTGATACACCATATTAAAAAATTGAAGGAGATGAACCATATGATCATATCAATAGATGCAGAAAAAGCTTTCGACAAAATTCAACACCTATTTATGATAAAAACCCTGCAGAAAGTAGGCATAGAGGGAACTTAGCTCAACATAATAAAGGCCATATAAGACAAACCCACAGCCAACATCGTTCTCCATGGTGAAAAACTGAAACCATTTCCTCTAAGATCAGGAACAAGACAAGGTTGTCCACTCTCACAACTATTATTCAACATAGTTTTGGAAGTCTTAGCCACAGCAGTCAGAGAAGAAAAAGAAATAAAAGGAATCCAAATAAAAAAGGAAGAAGTGGGCTTCCCTGGTGGTGCAGTGGTTGAGAGTCCGCCTGCTGATGCAGGGGACACGGGTTCATGCCCTGGTCCAGGAAGATCCCACATGCTGCGGAGTGGCTGGGCCTGTGAGCCATGGCCACTGAGCCTGTGCGTCCAGAGCCTGTGCTCCATAACAGGAGAGGCCACAATAGTGAGAGGCCCGCGTACTGAAAAAAAAAAAAAAAGGAAGAAGTAAAGCTGTCACTGTTTGCAGATGACATTATACTATACATAGAGAATCCTAAAGATGCTACCAGAAAACTACTAGAGCTAATCAATGAATTTGTTAAAGTAGCAGGATACAAAATTAATGCACAGAAATCTCTTGCATCCCTATACACTAACGATGAAAAATCTGAAGAGAAATTAAGGAAACACTCCCATTTACTATCGCCACAAAAAGGTTAAAATACCTAGGAATAAACCTACCTAAGGAGACAAAAGACCTATACGAGGAAAACTATAAGACACTGATGAAAGAAATTAAAGATGATACCAACAGATGCAGAGATATACCATGTTCTTGGATTGGAAGAATCAACATTGTGAAAATGACTATACTACCCAAAGCAATCTACAGATTCAATGCAATCCCTATCAAACTACCACTGGCATTTTTCACAGAACTAGAACAAAATATTTCACAATTTGTATGGAAACACAAAAGACCCTGACTAGCCAAAGCAATCTTGAGAAAGAAAAATGGAGCTGGAGGACAGGCGCCTGGACTTCAGACTATACTACAAAGCTACAGTAACCAAGACAGTATGGTACTGGCACAAAAACAGAAGTATAAATCAATGGAACAGGATAGAAAGCCCAGAGATAAACCCACGCACATATGGTCACCTTATCTTTGATAAAGGAGGCAAGAATATACAATGGAGAAAAGACAGCCTCTTCAATAAGTGGTGCTGGGAAAACTGGACAGCTACATATAAAAGAATAAAATTAGAACACTCCCTAACACCATACACAAAAATAAACTCAAAATGGATTACAGACTTAAATGTAAGGCCTTAGAGGAAAACATAGGCAGAACACTCTATGATATAAATCACAGCAAGTTCCTTTTTGACCCACCTCCTAGAGAAATGGAAATAAAAATAAACAAATGGGACCTAATGAAACTTAAAAAGCTTTTGCACAGCAAAGGAAACCATAAACAAAATGAAAAGACAACCCTCAGAATGGGAGAAAATATTTGCAAATGAAGCAACTGACAAAGGATTAATCTCCAAAATTTACAAGCAGCTCATGCAGTTCAATATCAAAAAAAAACAACCCAATCCAAAACTGGGCAGAAGATCTAAATAGACATTTCCAAAGAAGATATAGAGATTGCCAACAAACACATGAAAGGATGCTCAACATCGCTAATCTTTAGAGAAAAGCAAATCAAAACTACAATGAGGTATCACCTCATACCAGTCAGAATGGCCATCATCAAAAAATCTACAAACAATAAATGCTGGAGAGGGTGTGGAGAAAAGGGAACCCTCTTGCACTGTTGGTGGGAATGTAAATTGATACAGCCACTATGGAGAACAGTATGGAGGTTCCTTAAAAAACTAAAAATAGAACTACTATACGACCCAGCAATCCCACTACTGGGCATATACCCTGAGAAAACCATAATTCAAAAAGAGTCGTGTACCACAATGTTCATTGCAGCTCTATTTGCAATAGCCAGAACGTGGAAGCAACCTAAGTGTCCATTGACAGATGAATGGATAAAGAAGATGTGGCACATATATACAATGGAATATTACTCAGCCATACAAAGAAACGAAATTGAGTTATTTGTAGTGAGGTGGATGGACCTAGAGTCTGTCATACAGAGTGAAGTAAGCCAGAAAGAGAAAAACAAATACTGTATGCTAACACATATATAAGGAATCTAAAAAAAAAAAAAAAGGCAGGACAGGAATAAAGATGCAGACGTAGAGAATGGACTTGAGGACACTGGGAGGGGGAAGGGTAAGCTGGGACGAAGTGAGAGAGTGGCATGGACATAAATACACTACCAAATGTAAAATAGATAGCTAGTGGGAAGCAGCCGCACAGCACAGGGAGATCAGCTCAGTGCTTTGTGACCGCCTGGAGGGGTGGGATAGGGAGAGTGGGAGGGAGGGAGACACAAGAGGGAAGAGATATGGGAACAATGTATATGTATAACTGATTCACTTTGTTATAAAGCAGAAACTAACACACCATTGTAAAGCAATTATACTCCAATAAAGATGTAAAAAAAAAAAGACTATTTTACCCACACAGCTCGGAGGGTGATAGATTCGATTACATTTGCCTCTATTGATCTGATTCATCCCCAGCCTCATAGTCCTTCATTCAGCTGTAATCTCATGCTTGACACTTACTTGCTCCTCATTCACTGTGGAGATCATCACTGTTTTCTAGTTTTCTAGCTGGTCTGTGTGACCCTCCTCCAGCTCTATCAAGCATGGACCCCAGTTTGTCTCATAAATAAGAAAATTGTACTATATTTCCTGCTTGTGTCAGATTTTGCTTCCAGCCCTGGTAACTCGGGGCATCTTGGTCAGACCTACCTCAAGCCTATGGCCTCACATAACGTTGCTCCCCACAGGGCTGGCTAATGAATGACATTTTGGCAAAGTGGTGTGTGAGCAGCAAAATCACATAGAAGATGAGCTGCATCAGGACGGAGGCCACATGTAGTAGACAGCTCCAGAGAAATGCACGTGCATGTTTTCAAGGCCGTGGCTACATACCCACCTCGCCCCTGCCACCACCCCCCCCCCAAATAAAGAGCTTACAAAGACCATATGTAATACCATGATTGAAATAACTTGTTGCCTGGCATTCAAAAACTAGGGAAACCCTCAAGATTAAAACTAAGAATGATTACAAAAGACATGAAATACAATAGTCTAAAAATCTCGGGGATGCACAAAAACATGTTGGGATTCAGTTTAAAGGACTGGGAAAGAAACCCAGGAGGCCAGCTAATCCTATCTTGACCCTTTACTCCAGAGGTGTTATCTCATTTTAAAGACCCCCTCCTCCCCCGTGGAAGGAATTTCACAGTTCCTTGCACAGTAGCCGCACAAGTAACTTTTGTGCTAAACAACCTAATATTGACAGGCTATACTGGTTCTCATAGTCTATCTATTCTCTTCTCCTAAGAACTAATCCGGTTTTACTTAAGAAAAATCACTCAGCTAGACTTCCTTTAGATCGAACCTTAATAGCATGTGTTGCAGCTTTACTCTCCTCTTATTTTCCCCAAAAGAGATGGGGCCCATTTTGTCATCACTAATGTCACTTCTTATTCCAGAAATCCTAACATTGGTCTCTCCCCAGTCCTTTCTTCTTTTAGTTTAGCTGCTCAAATCCTTGTCGTTTTCATCACAAGCCTTTGTCTCAAACCTCATTCCCACCTTCATTTTATGGATTCTGTACAATCTCTCTGACACTGTTATCCAACGACCAGAGGACAACAGAACATTCTGGTTCATTTGGAAATAACGAGTCTCTCTTGGGTTGCTAAATTCTTTACTCCTATTAATCCTTCCTCGGATGCTCCTTGGTTTTTCTAAAAGTTGCACGACGCTGCTGATCTATACTCAGTTCAGTGTGCAAATATCAGAGCATATCACATTTCTACTGGCTGCACATAAGAAATGTGAGCTTCTTTGCAGAACATCGATGGGGCGAGGCTTTACTTCCAGTCTCTGCTGCTACATGCCAACTGCCCTCTTCTCCACTGACAAAACTGACTCTCAAGAAAAGACTCAAAACTCATTCACAAATTCATAGCTCACTCCTGGAGTAGATCCCATTTCAATAGGGTTCAATGCTTTTAGCTAAATCAATATGCCCCCCACAATGGAAGTGTTTCCTCTGAGATCATGCCAACGTTGTCCCCACATTATGCCACTTCTATCCAGGAGTTCACTTGGTTCCAGTCCATTTAAGTGAACCAGGTCCAGGTCCAGGTCCACAAGACTGTGCTGGACCTTGTACGGGGCCACTGTGAGGGGCAATATTCTCTCTGTTCCACATCTGCTCTTCTCAGCTCTTCTGTTCTCAGGATTTCATACAGGTCTTTCTGAATGTCCTACTCCCAGGAGCATCATCTCTAACTGCCTAGAAATCACCCAAGCCAAAACCTAGGAGTAACCCAAGGCCCCTTCCCTCATTCCTTTAAGACCAAGCCCTTCTGTTCTATCCCCTTATCACCTCTTCCAGACAGCCATGTCCTCTCTCTCCTCACTCCCAGGAGGGCTCCGGCCACCAGCATTCAGTACCCACAAGGCAAGCGCTCAATAAATATTTGCTGAGTGACTCTCAGGGATGACTTTCATCAACTTACATCTCTCTCTGTAAGTAATCAAATCATCAAAACGAAACTTGTGAAATATAATTGTTTTATACCTCCCCTTGCATTCTCTCATATTAACAGCTTTGGTAAAATCATCTTTTATTGGCACTGGGCGTTTTTTTTTAAATAGTGGGTTGCATGAAGAAAAGTATGCAGGTTTCATTAATTTTTGCTACAAATAATGAGTAGATTTCAGTTTGGTGTGAGTATTATACAGAAACCAAATGTAAGGCAAATGCACAATCTTTCTATCCATAACCCTGTCTAATGCTCTAGTTTCACAAACTTTTCATGTTTACCTTAAACACCTCAAAAGCATGTCATTAATGACATTTGGCTTCACATACATTACCTGCCACAACCCCTGCCCTGGTCACAACCTCATACATACATGACAATGGTGGCAGAAGGTACACATTGGAGAGAAGAAATTGTAGGTGAGTGGACAGCACCCTGGATGTAAAACACTGCCTCTCCTGACCCTTCAAACCCTCCCAAATGGATCTGTAACAAGCAGGGCAGCTGGAGGAGGTCGTCCAGATGTTGGAGGTTAAGTAGCATCCACTCCTCCTTCCCCTGCTCGGTGCTCGCTGACTGCTATAATCAGGCCTTTGCCTTGGAAGCAGATGACAGGAGTGCAGCCCTTGTTGGGAAACAAGCGCTGATTATCCCTAGCTGGCTCCGTGGGATGTGTTTAAATCCTGACGTGCATGATTTTGTTACACTAAACATCTGAGTAATCTTGGCACTCAGGAAGCAATGACTGGAGGGCAGTGTCTGAGCAAACGGGTAGCAAGATGAAGACGTGGCAATGGCCGAGGCTCGGGGGAGGCTCCAGGCCCTCACCCTTGGGGCTTTCAAGACCTGCTGTCCCTCATCCACCCACACTCAGGGGTGAGGACTCTTCCTCCCAAACCTGACTATTTCATGGTGCTGCACAAATTACTCAATACTCTCACATATATTTTTTTTCAGTAATCCTCACGACAATATTGCAACTTGAATATAATTATCATTTTTCCCATTTTATGAATGAAGATAAGACTAAGATAAGGTAGTAGGTTGTCCAATATTATGTGATAATAGTAAGAATGGTTACTATCAATTGGTCACTTCTATCTCATATTCATTTTCTTTGGGCCTGATAAAAATCTTGCTAAGTAGGCTGCACTGATATCATTTTACAGATCAGGAAAGAGACCCAGGGCGGTCAAGGTCAAGTGACTTGTCCAAGGTCAAATAGCTAAGGAGTGTCAGAGCTGGAATCTGTACTCAAAGCCTGTGTTGGTTTGATTTTAGCTCACTTCCTCTAAGTTTATTCAGCCTAACCTCCTTTGTAGCCCTTGGGAACCTGAGAATTTAGAGAAGGGTCTGGAGTCAGAGTTTTGTTCCCTTGACCCATATACAGCCATTCTCTCGAGACCTGGCAGCTGACCTTGTCTGCAGTTGGCCATTACATTAGGTAAATCCTAATTTTCTGACAGCAGTGTGACATGTCAAGATATTCTCCATAGGAAGACTGACATCATCAAAATGCCATATCTGGACCTTTTCACCATCAATGTACTCGCACCGAGAACAACTTTCTTTTGGGTTTTCCATTGAATTTACCTACACGCTTGCAGACAGAAGGGTCTTACTACCTCCACCCCACACCCATAGCCACTTATTTGGAAAATAAAAATTCTTAGCCTTTCCCTAGAAGATTCTCAGCCATGGCCGCTGAGCCTGCGCGTCCGGAGCCTGTACTCCGCAACGGGAGAGGCCACAACAGTGAGAGGCCCGCGTACCGCAAAAACAAAAAAAAAAACAAAAAAAAAAACAAAAAAAAACAAGGATATCTAAAAAATTTTTTTAATAAATAAATAAATAAAACATGCTAACCTGTTATCTCTTTGTGAAAGAATTATGGCTAATTTTTCTACTTTTTCTAATTTTCATCAATGAGCTTACAACATTATTATAAAATAGAAACAGTAACTGTATTATTTTCAAGGAAAACTATTCCTGCTATTATTTCAAGCAGAGGTCAAGGCGGCCCCATACAAAAGGCTGCTGGGGACACCCCTCTTTTTGCTACTCCCCAACTCAGGGAGCAAGAGAGGCAGTGTTAGAGAAAATAAAGCGCTAGCTGTGTGACTTTGGACAAGTCACATTACCTCTCTGGGCCTCAGTAGGCTTTTCTGCAAGATGAGCAGGCCGGACCGGTGAGCTCTGCCCCAGGTCTGAGCCCACAGCCTCCCTCAGTGGCCTCCAGATAGAACTGTCTTTCAACATGAAATGAGATCTGGCCTTCCCCCGTGACTGGAGTGGAAAATATTTATGAATTACTCTCTAGTTTAGAAATGGATCTGTCTGGGAACAAAGAATCATAAACCCCACTGGCAAATTAGAGTCCATTATCAGACACTGTAGCAGCAAGCTCAGCCTGGTGGGAATTGTATCTGCGATAAGAAGGCTGTGAGGGCCACTTTAGGCCATTTGCTACGTGAATCAATCATCATTATGGTCTAACAGCAGAGTGGATGTGGAAATGAGCCCATGTTATCAATGGCTGATGAGAGCAAAAATCCTTCAAGAAGCTCATGGGGCTGGGGTGGGGGAGGACACCACGAGTGGCCTGGGCCTCTCTGTCAGCTCACTGATGTCATATGTCACCCAGGGAGATCAACCTGAGACTCTGCATCCTGTTCTGTTTAGGGTCCCTAGTAGGCTGAGTGGCCTTAAATAATGCCAGTTCTGCTTGGCTAGGGCATGCCAATTTCATGTAAATAACTGAGCACACTCCCTAACAGATGACAGGACATGTGAGTGCCCTGTGCATTAGCGTCCTAGGGCTGCCATAACAAATTTTAGGGCCTTGAATCAACAGAAATTTATTCTTTTACAGTTCTAGAGGACAGATGTCTGAAACCAAGGTATCAGCAGGGCCACTTCCCCTCTGAAGTCTCTAGAAAGGATCCTTCCTTGACTTTTTCTGCATCTGATGATCCCGGGGGTCCCGTGGGTTGCAGAAGCATAGCTCCAGTCTCTGCTTCCAACGGCAGAGTCTTCTCCTCTGTGTCTTTTCTTATAAGGACAGCTGTCATTGCATTAGAGTCCACCCTAACCCAGTATGGCCGCACCTTAACTTGCTTACATCTGCAAAGACTCTGTGTTCAGAAAGGTTACATTCTGAGGTTCCCAGTGGACATGAAGTTTTGGGAGACACTATTAAAGCCACCACACTCTGATATCAGGCACCGTTTGATTTTCACTGGTTATGTTTCACCTCAGTCTTACCTGTGATAGTAGATAGGTTAATACCTAAAATTAAAACAACACTTGCAAAAAAAAAAAAAAACACAACACTTGCTCTGTGCTGGACATATTCTAATCTCTTTACATACATTAACTCATTTAATTATCACTATGAGTAAGTACTATTTTTAATCTACCTTCTCTAAATGTAGAATAGAGGCACAGAGAGGTTAAGTAACATGTCTAAGATCACACAGTAAGAGGCAGAGCCAGCATCTGAACCAAGGCAATGTGGTTCCAGAGCCTGTGTTCTTAACCATGCATCTTACTGCTTAAGAACTTACTGAATTCTTTTGCGTATATACCCAGAAACTGGATTGCTGGATCATATGGTAATTCTGGTTTTAGTTTTTTTGAGGAAACTTCATACTCTTCTCCATAGTGGCTGCACCATTTTACATTCCCACCAACAGTGCACAAGGGTTCCAATATCTCCACAGTCTCACCAGTACCTATTGTCTTCTTTTTTTTTTTACTAAAAGCCACACTGACAGGTATAAAACAGTACCTAATTGTGGTTTTGATTTGCATTTCCCTGATGAGTTGTAATGTTGAACATCTTTTCATATAACACTTGTTGGCCATTTGTATGTCTTCTTTAGAAAAATAATGTCTACTCAAATTTTTAGCCCATTTTAAAAGTCAGATTATTAGTGTTTTTGCTATCAAGTTCTTTGAATTCTTATACATTTTAGAAATCAACCCCTTATCTATTACATGGTTTGCAAATATTTCTCCCATTTCATAGGTTGCCTTTTCACTCTGTTGATTGTTTCCTTTGCTGTACAGAAGCTTTTTAGTTTGATGTAGTCCTGCTTGTCTATTTTTTTCTTTTTTTTAAATTTTTTTAAAATTTTATTTTATTTATTTATTTTTGTACAGCAGGTTCTTATTAGTTATCTACCTGTTTGTCTATTTTTGCTTTTGTTACCTGTGCTTTTGATCTCATACCCATGAAATAATTGCCAAAATGTTATGAAGCTTTTCCTCTGTGTTTTCTTCTAGTATTTTTATGTTTCATGTCCCACATTAAATTTTTAATCCATTTTGAGCTGATTTTTATATATGGTGTAAAATAAGGGTCCAGTTCTTTTGTATTTGGACATCCAATTTCCCATACCATTTGTCCTTTTCCCATTGTGTACACTTGGCACCCTTGGTGAAAATCAATTGACCATATTTGCATGAGTTTATTTCTGGAGTCTCTAGTCTCTTCCATTGGTTTATACATCTATTTTTTTTTTTTTTTTTAATTTTGGCTGCATTGGGTCTTTGTTGCTGCATGCAGCTTTCTCTAGTTGCAGTGAGCAGGGGCCACTCCCCGTTGCGGTGAATGGGCTTCTCATTGCGGTGGCTTCTCCTGCTGTGGAGCACGAGCTCTAGGCGTACGAGCTTCAGTAGTTGTGGCACATGGGCTCAGCAGTTGTGGCGCACGGGCTTAGTTGCTCCGCAGCATGTGGGATCGTCCCAGACCAGGGCTCAAACCCATGTCCCCTGCACTGGAAGGTGGACTCCCAACCACTGCACCACCAGGGAAGCCCTATACATCTATTTTTATGCCAGTACCATACTGTTCTGATTAGTGTAGTTTTGTAATCTATTTTTAAATTAGGAAGTATGATGCCTCCAACTTTGTTCTTCTTTCTCAAGATTATTTTGGCCATTTGAGGTTTGTTTGTTTGTTTGTTTCCATATAAACTTTAGAATTTTTTTTCCTCTTTCTGTAAAAAATGCCCTTAGGATTTTGATAGAGACTGCATTGAATCTGTAGATTGTCCTGGGTTGTATAGACATTTTCATGGTATTAATTCTTCCAATCAAACGTGGGATATCTTTTGTTTACATCTTCTTTAATTTTTTTCATCAATGTTTTCTAGTTTTCAGTACACAAGTCTTTCACCTCCTTTGTTAAGCTTATTTCTAAGTATGTTTTTCTTTTCGATGCTATTGTAAATGGGAATGTTTTCTTAATTTCCTTTTCTAATAGTTCCTCTTTAGTGTATAGAAATGAAAGTGATTTTTTATGTTAATGTCGTATCCTGCAACTTTACTAAATTAATTAATTAATTCCAAAAGTCTTTTGTGGAGTCTTTAGTGTTTCCTACATATAAGATCATGTCATTTGCAAACAGAGGCAATTTTACTTCTTTCCTTCTGATTTGGATGCTTTTTTTTTTTTCTTGCGGTACACAGGCTTCTCACTGTTGTGGCCTCTCCCATTGTGGAGTACAGGCTCCGGACACGCAGGTTCAGCGGCCATGGCTCACAGGCCTAGCTGCTCCACGGCATGTGGGATCTTCCCGGACCGGGGCACGAACCCGTGTCCCCTGCATCAGCAGGCGGACTCTCAACCACTGCGCCACCAGGGAAGCCCTGGATGCATTTTTTTGCCTAAATGCTCTGCCTAGGACTTTCAGTGCTAGTTGAATAGAAGTGGTGAATGTGGGCGTCCTTTCCTTATTCCTGGTCTTAGAGGAAAAGCATTCAGTGTTTCACCATTGAGTATGATGCTAGCTGTGGGTTTGCCATATGCAGTCTTCATTATTGAGGTACGTTCCTACCTGGTTTGTTGTGTGTTTTTATCATGAAAGTGTATCGAACTATACAGAGCCCCCATTCACAATATGTTTAAGACAGCATTGTTCATAATAGCAAGGAAACTTTAAACCAAAAGGAGATTACTTGAATAAATAATATAACTGTGTAATAAAGTAGTATGTCTCCATTAAAATAATGTTAGTAGTTTGTAATAACAAGAGGAAATGCTTGTGCTATTTTTTTAATTATTATCCCCATTTTTCATGGTTCTTTCTCTTTATTTTTTATTGAAGTATATTTGACTCAAAATATTATATTAGTCTCAGGTGTACAACATAGTGATTTGATATTTTTGTAGAATAGACTCCATATGAAGTTGTTATAAAATATTGACTGTATTTCTTGTGCTGTACATTACATCCTTGTAACTTATTTATTTTATACATAGTAGTTTGTACCTCTATTAAGAGGATTACCTGTTCACCTATTTTGTCCCTCATCCCACCCCCTCCCCTCTGATAAGTGAAAGTTAAAATATAAAGTGGCCTACATAACATACGCTTGACTAGATTTGGAAACAACAGAAAAAAGAAAAACTACATCAAATGTTCACAGCAACTCTTTTAGAAGAGTTGAGTGTTTTTCCTTGCTCCTTTTTTCTACCTTTTTGGATATTGCAACTTCTATAATAAGCATAAGTTACTTTTGTAATTGGAATAAAGGTAATATGAAAATCTAAAATGCAAACTAGTATTAATAAAAATGCAAGCAGTATTCTTATGGAAGGACTGATGGGGAAAAAAGAAGGAAGATAAGTATCAGTCCTGGCGCTCACATCAAAGATTTCCTAAAATCCAAAACAGGGCATGTGATGGGTTTATCTTGTCTTCCAATCTACTGAATTCATGTTTGACATTGGTATGCACTAGACAAATGTCTCTTAAATGAATGAATAGACATCTGAGCTAAATAAACACAGGGCATAAACAGATGGAGAAGTCAATGTATAGAGAAATTAAATAAATGGTTTGAACAGAAAATGTCTTTCTCAGGAAACAGTTTGAAGCCCCTTCTTTGTTTCCTAGAAATCCCACTGGGAACCTGGAGACTTAATATCATTGACTCCACTTTGCAAGGCTGTGGGTTACACTTTACCTTTCAGCTATAGATGATGGAATCTCAAATGAAAAAAGAAAAAAATCATTAGGCTGAAGCTCAAACCAACAGAAATTAGACTGACCTAAATCGATGTCCAAAGACACAGATTTCCCTCTGGACAAATGCTGAAATAAGAACCTAGTTGATTTAAAGGACAAACTATCCTTCAGTTCAGAGAATCAGGAAAGTTTTCATCTATCTCCAGAACTTTACAATATAGCCCCCTTCCTCCCACTTCCTTAAGTAGAAATACTTCTTTTGTGTTTATGACTACACAGCGTCAATGGCCAGCCAGGATGGTTTTGTGGCTCTGAGTTAGGGCACAGAGATCAAAATTCGGGACTCATTGAGCTAGTCAGGTTGCCTCAGCCATGGGTACCTTGAAATTCATTACTGAGTATAAAACAAACATTCCCATTTTTGACTTGCAGGACTGGCTACTGAAAGGTGTACATCCCTTAATCATATGCTTACTCGCCATCTTAGTGACCCAGAGAACAGAGGACTGCTTGGTCCCCACAGCCAGGACAGGTGAAGATGCAACTCTGCCTATGGCCTGATAGTGCAAAGTCAGACACTGGTGACCAGGAGCAGACTGGTCGGCCCCTAGGATCCCCAGCTAAAGCTGTTTCTCAAGTGGACCCTCAGCTGATTCTGCTCAAGGTATTACATGAGTGCTCCAGGGTACCTTGGAGAACAGACCTGGGCCAGCCTTCATGAACAAGCATTGTGTGTGTCCCACTGCAAGGAAGGGGCTCATCCCATCAGGTGAAATGCTGATGAGAGCCTCATCTCCCTGGCATGGCCATCTGCTATGCTTACATTTGCTCATTCAACAAAATTTTGGCAGGGGCTTTATGTACGAGGCACTGAATCAGATGTTAAAGACACCAAGATCACAGTGTAAACAGAGACATAAACTGACAATTACAATATGCACACACTGGATGGGGAGAGGGACCTACACCAAATTGGAAAGAGGCTGGAAAAACATCTCAGAGGAGAAGATGGGTAACCTGTGTTCTGAAACTCAGTGCTCTTCTGGAGGAGAAATCTGGGAGCCCCAGACATGGAGAGAAGTAAAGCAAGTTGCCAGTGTAAGTGTAGAGTAGAAACTACATATTTTCCCAGAACCCTTTGGGTCTCTAGAACCATAGGACACAGGGGCTGCAGACAATAAGATTCACGGCACAGAATCAGATCATTGCCTTGGTGTCCACTAAAAGGTAGGACGAATACTTATAATGCCAGACCTCTTGCAGCTGCAGTGTAGGAACTGCAGCTCATTACTAGGGAAATAATATAATCAAGCCTTGTAAGCTATGGAAGCTGCAGTTCAACCTGGCGATTTGGGCTAAATGTTTTATTGCTCACCCAGTTAGCAGTGCCACTGGTCCTATGCCTCAGTTTGTACTTTCCACTTACTGAATAAAAAGAATTTAGAGTCTTAATTGGCTTAAGGGGATCCTTTGGCTTGGCGATCACTAGAGTTTTGGATGGAGGAGAGATCATCAAATTTTAGAGCTTGCATCAGAGTGTATGTTCAAGTCTAAGAAAAGCGCTTCATTTGTCTGGTTAAACAAGCTATGCCAGTTGCATCTGTTATATAATTGCACTAAAACAGGCCCAAATTGGCAAGATGTGGGCATTCATTGAAGAAAAAACTAAATATTTTCACATTATAAAGGTGGGTAAAAGCAAAGATCTGAGTTGGGTTAGAGGGGTTTATACATTGAGGATTCTATGGGAGGTGGTGAAGAAATGAATTCTGCAGCCAAAGAAATTAATTCTTCAGCTAAAGGTCTTCCAAACATGCTCTCTTATAAAGCCAAGGATGACAGCTTATCTTGAAGGATTATAAAGAGAGGGCATTCTAGAAGGAAATGTTCCATGGGGGACCACGGGGACCATCTGACTTTGAAAAATGATAGGTTTATGACTTAGGTCTAGAAAGGGGCCAGAGTCCTCTGAAAGGGCTGAACAGAAGAACCAAGAGGCTATCTGGACATTTTTTTCTTTTATTTATTTTTCCTTCTTCTCAAGCTAGCTTAGCAGTACCCCATAGTTAATTTTAGAGTCCACTCCAAATTCACAGATTTGGAGCCCCAAACCGGACTGCACCGCCATCTGCCACTAATTTAAATATTTTTCTTAAAATTTTCTTTTTTAAAAGTGTTCTTGAACAATGATTCTTACAAAATATGATACTTAGAAAGTAGCACCGTTATGGCTTTGGTTCTGATGAAGCAGAAGCCCAAGGATTATGTTTCCCTTCAAAATAAAGAGGAGGCAAAGATTAACTGGGAGAAAGAAATGTGTGTTTTATTCAAACGCGACTCTAAGAATCCAGGATGCCTGGGTTAGCTTGTCCCCAACGTGGATCCTGCAGAGGAGACAGATGGAAAAGGCTCCTGGGTTTCAGGGACATCCAGTTTAAGGGGATTTTGCAAAATCCTACAGTCCAAATCTGCTGACATGCCAAACATCATCTCAGAAGGGAGATTCAGAGCCAACAGCAGCCAACAAAACTGGGATATTTCCTGGGACCTGGTCATGACTCTCAGCGTCTGTGATAAAGTATACTGACGGGGAATCCCACTTTCACACAGTGGAAAACAAAATAAAGGATTCTATCTTTAAAACACTAGTTTCGTATCTTTTTTTTTAAAGGAGATGTTGGGGGTAGGAGTTTATTAATTAATCTATTTATTTTTGCTACGTTGGGTCTCCGTTTCTGTGCAAGGGCTTTCTCTAGTTGTGGCAAGCGAGGGCCACTCTTCATCACGGTGCACGGGCCTTTCACTATCGCGGCCTCTCTTGTGGCGGAGCACAGGCTCCAGACGCGCAGGCTCAGTAGTTGTGGCTCACGGGCCTAGTTGCTCCGCGGCATGTGGGATCTTCCCAGACCAGGGCTCGAACCCGTGTTCCCTGCATTAGCAGGCAGATTCTCAACCACTGCGCCACCAGGGAAGTCCTAGTTTCCGTATTTTTTAATGTCAAAGGAAGAAAATATCAATTATCCAAGGAAATGAACTGGAAGCTGCAGCTTCATCGCTTCCAGGAGGCCAAGTCGTCTCCAAAAGACAAGTCCCTTTTTTTCTCTCCAGCAAAGCCATTACTGTCCTTCCCTTGGTGTCGGTGCTCTTGTCACACCTGACACACCACTTTGATTCCCCAGAGAACGAGCAGAACCGTGAACCCTGACCACAGGGGCTTCCTGAGGTCACCGGCACCAGGGGCTCTGGGTAAGCACTCCAGGTGGGCATTAGGAAATTAGTCCTTTAAACAAAACTGCTTCATCATGGCCCCACTCCTACAAACGAGAAAGAAAAAAGGGAGAAGACTCTGAGGCCTATTTCCTCATAAATGTGCTGAAGAAAGACATTCAACTAAAAAGGATTTTTCTGCGGTTCCTGTTGACAGGTGACTTCCGGGGCCAGCAACCTGGAAGAACAGCTTTGGGAATGTGGATACGGGGATGTCAGGAACTGGTTTTGTTTGGTGCTTTTTGACACATCTTTTCTGCCCGGGCTGAGTGTAACCTGCAACCACCTTGGAGACAGAATTATACATGAGCCCAGGAAGCCATCTGACAGGACAGTGGGGAGAAGTAAAAGACGATTGGAGGGAATCCATTTTAGGAAAGCCTTCAAAGGCCACTGCAATCACCTTTCTGGTCTGAAATATTTCCCTTAGAATATGGCGAACGCAAACATCTCCTTGTCTGGTTGGGAAGGGAAACCCTTTCCGAGTCGCTTGGCAAGGAAGACCCAGAATCCCAAAGAATGAGGTGGAGCCCCTGTAAGGGACCCTCCTCAAAGAGTGCTGGCCACTGAAAGTCTGACAGCGCCCCCCTCCCCCGGCCGCTCGCTGTGATGGTGAGAAGGGAAAGTACCTTCCAGATTCAAGGGCAGCAGAACAGTGATGGAGGTGGCGGGTGGCTTGGGGGCGTGTCTCTGTCAAAAGAAGCAGCAATGGTCACAGTAGAATTGAAACACTGCAAGGGAAGAGTGGACACCACTGGGTCCCCCCTGGGAGAGAGGGTACCTGCTCCTGCAGTGGGTCTGGCTACAGGCAGCTTAGTCACGTGTTGAAAAGAGGGGGGTTGGGTTCTATGTTTTTGTCTTGTCATCTAGGTCTTGATGCTAGTTTAAACGAAAGGGGAATTTAAACTGAAATACTATACGCTGTTCACCTTTATGAGAAGGAGGAGAATTGCCCTTCCTTCCTCTTAAAACAGCCTAAAAAAAGGACGAACGCAGCCCCAGGAACAGGGATGGGGCTGAAAAGGGGTCAGTGAGGCTGGGACTGCATGAGAGAAGGATTTAAATAAGTCAGACTCTGTCAAAGTAAAGAACTTCAGAAGACATCACTGTGAAGGACTGCAAAGGGAAGTCCGAGGCCGGGAGAAGATCTGTGCAATAGATAAATCCAACTAAGGACTTCAAAACAAGAGTATATTTCAAAACTCCTTCAAATCAGTGAGGAAAGATCATTAGGTTTTAAAAGATGAACAAGAGACTTGAAACAGCACTTTACACAACAGGGTCTCCAAATGACCAGGAAGCACATGAAGAGTTACTGAACATCATTACTCATGACAGAAATACAAAGGAAACCACGACCGAGACACTAACAGATACCCACTCACACAGGCACGCACACACGCATGCATGCGTGCAGACACACCAATGACCAAGATGAAACAGCCCTGCCGGGACTGGAAAATGGTCCAACCACTTTGGAAAACTGTCGGCAGTTTTATCTAAAGACAAATATATGCGTCACTCTGATCCAGAAATTTCACTTGTAGGTGTAAACCCAGTAGATGTGAGTGTGTATGTTCACCAACACACATGCACAGGAGCGTCTGTAGCAGCTCTACCTGTATAGCTATGGAAACAGCCCAAATGACCATCGGCGGTAGAATGAACCAACTGTAGTATCATCATCGGAGTACTATGGAATGTTGAAGAAAGAGCTACTGCAAAACGGAAAAAAAATGAACAAAATCTTACAGCATAACGCTGAATGAAGTCAGACAGAAGAAGTACATCACATGTGTGATTCAATTTACAAAAAGCTAAAATGATCCAAAACGAATCTATGATAACAGAGGTCAGGTTATCATAGAGGTCAGGTAACAGAAGTAATGGTTACATTTTGGCACTGAGGGGACACTAAGGACCCTCTGAGACACTGAAAATGTTCTAGATCTTGATGTCTGCGATGGTTGTAATGGGCGTATACATTGTGAAAATTCATTAGGCTGCACACTTAAGACATATACACTTCTCTTTAGGTACCCTGTTAGGTTGTACCCCGATAAGAAGGTAGATAAGTAATGCAAAGCCGATTTAAAGTTCTTAAAAAATTATATTTTGTTTATTTTACTGGGGGATGGGGTGGGGCAGGAAGCTGTCCCGGCAGTAATTATTGCTACGCTTGTTGTCAATGCTTCTAGGTTCCGTGGATAGAGCAAAGAAATACGCATTTGTAAAAAATACATCGTGAATTCAAATTCAAGTTTAGGTTATGGGGTTTTTACATAACTTTGGGATTTTGCGTTTGTATCTCTTGTTACCTTGAAAAATCTTAGTTCCTAACGACTTTGGCCAAGTTACTTATTTTGCTTTATCCACACAAAGACACAGGTAAAAATGTCCAGTTTGTGGGTTTTTTTTGTTTTTTTTTTTGCAGTACGCGGGCCTCTCACTGCTGCGGCCTCTCCCGTTGCGGAGCACAGGCTCCGGACGCGCAGGCTCAGCGGCCACGGCTCACGGGCCCAGCCGCCCCGCGGCCTGTGGGATCTTCCCGGACCGGGGCACGAACCCGCATCCCCTGCATCGGCAGGTGGACTCAACCACTGCGCCACCAGGGAAGCCCCAAAATGTCCAGTTTTGTTACTGACTATGTGAGTTCTCATAATAGTTTAGAGGTTCCTTACAATTCTTCATGTTCTTGGAGATGTATGCATCCTAGGAATGTACAGTGAACTACTGGATTTTTTGGTTTTGTTTTTTACCCTGCAGGACTTATTTACTTTATTCTTATTTATTTTATTTCTTTTACAACTGGAAGTTTGTACCTTTTCACTATCTTCACCCTTGCCTCTGGTAACCACCAATCTCTTCTCTGTGTCTAGGAGTTCAGTGGGTTTTCTTGGTTTTGTTTGTTTGTTTAGTTTCCACATTTAAATGAACCAGTAAGAAGCAATGCTGCTACTTGTTCTTCACGTTCTCTTTGCAGGAGTCCAGCTCTGTGTTTACCACCTTATGCAGGAATTATTTTCCTCCCTGTGATTTGTAAGTTCCTTGCTGATGGGCCCCTGGTCTTATTCTGTATTTCTCTGCTGCCCAGCACAGCTCTTGCTATTAAAAAAAAAAAAAAACTACTCAATAAATGTGTTAAACTAGCCCCAAATCACTCAAATCCAGTGTCATTTAGACTTTCCACCATGCATACTCTTCACCTCCTACCTTGTACGTGGGACGTGAAGGTAAAGAATGGGAACAAACCTGGACGATCTTTTCCTCTTCTCAGGTTTCAGCTGATTAAATACGTCAAGTTCTCCACTTGTGGCAGCCAGTCTAAACCAGAGGGTCCCAAGATTGAAGAGCACGGTACTCAAGTGCAAAGCTTCTTAAATATGCAGATTCCCCGGCCCTGGCCCCAAAGACTCCAGTTCACTCAGTGGGGAAGGAGCTCGGGTCTGAACTCTTACGAAGAACTCCAGAAAGTTCTGATGGTCCACATGGCGAAAAACACAGGCTTAGACACACGACGCTTCTGGCCTTGGAGCGATTATAGGACACTGAATGCTGAATATTTACAGGCAAGCTGATGTGACACACCCTCACTAAGGGGAGACATCACAGTTTCAGATGGTACCCCCCGAAGTATGGGGTCTCTGGTGAGTCTTTCAAGAGAGAGCTATCCTGAAAACACCTGGATTAAGTGGTCCCCTAGGATCCATGAGATTCCACCTTTCTTTGGAAACCAAGAGGCATATAAGATCCTTAATTCATCTGAGAAAACAGCCATTATGGTAGAGAGTTCACTTCTGAGGTCATGTGCTACTGAGCACGGGGAAAATAAGGAAGCTCTGTGAGGTTCAAGAAAAGATTCTCTCCTTTTTTTCTTTTCTTTTCTTTTTTTAAAGTTTTTGGGTTTTTTATAATTATTTTTTATTGACATATAGCTGATTTACAATGTGTTAATTTCTGCTGTACAGCAAAGTGACTCAGTTATACATATATATCCATTCTTTTTTTATATTCATTTCCATTATGGTTTATCTCAGGATGTTGAATATGCAAACTATTACATATAGAATGGATAAACAACGAGGTCCTACTGTATAGCACAGGGAACTATATCCAATATCCTGAGAGATTTTCTTTTAAAAAAAATGATATTCAGGGAAATGTTTGCCAATTTCTCTCTAGATAGAGGTCTTAAGGTCATGACACAGACTGACAAGAAGCTGGAAACTCCAAATCAAAACTGGCGCCTTCTCCCCAATTTACATCAGTAAGTTGAGAATGAGTTGTCAGATTCAACTTTCTCATTGTGTTCAATTATTTTATCAGGTAAATGGTGTTCTTTGGGGAAAATATATAAAAACAAGGGACATCGATCAGTTTACAACTTAAGTTTCTTTTAAGCAGTGACATAAATATATATGTAATATATATTATATATATTTATATATTATATATATATATATTTTATATATAGAGAGAGAGACTGAAACACAAGAGACAGAGAGCCAGGGACAGAGAGAGGCAGAGCATTATCAAGTCCTATGAACAGCGGGCTACGATTATACCATAAATACAACTCCCTGAAGAAACCATTCAGAGTCTAGGCACTCCTGTAATGTACCTGACCTGGGTTGCAGCATAAAACCAACAAACCAAAAACAGATACATAAATAAATACATAATAAACAAACCACCTGCAAACACAACAGATGTATGTCACGTACAAATACGTGGCCATCCAGGAAATCTTAGTTTAGCTCCTCTGACTGGAATGTAACACATGGCTTTTTAGTTTTGCTTTGTCATCTGTTTCTTCCGAATGCAGACAAGAAAAATATTCTTGAAAACAGCTGTTAATGGATAGTGACAAGTGGTTTCCTGTGGTCTAAGAGAAAGCCATCAATTACTGACTTTTATGTTCTTTTAAATTCCAGAGGCAAAGGAAGTTCAATAATGCTGTATTGGCTTCATGGTTATTGAGTGAAGAAGAGGAATCATAAGGCAACACTATTTTTTTCCTTTTTGAATGAAGTTATAAATAATTTTTACACGAACACTACGAAATTTCAGGGAATCTCTGAGCTTAAACTTGGCTCCCTCTATCCCTTTGGACAAAACAGAATGACAGAAATGACAGAACTAGGATCAAGTGAGGATTTTCCCAGGACAAGGTCAGTAATCTCGCTCCTCGGAGACCCTGGGCCAGGCGCTTGGCCTCCTTACCCGCCCCAGCTCCATCCCTCCACTGGGGACCTTCTGAAAATGTTTTCTGGCTTCCAGACTCTGGTTTCATGCAGATGGGACAGAACCCAGGAGCTACAATGAGCATCTTGGGGAGAAAGATCTGGAATTTTAGAAGGTGAAATTTAGAGGTGGATGTTTAGCTTTACGGCCTCAGCCTTTCAAATTCTTTCCTCTTCTCTCCTCCCATCACCACTCCATCCACCGTCATCCCCCAGGAGCTCAGGCGCAGCCTCCAACCTCCATCTGTACCTGCCTCTGGGTCATTTCATTGCCCAAAGTTACAAATAAATTGTAGCGGCTTCAAACACGGCCCCTAGCAGGGGGGACAGGGGAAAGCAAAGGAATGTTCTATCTTTGGAATTTAAGGAAAGGTGAGAGGGCCAGGGGGAGAAGAGAGAAGGCTTGAGGGAGAAAGTGAAGAGCTGAAGGGAAGCCACAGAAGGCGGAGGAGCGTGAACGAGCGTCCACGTGCAGTTACAGCTGCTCTTGCTCCGGAACAAGCCATAGCTCTTCATCCAGGGATGTGCTCGCAGGCACCTCCTAGAGGAGTGCCTGCCCACGTGGTCACAGCCTTCGCTCTCTACCCTGAGAACTCCACTGTCTTATCCGTGGCACTTATCACTGCCTGAAATTATGTCTTATATTTATTTCCTTGTTTATTTTCTGTCTCCCTCACTGTCTATGAGGTAGCGTCTTTTTCTGGTTTACTGCTGACTCCCCAGTTGCTGAACCAGTTCCTGAGACACAGTAGGTGCTCAATAAATACTCATTGAGTTCAAGAGTAAATGATGGAGCAGATGGATGGATGGAGTCTGGTTTCTGCAAGCCACCATGCCTCTGTACTGGTACCCAGGCAGTATCAACCCAAACTCAGAGCTGTACCCAGGCAGCACCTACAAGACTCAGAGCCTAGAGCTAGGATAAGCAATGGATCTGGTTTACCCAGGATGGTCGGTGTTCTTGGGATATGAGACTTTCAGTGCTAAAGCTGAGAAAGTCCTGAGCAAACTGGGATAAGTCGGTCACTCTACCTAGAGACTCCTAAAAGTCACAGCTTACATGAAAGGAGAGTGAAGTCAAGGTATTTTGTTATCTTTTCAAGGTCACCTCAGGCTGGCTTGCCCCTGACTGAAGGTCACTGCTCCTTTCAAGGTGGTCTCTGGTACCCGCCTCTTCCCTTGCAGTCTTCAGTCATCACATCTACTCTTCATAGGTGGGGTCCTCGGGATGCTAGCACCTCTGATACTGCTAATCCTGGATATCTACCATCCCTTGTGGTTTTTCCCCACTCCCTCACACTTTAATTGTGCTTTTATAATTTAACCCTCCTTGAATTATCTGAAGTTGAGGGAGCCACTATTTCCCACTGAGACTCTGACAAGAGGGGGAAAGGAAAGTGTAGACATATGCATTATGAGAAATCACTAATATGCAGAGGTAATTAACCTTTATAATCCTCAGTTCCCCGCCCATGAACCTATGGCCACCTCTCAGGGCTATTATAAGAAGAGATTAAGGAAATCTGCTTCATGTCGTTTGTTAGCATATCAAAAGCACTCAGAAAATTTTAGCCACTGTTCTTTTAGCCACTCTTCTTCATAACAAGACCAACCAGGAGGAGGGATCCGGCTTGTCATCCATCTGAGAAGGACTCCAGAGTTTCACCTTTCCAAGTGGCATGAGGCAATGGGTAGAAATACCCTAGATTTAAAAATTCAACCATGCACCAGTTACTGTTTTCTTACTATTGTACTTTAGGGCTTTGAGTTATGCCCTTAATGATCTATATGTTTTGAGATTTAGTGGTTAAGTCTGATGTCTGTTTTGGGAGAGGTTAAGAATGCGGGCATTGGTAGTTACTTTGCAGATTTGCAGGAAACCCCCTACCTGAGGGATACACTCCACCTCCTGTCCGGGCTAGGCTGCTGAAATATACAAAAATCAATCGGCCACTAAATGGAAATAATTTTGAACTCCAGAAAAATGTTCTCCTTTTTCCCATTTAATGGTGTAGTGACCTCTCTGCAGACCCTGGATGGAAATGGGCCATTGAGAATGTCTCCGGGGATTGCATAATCAAGGAGCCTGAACACTCAGAGCAAGAAAGACTTCTTTTCTTATTAAAAGGGAAAAAGGTACATTTGGATTTATAGTACCAAGTAAAGTGCTAGCAAGGAGGTGAAAAATCCATGATGAAATAAGGCAATTTAGGAAGGACAGGGGGGTGCGCAGAGCACGCAGCTTACTCCAAAGCACGTGAAAAACACACGTGCCCACATCAGAAAATGCTTTGCACGTAACTTTCTAAGAAAATTGGGAACAAAGAAGGAACATTTGGGGAAATAATGAACACTAAAGTGCCTAAGAGCAGGGCCAAAATTAAATCACGCTGTAGTGTATTAAATAGTATTCCCCCAAAATTCATGTCCACTCAGAACCCCAGAATGTGTCCTCATTTGGAAATAGGGTCTTTGCAGATGTAATCTGTTAAGGGTCTCAAGATGAAATCTTCCTGGATTTAGGTATCCATGCAAGAGAAAGCAGAGGGAGATTTGGACACAGGGAGACGCATTGACACATGGCCATAGGAAGGTGGAGGCAAAGATTAGAGCGGCTTCCAGAAGACAAGGAATATCAAGAGGTTCAGGAAACTGGAGGAGAAGAAGAAACCTCGCCTAGAACCGCTGGAGGGAGTGTGGTCCTGCTGCCAAAGGCACATTGATCTCAGATTTCTAGCCTCCAAAATTGTGACAAAAAAATTCCATTGTTTTAAGCCACCCAGTTTGTAGTAATTAGTTATAGCAGCTCTAGGAAACTAAGACACATGTTAAAGTTCTTTACCTAGTTTATACAGCAGGAGCTCAACAAACCGTCTAGATGAATCTGCTGCACTCTAAAACTATGGCAGTACCACAGTACTCACACTGCGGTCTTGTCTCAAAGTGAAGAGCCAGCACTTCACGTTTCCTGTTTTAAATTTTGCAGCCGGTGCATTTCATGTAGAATGAGCCTGGAATTCAGAAGACGGAACAATGTGACTGAGATTGACGTGTCTGCTAATCAAACCTGGCACTCTATTTCCAAACTGCTCCTTCTAGCACAAGTCGCTGAGTAACTATACCCAACAGGAGACTGGTACCCAACACTGCAGGGATGTGTGTATTACCCTCACCTGTCTCAAGCAGGGCCCTGTTAGGACATGCTATGACTCATCTTTGCCGTGTGGGTCATCCATCGATCTGGGATAGAATTCCAGCTTAGGACCCCTTAGCTGTTACTGGTCACAGTGAGGGAGGGCTGCCTGCGTAAGGGAGGTGGGGGTCTATTGAGAATGAGGCATCTCCGCTTCCTGAGGGGCTGGAGGAGGGCAAGGAAGAAGCAGAAATAGAGAAAGCATGTGTCTTCTAATACCCGGGGCAAACTATAACCTGGAAGTTATCCGTTACCCTTGCTCTGCTGTGCAGTACCCTGCCCAGGAATGACTGGGACTATCTTTAATCCCAGTGTATTGAGTGAGGCCACAGTGATGTTCTCTTCTCCACTTCATGGCTGGTGAAGCCGTGGACTTGACGTCCAGTTTGCTCTTCCTTCTTACGTTCCTAAATCATGCTATTTGCTTCATTGCTCGACTGTGCTGATTTGATTCCAGGTTGGCCAAACACGTAGTTAGCTACTGTGCTATTATTCTCCACTTTCCCCTCCCCATTGCTCTCTGCCCTCTTCCTGGGCTCCAGGACATCCACCCCCACGGGCTGCATCAGCCATGCCCTCATTGCTCCGGTTGTGGTTAAGTAGGAGAGGTACAGCCAGGAGACAGGAGGGTGGGAGGAGGGAGAGGGCAGATCAGGGTATTTATCCCCCTCCCCGAGCCCTCCCTGCCAGGCCTCTCTTGGGCCGTGTCTCCATATCTCTACAGCCACAGCTCTTGCTAGAGCACCTCTCACAAGGCTAGAGCTCTGCGGGTCCTTCAGGCCTGGGGCTGGAAACTGCTTTCCACTGGGGCGAGTTCCAGCTCACTAGCCAATACTTTGTGGCTTCCTCAGCTGTGCGCCCACACCTAGAAAAAGTGCTTCCCTTAAACCCCTTTTCATTTAAACCCCTGATCCAGTTACCAATATTAATCATGATTTACATATTTAGTACTTTGCCCAGCTACATGCATTAAACACACACACACACACACACACACACACAGAGCCCCTCTATGTTATATGAAGAGTACGGCTTCAGAAACAGAGACCCCCAAGTAAGCCGTCGTGCCCTTGGATTGCTCTGTTCACTGGGGTTATTTAGTCTCTATGTGTCTCAGTTAATTCATCTGTGAAATGAGATCATAATATATACCTCATAGGGTTATGATGGAACAGAAATGAACTAACACAGCACATCTCTGTGTGCCTTTCCCCATCCCTTCATTCGACGTCACACATATATTCCAGACCCTGCCTGGCCGTCACCTCTGCACGGTCTGACCTCTGTGCTGTCTGACCTCTGAGCTGACACCATCTGGTTGTCTGACCGGTATCCAGGAGCTGTCATGGCTGTGGCCTTCACGAACCAGTCTGTTTTTGAGGCCAGTATTGGAGGGTGCTGGGGCCCACCTGCCCACGTGTCAAAGCTCTTTCCCATAAGAATTCACTCAAGCCTCACCACCTCCATATCAAGTGGGATGGACATGCAATCTCTGGCGGCGGGGGGCTGGGGGGGCGGTCTCTGAGGCAGAGGGATGGGGGAAATGACCTGTCCACCTTCACCCAAAATCCCAGTGGCAGGTGTCTCGTCTCCTGGGCAGGGGCTCTGTCTCCACCCTGCTGCCTCCATTCTCTCGGAGGAGAACCCACCCACCATGTGGCTTCTGGTTTGCTTGACCGGGTGTGAGATCTGCCTGAGAAGATGATGACAATGACAGCTCTTTTGTCACCAACCCCTGGCCAGGGTGAGGAGGTTGGAAAAGAAACTTTGGAGGAAGTCAGTGTGGGCCCAGCCCCAGCCCCCAACGCCCCACCCCACCCCCGCCTTGCCTGCAGAGACCTGGACGGAAACACATTTACTTCTCAAATTGATGAATTGGCAGCCGGACACCCAGCTGCTGGGTGTTTCCATCCTGATTGAAAACCCCGCGTGACATGTCCGTGAGCGATAAACTGCAGAAATCAGTGCTAAGACTTTGTTTGTCCCTCGGCCCTCAAGAATCGTGCCTCGGTGGACACAGCCGTGCGCGAGAAGATATAATCAGAGTGAGGGAGGTCTAGAACAAGTGCTAAGCTATTTCCGAAGCAAGGGGGGAAGTTGCACGCATCCCCAAAATTTCTGAAAAAGAGAGAAATTAATTCAGAAAATGCAAACCAAGGCAAAATAGAAGGGGAAAACTTCTTACTGAGACTTGCCACTGGAGACTTCACTTTTACGATTCATTTCAGCAAAACAGAAAGGAAGAGAAACATTAATATCTCCTTCATGAACTATATAAATGTAGACGCATAAAAGGAGGTGAAAGAAAGAATCCAAGCCACGTTCTTACCAAAGAATCTGTAAGAACAAGATATGTGGCTGTTCACAATCCCAAAATATTCAATAAAAGGTTTAGAAAGAGTTGCTACAATTACTTTGTTTAGAATTTAGTTTTCAGATTGAATCTATTTAATTTTTTTAAAAACCTGAATTTACAGAACCCCCTCAGATCATGACTGCTGTGCCCATTTCATGGCTAATCCTCACGGCGGGGGTCGTTTGTGTTCATGTCATCATCTAGACTGACAATTAAGATAGTGAAAATGAACAGATCCCCCGTGCCCACTCATCAGACAAATGTGAGGCTCTACCTCATCGATAAAATCTGCCCTTACTTTCTTCTCAATTTTAAAAGCAAACAAGCCCACTGCCAAAACCTGAGAAAACAAGGACAATCACAAAGAAAATTAAAATAGTCAATAATTTCACATTCCAGAGATACTCGTTGTTAAAATTGGGGAAATGCCTTTGCATGTTTTTCTAGTTCTTACATCAATAAAATAAAGAAATAAGATTTAGGTATTAATTATATGTGAATATAAATTTAAAAATATAAATAAGTATAAAACTCTACAATTTGAGTGCATTTTAGTTCATGATATGACAACCATAGTTTATCAGTCTTCTGTTATTAGTCTTGTTAATCTTTTCAAAATTTTCAGTTATAAATCAAAGTGCTCTTTTTCATGTTTAAAATATATTTAGTCTCCTGACCTTAACCGAAAAGAAAACCCAAAACGTTAAACAGCTAAATCCCATGCCACGCTTCTACAAATTTTCCAGGCTCCAGGACCTTTGCATGTGCCATGCTCTCCATCTGAAAGGCTCCCTCCTTGCTGTTCATCTGCCTACAAACCCCTGGCTTCTGGTGGAAGGCGCTTAATTGTTCAGTCCCGTCAGGAAGAGAGGACTTACACTTCACGCCCAGGAGGGAATAACGTGGGAAGCATAATTCCGAGACTCTCTCCCTCCTTGCTCTGTGCTCCCCAGAGGTGTCATGCGAGAGTACGGCACGAATATTGCAAGAATATTAGGGAGCACATCTTTCCCGAGTGGATGGAGTTAATGTTAAAGTCTCACGCTTTCCTGTGACTTCCCTCTTCTGGACTCTTGCTTCCCTTGTACGTGATATGGGGGGAGGCTGGCCATGGTCACTTCGGGCCAGGTGAATATTTACTATTCAAACTCAGCCTCCCTCTGGCTGTAGTTCACAGTCTTCATATGAAGAGAATTGGAAAGTCCAGGGGGTCAAACTTTCATTCTTCAAACTAGCTTAATTAGTTCTGAAGTCAGAAGTGGACATTGCGATACCTGTCTGATTTCTACATGTAGAAATCGAAGTATGCCTCAGTGTTCTGACCTAGTTCAGGACACAAAAGCTTTCCTTGGACCACATCTCTCACAACAAAAGTAATCATTTATATATACATTTTATAGCACTCAACACACTGAATCACAATTATCTATTTCTCTGTGCATATCCCTTTGAGTCTAAGACATCCTTGGGGCAGAAATTGTATCTTCTTTATCTTTTTTATTTCCAGCACCTAACACAGTATGTGGCACACAGGAGCCACTTAATAAAACTTTGTTAAATAAGTCAGCAGCAAATTCTTAGCAGTGTCACATATTCTTAATCAATCAGACCAATTTTTAGACAAATAGGTTCCCTAAAAATATTAGATTATAATGATAAGAAGCCCTAGAACAGTAATTCTCACACTTTAGCATGTTTCACCATCATCAAGAGCATAAAACAATTACTGGACCACCTCCAGAGCGTCTGATTAGTAGGCTGGGACCCCAGCATTTATATTTCTAACAAGCTCCCAGGGGATAGGGATGCTGCCGTTCTGGGGAGAGCACTTTGAGAACTACTGTCCTAGAACAATGTCTTCCAAACTATAATCAATATCCCCTCTGGTGTTTGCTATATTTCCGAATACCACTACGATATTCTTACCAGAAAAGGTGGTCACAGAAATCAGACATTTCACACATGATTCTATTGTAGCAAATCCATCCACAGACAAGTGGAATCATTGGACTTGAGCCGCACTCACAAGCAAACTTTGGAATGAGATGTGAAAACTAATTTCCTGGCCATTTCTTCTGTGACCCAGCTGAATTATTGAGTAGCTAAAACAATTTTCTGGAAAAATCTATCCCGAGATACCTGAGTTGCTCCCTCTATAATTTTAGCTAAACTTCACTATTTAATTCCTGACTTTATCACACACTCTAGGACCCTCTTCTTCTGAACATTGTAATCTGGATACAGAAAGTCTCAGAATAGCAATCTCTCAATCAATAGATATTAATTAGGTACCCACTAAGTGAAAACCAACCTGGAGGTCCCAATAGAGAGAAAAAGAAATAAACTATTTAGTTGTTGTCTACAAGGATCTTATCAGCTGGCTGGGAAGATAAGAAGTAGATACAAATTTTTTTTTTAAAAGATAGCCCAAAATTCCAAATAACAAATGCTAATTGTCAAAGAATGTAGACAAGGGATGCTAAAGTAACTTGGAGGGAGAGGAGGATGGCTATCCAAAGCTAGAAGAAGTAAAGAGAAATCATATTTAAGAGAGGGCACTGCAAAGCAGCAACTGAAGATAGAAGAAGATTATGCCCGGAATAAAGTTCCAACATTATTGAGATCTTGAGACCCAACCCAATTGTAAAAGGAAGTAGTAGAAGTAGGACACCTTGACTTCTATAAAAACAGCAAGGGTGTCTTTGTCAATTAGCTATTGGCTCGCTTCTGTGGATGACATTGGTCTGGAATAGTACGAATGTGATTCCTCATTGCCATCTGGCATTTTCTGGCTGAGAACAGCTCTTGTGCTGAAGTGCAAGAATGGCAGCAGTTAAAATAGCACAGAGAAAATGGTGGCCTGTGTTTACTGATGTGTCTTAGCATATAGAAGTAGGAGTCAATAGCTACTAGACTTTATAGAAACTGCATTTGTTTTGGAGACCTGAGGCTCTGGAATGCCTTTCTCCACTAGGCGATAAAATTGTTTGGTAACTTACCGTTGGAAAAAGAAGTTACAGTAGAAATGAAACAAGCCCATGACAAATAAAAGCCCTTGATTTATTTTTGGATCAGGCATGTGGCCACCTACCCCTTCATTTGTTGGAGCAAACACCAGCAACAGTGATACCATCAAGGGGTTCCTTAGTTATTGAAAACCTTGTAGAACTCCCTAAAATAATTCTGAAAGATAATCTTCTGTTCATTGGTGAATATGCAACCACATATGGAATCAGAAATAGAAAATATTGAATATTTCTAAGTCAAAGGCAGGAGGCACTGAGATAAGTTATAATTGCTTTAGTATCTACACTAACAACATCAGATTCGCTGGGGATGAACAGAGCACTGAAGAGGCTAGTTACTGCCTTGTTGCTGTCATGCTCTTATAATTTCCCCACATCTCTGTCTTTGGATAAGGGACATGACCAGACTACTGTGTTTTTGCCAACAATCTCATCATCCAGAAAGCAGCTCTATGGGCAGTAGTGGACAAGACTCAACCTTGGTCAATCAGATTCTCTCTCGTAGGAAGTGTATTCTGCACGCTGAGAGACTGGGGTCAGTGACTACCAGGAACCAAGACACCAAGACAAAGTCATGGAGGCTCGAGGCTGGTGGCCACATTGAGCCATAAGCAAGCAGAGGATCCAGTCTGTGTGGGAAGAAGGCTGAAGGATGCTGGCCGTGCAGCCCGACGGGAAAGCCGACAAGTGGCTTTCCAGGTCTTAGGGAACCCAGCCAACTGCTAACACTGTGCTTCTCATCAATACTTAAAGGGGGAGCTGAACGTGGCAGCTGAAGATCCTGAACCAGGGTATGGAAGCCTTTATCCATACAGCTCAGCTTATGTAGCCCAACAGGTCCACGTGCTTGGTTTCAGAACCTGCTCGATGAAACGTTCATAATCCTCATCAATGTTTTTTCCCTTGAGCAAAACGAATCTTTATAGTTTTTAAGTGAACAGACGCCAATTGCTGGATACAAACGGGACCCCACTGGCCCCCTCTTAAAATGTAGAGCCCCTTGGGTTACTGAGAGAAATCAGCTGTCCTGCGGCAATGGCATCAACGCACCAATTTTTTTGTAATCATGAACTTTTCAAGGAGTGTTTGCCCTTCCCCTATAACGATTAGAGACATTTCCACATAACGTGACCATTCTACACGCTCGTAGCCTCCAGGAACATCAGTGGTGGGCTCAGGAATCCTCGTGAATGTCGTGTAATACAACTTTGACAAAGCCCTCTGTGAAAGGGGGCATGGTGAATGACCAGTCCCTTACAACTGGGGGCTATTTTCTTCTTGTACTCCAGTGATTCAAGAGGTCTGTCGTAGTTTCTGTGGAATGGCCTTCAGAAAAATCCCCCTGTTTGTCTCCCACCCCCGCCCTGCCCTAACCCTCCAAACCTATTCCAGGCTGGATGCCATCTTGAATTCCCCCACATAACCCACTGGGTATACGTTTACGTTTGAACATACGCACTATGGCATGATGGTATTTTTGAAACATTAACTGATTTTTTTCCTTCTGATATCTTCCCCCTCTACCCCCTGTATCTCCTATTCCAGCCCACTCCCTTACCTCTCTGCAAGCAGACAGTCTTCTGGATTCATTGCCTCAAGAAAGGGCAGAGGGTGTTTTAGGGAGAGATGAAAGGTCTATAGATCTGTCAAGAAAGGGAGACCCCACACAAGTGCAAGACACCAAAGAGATAACTACACCTCAGAGGGAAACGGTACCTAAAGTACTGAATTTCCCCTCTGGACAAAAACTCACATAAAGATCTTTGAAAATGTCAGCATTCGTGTAATGGATAGACTGGCTCCTCCTCATATTCTGGGCTCCACGATTCTGTTGCAGCCTAGAAAGGAAGAAAGCCACAGTAGCGGGTGAGGTTCAATTTTCTGTATCCTACTTAAAATAGAGTTTTAGGGTCAGAATTAAGTTCGTGGAAAGGAAGTAAGTAAAGTAGAAGGTACACTTTTTAAAACTGAACCTTACACTTGCAATCTCAGTGTTCTCTAGTCCTGTAATCAAGTAGGGCCTTGATATAACCCTGAACAGCTTGGGTGGATTGGTTTATCTGTGTTCTCCTACAGACACTCTGGAGTATCTGTTTTCTGTGTACTAGAGGTCTTGTTGGCAAGAACACTTGTCCCATGTATGAAGGACCAAGTTTTTCTTGAAAGTTGCTCATTTAATAATATTTGTGGCACACTGTAAGGTGGTCAGTGAGACCAAGGTCTTTCGATGAGATTAATAATGTAGGTTATTTTCAACTGCTTATCAAAAATGTTTAAGAGACCGTGTGTACTGCTGGGTTTTGTCTAAATTTCTTTCATTTCCTTGTTTCCTTTTAATTCTTTCTTTTTCCTTCCTTCCCTCCTTGCTTCCTTCCTTTCTTGCTTTCTTCCTTCCTTTTTCTTTCTAACCAAGATTCTATTCTTGTCTCCAGAAATATCATTTTAAGCAGAGGAATATAGATAAGAGATGAATAGACTTTGACCAATGACATTCATTTTCAAAAACACCATCCCAGGGTGAGGACGTGTCTGGTGCAAAACGATTGATTGAGCATATGAGAATGTTACCCTCCTTGCCAGAGATTCCACTAAAATGACAGTGTTGTAGCGAAGAAAGAAAGAAATCTGTAGCAGTGAAGAAACTGGGAAGGAAGGTCTTTTGTAGACGAAAGACTTCAACACATTTCTTGAATATAAAAGCAGATGGAAACATGTAAGTGGATGAAACAGAGCAGAGGAAGCCAAAACCCAAATGTGAGTGTGAGGACTTCATGGGAGCAGCTGCCAGTCACTCTCCCAGAATGCCCTGAGCATCTCGGGGTGGAGTGAGTTGTCCCCCTTCCATGTAGGCTTTTACCTTAAGAGGGAGGAAAAATAACTGGAAACTCTTCTCTAAAAGAAATGAATGAACCAGCTGAAGAGGGATCTGTTTTAGTGTGAGTGTTGGTCTCCTTGTCCTGCATTTTTGGCAGGAGATGAAGCAGACTGTCCAACCCCAGGCTAGTTCCCTCACGTACATCCTAAAGCACAACCTGTCGGTTAGTTAGTCCTGTGTATTTGTGTGGAGTTCCTTGTCTGCTTTCCCATGCAGGAGAGAAGACTATCCCACAGGATATCAACTCAAATTCAGAAAAAACCCACACTGACAGTTATCATTATGAAATTAACCTTCACTCTTTTTTAAAAAAAATTATTTATTTATTTATTTTTGGCTGTGTTGGGTCTTCGTTTCTGTGCGAGGGCTTTTCTCTAGTTGTGGCAAGCGGGGGCCACTCTTCATCGCGGTGCGTGGGCCTCTCACTATCGCGGCCTCTCTTTTTGCAGAGCACAGGCTCAAGACGCGCAGGCTCAGTAGTTGTGGCGCACGGGCCCAGTTGCTCCAGGTCATGTGGGATCTTCCCAGACCAGGGCTCGAACCTGTGTCCACTTCATTGGCAGGCAGATTTTCAACCACTGCACCACCAGGGAAGCCCAATCTTCACTCTTAAACATGAATGTACCAACACGATCACCAGACATTTGAGGACAACCACTAGAAGGAAATTAAAAGGTCAAAACATATAAAGTCTCGGGGCTTCCCTGGTGGTGCAGCGGTTGGGAATCTGCCTGCTAATGCAGGGGACACGGGTTCGAGCCCTGGTCTGGGAAGATCCCACATGCCGCGGAGCAACTAGGCCCGTGAGCCACAACTACTGAGCCTGCGCATCTGGAGCCTGTGCTCCGCAACAAGAGAGGCTGCGACAGTGAGAGGCCCGCACACCGCGATGAAGAGTGGCCCTCGCTTGCCACAACTAGAGAAAGCCCTCGCACAGAAACAAAGACCCAACACAGCCAAAAATAAATTAATTAAAGAGAAAAAAAAAACATATAAAGTCTCATAGGAACAGAAATAATTCAAGAACTAGAAGACTTTTTAAATATTTAATGAATATCTTCAAAGATATTTGAGACAATATCATATTCATAAAACAAGATTAGTATGATTGAAAAGGGACAAGTAGAGAACAGGAAAAATTCTTATAAATTAAAAATGTAATACGTAAAATATGAAGTTCAAAAGAAGGGATGAAATAAAAAGCCAAAAAACTCCCTTAATGTTTAAAGCAAATGGCAAAGAAATAGCAAATTTGAGGGATAAGATTTATGGAAGATTAATGCAGGAGTTGCAGAAATCCACCAGTTGGCTAAGCGAAATTGCAGAAAACGGGAACAGAGAACATGGATGGGAGATTTTTTTTTAAAGAAATAATAGGACATTTCTTCAAACTGAAAGAGGCAAATCCTCATATTTCAAAGTCTATTGAGTACTGACCAGGATGAATGAAAATAGCTATACAGCTAGCAGTACATCTCTTGCAATTTCAGAATACCAGTGATAGAAAAAAAATTATAAAACCTTCCAAAGGAAAATGCAAGGAACCACCCAACTTTTCCTTAGTCACATTAGATTCAGAAGACAATGAATCAATGTTTTCAAAATTCTAAGAGAAAAAAAAATTCTGAACTCAATAATTCTATACCCAGGCAAACTAGCAATGCAGTGTGAGAGTAAAATAAAAATAATTTCAGACGTACAAAGACCCAATTTATATACTGTCTGAGGAAGTCTTCTGAATATATACTGCTGTAAAACCAGCAAGACCAAAACGATGACATGGAATCCAGGACTGGTCCTTAATCCAGGAGGTCACTGAACAGAGGTCCAAGGATGGTGAATGTGCACAGGTCTGGCAAACAACAGGTCCAGATTAGAGCATTCTGGGAGGGACCTTACTGTGGAGGGTAGAGGGGGGATAAAGGGATTTTACACAGTAGTAATTACTGAAAGGCTGAGTATGTATGAAGTTATAGTAGAGACCTAAGATTCTTTTTAAGTAAGAAAAAAGAATTCCAATTAGAAGCACCTGGTAAATATAAGGGAAAAAAAGTCAAGGTCCAAAACTGAGGGCAGGAAAGATATGACTTGATTTTGAATGACTGATAAGGTGTAAGAACAGAAAAATCCATAAGACCTTGAAGCTAGGAACATTCTGTTTCAAGTACACTGGGAAGCATGACATTAGACCTATAGGGCAGGAAATGTAACCATTAGCTCTTCTCTCGTCTCTGAAGTCAACATTTATAGAGTCTTAATAATGTCAATGCTGCTTATTAGTTTTCTAGTTTTAGAATCCACCGAGAGATAAAGCACAGCAGATTTAATTATGATTATAGAATAGAATTTAAATGTTATCAACTTTGACAAAGTAAAAACACAGCTACAGCTGGCAGAAGATGGGAAGTGAAAGGGTGATAGCAGATGGAGGGAAGGGTAGGGGAGCAGGATCCTGTAAGTGCTGAATCAGGAGATAAAGTTTATGCGAGAGGAGGGTGGTGGTTACTAGTGGCTGGGGTGGGGGAGACGCTGATCAAAGGGTACAAACTTTCAGTTATAAGATGAGTAAGTTCTCGGGATCTAACGTACAGCATGGTTATTATAGTTAGTGATACTATATTATATATTTGAAAGTTGCTAAAAGAGCAGATCTTAAATGTTCTCACCACAAAAAAAATGGTAATTATGTGATGTGATGAAGGCGTTAGCTAGTGCAATACTGTAGTAGTTATTATTTTGCAACATGTAAGTGTATCAAATCAGTATGTTGTAGACCTTAAACTTACACAGTGTTATATGTCAATTATCTCTCAATAAATCAGGGCAGAAAAGATAAAGTTTATGGAATATTAATAAATTTATTATTCGTATTTAATGTTATAAAGGCAACCAGCAGAAGAATTAAAAATTAAAATATAATCGCCAAAAATTGAAAGGAGAGGAGGTCAGGCGTGTATAACAATAAGATAGATCCTCATCCCCAATGGCAGTGGTCAATATCTTGATCAAAACGACCAGTAGTCCTTTTTTTGCAAACAGCAGAACACAGGATGACAAGTTTAAACAGGAAATCAATTCCTTAGAGGGTCCTGGGCAGCTCAGAGAATCTCCTAGAAGCTCACAGAACTGGCTGAAGTTTCACACAATTCTGAGCCCTGCTCCGCTGCAGACGTGGCACAGGAGTCCTGGCATTAAACTCATAGGGAAGGCAAAGCAAATGTCAGCTCCTTCAATGGCTCTGCAGTGACTGGTTACATACAGGCTGCTCTTAGGGAACCCCCCAATGCCACCCCCGTGGTTGGCACAGGCTCTGCAGCCCCTCCCAACGACCCTCAGTCCTGGATGGAAGAAGTTATGTCTCTGCTGCCCCCAGGAGCTGGAAGACTTCTGCCACACTCAGCAGAGAAAGTGGTTTCCCTATAATACCAACTCCTTCACTCCTCTCCCTTCTGGGTTGCAGCCCAGTACCCTGCAGGTGTATCTAGTTAGCAAGCCTGTGCCGCAAACTTGCTCCTTTCTGGCAAGAGAGGCTGGAGAATGAGTTTGGGCTT
The DNA here is from genome assembly GCF_949774975.1 of Lagenorhynchus albirostris. Classification (NCBI taxonomy): domain Eukaryota; kingdom Metazoa; phylum Chordata; class Mammalia; order Artiodactyla; family Delphinidae; genus Lagenorhynchus; species Lagenorhynchus albirostris. The sequence goes on along the minus strand of NC_083104.1, from coordinate 100,214,123 downwards.
CTGCCTGGATGAGGTGGGACCCATCACATGGAAAATCTCCAACTAGAAAAAGGTATTCAAAGGACATCGAACATCAGAAACCTGCTCATCACACCCAGTGTGATCAATCAAGAAATCAAGTAATAAGTGTATTTAGAAACACAGCAACAATAAGGATCACGTTTGGGAATACGGCCTTTGTTGGCCAGAAAAACTAACAGGAGAGCCAGGTAAGAGTGTTTACCTCTGCAGAGTAGATTGCGGTGAGGACAGGAGTGGCAGGAGATGAGAGCTTTTCCTTATAAATCCTGCATTCAATTTTATTTTCCACGTGCATGTGTTACTTGGATGAAGTTCTTAATTTATAATGTTAAAACTCACCCTTGACGTAAATTCAAAAGTACCAAAAACCCTACCAGCGTTACTTGCCATACACAAATTCCTACTTTAAAAAGCATGTAGTTTCCTTATATTTAAACATTAGCCAAATGCAAGTTGGTTTTGAACTCATCGGAAACCTTTTCTTTTCCCATAAATGCTGATTTTCTTTTTAGCCCGTTGTCCGAAGGAAACACAGGGGACAGTACAGCATCCTGTCAAACGGTGGTGAAGCTGGGTTCTTTTGTGACCCAGCAGTTTATTAGAGTGAGACCCTGAACTGCCAAGAGCAGGGCCCCAAGCCCAGCAAGTTCTGCTGCACGGAAAACTGCCTGTTTCAAAAGCAGCGCACACTCCACTTCCTGCTTCCTGGATCTTCCCTGAGATGTTTCCTAATAGTCCATCTAGAGAACAAGCTGATACTACTTGACTTTTCTTCCTGTTTTTCTGCTTTGTTGTGCATAAGAGCTGTAAAAAATAGCTAGTTTCATAGCTAGTTTTTTCTATGAGCCGTCATTACTCGGGTACCTTTTCATTGTTTCTTTAATTCATTTATTTAGCTAAGTTACTGAGCACCTGGTGTGTGCCCGACAGTACTCTAAGCCCTGGGAATATAGCAAAGGGCAATACAGACTGACCCCCTATGAGCACTGCAGTTGTGTAAGACAGACCAGTGGTTAAGCCTAAGAGCTTAGGACACAGACACATAAGGGTTCAAGTCCCACGTCACCATTAACTAGTTGACTGACTTTTAAAACACTTACCTCACTTCTTGTTCCTTGGTGTCCTTGTTTTGAAATGGAAATATTATTTATCTCAAGGGATTGTTGCGAGGATTAAACAACATAGACGTAAACAGCTGACGCATATTATTTCAGTGAGGGGCAGGAACAGGCAATTATGACAGAGTTATACAGCAATAAGCCCTAGAACAGGTTGTAAAAGGGATCCACAGAGGCCACCTGTTCTTGCCTGGATGAGTCAAAGAAGGCTTCCCAGAGGAAGTAAGATCTAAGATACAGATAAATAAATGAGTAGGATTATTAGGTGAGAAATGAGAGAAGTGTTCCAGCTGTAGAGAACAAGGCCAAGAGATTTTTTAAAAGTATGAATCTTACAATTACATTCAGTGTGGTTGAACATGGGAGATGAGTCAAAGACTAACCAGAAAGGGAAGCAGGGACCAAATCAGAGATCTGTAGACATTTTAAAGGTTTATCTTTCTTCTAAGAGCAATGGGGAACCATTAAAGGGCTTTCAACAGGGGAGTATTTTGATCAGATCTGCTTGTAGAGATGTCACTCAGGCTGCAATGTAAAGCATGGATAGGAAAGAGGAGAGGCTTGACACAAGAAGACCCACGAGAAGGCTTATACTGATCTAGAAAAGAAATAAATAATTGTGGCGGGTACAAAGAATAGTAGTGGGGACACAGGGAGGGAGAAACCACAGATCTGGGCAAAAGATTTAGTGTGAGGGCAAAGGAAGACAAGGGAGTCAGGGATGATTCAATTGGATGGACATGGAAACATTCACTGAGATAGACAACACAGTAAGAGGAGCCTGTTTGGGAGTGAAAGCAATGATTTTAATTTTGCACCTATGGTGTCTGGGATGCCAGTGAGATATCCAAGTAAAGTAGGCAGAAAAAGATGTGTCCAAAGCCCAAGAGAGAACTTGGCTGGAGACAAGGTAGAGATACCCTAACAGCATCTCTTTCCAGAGGTTTTTCTTTTCCTTGTTGAGAAAAGTTGCCAGTAACTTCAATGTCCTGGAACAAAGAGAAAATCATCTTAATGCAGATCTTTCCTATTTGGTGAAGAATATTTTGGTTGGTTCCCCCTTTAGTTAGGTAAGTGTGGACCTCACTGTCTTATTAGAGGGGTATAATAAGGCCTTTGTGTTTTAAATGTCTTTTAAAAAACTGCCTATACTATTCAAGAGAGTATGTGCCTGAGTGGGAAAGAGTATTAGTCAGGATAAGCTAGGTTCTGCTGTGGTAACAAATAATGGGAACAATGTTAGTGGCTCATGACAGCAAAGTTTCTATGTTTCACTCTTGCTATATGTTTATGATGGGTCAGCAGAGGGCTCTGCTCGTGGTATATTCTCAAGTACCTATAACGACAGAGCGAGCACATTACTAACCTTGTCGCTACCTACCATGGGGAAGAGAGAGTTCTGGAGGACCCAGGACCCTAGCTCCCACCCCTAGAAGTAACCCACGTGACTTCTCACAAGCCATTGGTCAAGACTAGTCACATGGCCCCACTCAACCCGAAGAGGGCCCGAAAGTGCAATAACGTCTTATGCCTTGGGGTGGAGAGATGGAAATGTCTGGTAAACGGCATTAATGACTACCACACAGGGGACTACGAAGCTGCAGTCTCTCCCAACCCAGGTATCACGTGACCAGGCTAGAAAGTGGCCACGTGGGTGAACCAATCCCTGACACCTTCAGCACGTAAGGATCGGGAGAGAAGGATCATATTCTCCCTTTTCAGAACATGAACACGTGGGGCTGGCTTCACTCCAAGGTCTGCTGGAAGAGGGCTCACATCAGCACTCATGGCAGCACCACTGACATCAGGATCTGGACCCACCTGCCAGGTCAGCTTCCCCAGCACAGGCAACACTCCCCTCCATGTGGCCCCCTCTTCCATGGAAGGCTCTGTTGCCTCCACACTCCTGAATGGCCTCATCTCCTCTCCAAGGAAGACTCCAATGCTTCTGTGTATGTGTGTGGCCTCATGTCATCAGAGATGCTTCCGTATCCAGCTGTTCTGGGCATGGGAAGTAATCTTATGGTATTACGTGACCAATGCCAGACCTTCTCCTGCTGCTCTGACCCTGGTGCCCTGAGGAAGTTCCCTGGGGAGCAAATGGAGTGATTTTTAATCCTGCAGGCTTTGCTCAATTTGTATGGGAGTCCCCTTCCTTGATAGGAACCCTAGGAAGTGAGAAACCCACTCTCAAAGTGTCACTACCGTCAGGACAAGACTTTACCCCATCGCTAGGGGTCACTGTGAAGATGGGGGTTTTGTCCACTGTCCACACTTTACATACAACTCACCAAACTCAGCCTCTGCTCAGCAGGCAGTATTCACCAAGCCAGCAGAACCCAAGATAGGGCCAGGCTGGACCACACTCCTCCCCCGCCGGAGGCCTGCTGGCTCTCTGAGACACCCATACAGGAGAAGGGAGCAGAGGCTGGGCTAGGGAAGTGGGGGGTGGTGATGGATATGACCTCTGCATTTTCTGCACCAACATGTGGTACCCAAGCAATACCATCTGGAGACGGGCTGGGATATGTGTTTGAACCTAAATTGTGTAGTGATCATTCCGATATATAGATGATAATTGATGTCTTGGATATGAATGGGACAGTATAGCAAGGGTGTATAGAAGAAGCAGAGGGTGTATAGAAGAAGCAGAGGATCCAAGGCAGAAACTGAGTCCCATCAACTTTCAACTTGCAAATAGTGAGACTGAGAATAAGTGTCCACGGAGGGAGAATGAAACTGTCAGTGTTCTTGGAAGCCACGTGAAGAAATGCTTCAAGATAGTGGAATTGGTCAGTGTTCCTGAGAAGCTACCTAGGACAGAGCCAGTGATCTCGTAACAGAGATGGCACTGTGACCTGGGCAGAGCAATTTCCATGGAGGGATAGGAGTGGGAACCACATAACAGGACATGGAAGGTAACAGAGAGATGAGAAAGGATAGGTGGAAAGGTAATCAGCATCTTATGTATAACCTCAGCCATCGTATCAATACTGTAAGCCAGGTATTGTTTCCTACGCTTCAAAACATAAGAAACAGAGAGTAAACCAAGGTGCCCCAGCTGGGAGAGAGCAGAGCTGAAATTTAAACACACATTACTGCCTTCCCAAGCATGCTTGCCATCTGTGTGTCCCTAATCACACCAGCACCTCCCATGGCAAATATTGGAAAGGGCTCTTCATACCTCTGATATAAACACATGCTAAGAAATGAGATGGAGATACCAGGCACACGTTTGTCTATTCAACAAAAATAGAGTTAGCTGAAAACTGGAAAAGGCAGCAACAACTCCCATCCCGCCTTCGTGGCGAAGTGTGTGTTTGTTTTCACAGGCCCTGTTCACGAGCTTCTGCAGCACATCTCAGAATTCATTGGACTCAGATACCCTTTGCTGTGGTGCAAAGACGCTGAACTGCCAAAAGCATGTTCCAGGCTGTGTCTCTTTGTAGAACCGGCTTGAACTGATTGTTCTTCAGCTTTTCACATAAATTACAGAACATGAGGCCCGCAGCTTTGCCCAAAGTTGTCAACAGGTTTTAATTGTCTCTGCTTTTCCGTACACACAGATGGCTTCGTTAAGCTGCTCTGCAGACCTCTGCTGTCTCCACTAAGGAAAATCAGACACAACAAATGGAAATTCATTTAAAAAGAAAAGTTATGATAAAACAAAGTCCAAAGCAACCGTTGTTGTTTTTCTTCCCAGAAGGTAAATGCTACATAAAGGAAAAGAATAGAAGTGACAGGACAGAGACAGAGGCAGAGTAAGAAAGACTATAACGAAAATGTGGACATTTGAACACAGATACAGAAGCTACTAAGAAAAGTAAGGAGAAGTATTTGAAAAGAGCAGGAAGTCCTTTTTTTAATGGCATCTACAGCGGGACCTTGAGTTCAAGTTTCTTTCTCCAAGTTAATTCAGAGAAGCTACAAGTGATTCAGCAATTCCACTTATAAGAATCAGTCCTTCAGAAATAATAGGACAAGTGTGTATAGTTATGTTAAAATGTTACATTATAGGGCTTCCCTGGTGGCACAGTGGCTGAGAGTCCATCTGCCAATGCTGGGGACATGGGTTCGTGCCCCAGTCCAGGAAGATCCCACATGCCACGGAGCGGCTGGGCCCGTGAGCCATGGCCGCTGAGCCTGCGCGTCCGGAGCCTGTGCTCCGCAGCGGAAGAGGCCACAACAGTGAGAGGCCAGAGTAGCACAAGGAAAAAAAGGTTACGTTATAGCATTGTTCACAGTAGCAAAACTTTGGGAGCAAGTTAATTAAATGTAGTTTACCTACATGACAAAACACCCTATATTTATTAAAGTTTGATAACATAATTGACTGTGATTTATGAAGTGAGAAAAGTAAAATATCCAAAAATGCTTCAGTCTGTATACACAAGACCTACCTACATCTTCTCTACCCATAGCAGGAAGTCTGATAGTACACTGCCAAAATGTTAAAAGTATTCAGGTCTTAGCAGTGGGCTTTTGGATTATTTTCATTTTCTCCACTTTACCACTCTCTATTGCCTGACTTTCTTACTCTTTAAGAAAACATATTATCTTTAGAATTCAAAAAAAAAAACCTAATGAAGTAATTTTCATTTTGAAAAAGCAAAAACAATGCATGAGGTGACCAGGAAGTATGGGATGCCACCTGCCCCACAGAAACACATGTGCAGCGTCAACCACGGTCCAGGCAGCAGTCCAGGGCAGAGAAGGGAGGCGACTGGACATGTGTCGGCAGCTGACAGCACCCATGTGTGTTTGTCCTCTGGTGACTAGAACAACTGGCATAACCCAGCTCTGTGCACAGAACCTGGCTCAAGGAGAGGCGCTCAATCGGTAGATACTGAACACAGTATTTCACCTGGGAGACAGGTACATGGACATACCACCAGGTGCTCATTTGAAAAGAGTCATGCGTGACAGCCGCAGAAAAGGAAAAAGGCACAACATTAAGCAAACTGGGGTTCAAATCCCTGCTCTAGATTCGTACTACGTGAACTTGCACAATTTATTTAACTCTCAGGCTCTGGTTCTTAGGACGCAGATTATTAATGTAATAGGTAACATCTGAGGCTCAGATTCCTCATTTGAAAAATGAAAGATGATAAATATACAAAACAGATAAAGAAGATAAAACAAATGATAAAACAGGTAGAATGATAAAGTAATAAGGGCAACACGGAAGATTTGTGTCCTAATGCTGGTCTCAGTGAGACTCTGGGCTCCCGGCACCCCGGGCTATGTCTGGATCGTATCTCATGTTATCTTAACACTGCACTGAGACCAAAACAGGATGTATGTGAGGATGTGCTTTGCATAAATGCAAGGACTGTTCCTGAAATACTTATGGCTGTCCTTTAAAACAGGAACCAAGACGAAAACAACTATGTACTCATTTCTAGTGGAGTCTTTCCTACTCTTTGGCAAAGGAGATCATGAGTTCTGGGGAAGCCATCTTGAGATCAGGTCATCTTAGAAGTTCTCCAAGATGATCATTGATCAGAGCCATTTAAAGAAAAACACACACATTAAAAAAAGGTAAGTAATACATTCTCATGACAACATTAGAAAGAGATCCAAAAGAACACCATCGAAGTCAGAGTACCTCCCTCTGGTCTCCTCCAGGCTCCCAGTTTACCTTCCATGAGGCAATCACTGTAACTAACTTCTTGTGTATCTTCCAGAGACACTTTATATGTTAACATGTAAATGCTTGCACACATACACTCTGTACATGTATATACACATGCACACACATGCATGTACACACACACGTGCACACACACATTTTGTTTACCCAAACTGTAACATGCTCTGCTCATTGTTCTGTACCTTTTTTAAAACTGACAACATATTTCCTGTATCAATACATTAAGAGCTGCCCCATTCTTTTCAATGACTGTGTAGTTTTCCCTAATATGGACACAACATAACTTTCTTTATAGTCTTGACAGAATTGTAAGCTGTTTCCAACACACAGTGCTCTGGCAGATACACTTGTATAGAAGTCATTTCATACATGTGTGTATATTTGAGATAAATACAGAGAAAGTCAAAGGGTAGGAGCATTTTACATTTTGAAAGGCATTGCTAAACTGCACTCCATAGAGACTGCACTCAAATTACATTCCCATTGGCAATGTATTAGAGAGTCTGTTTCTCCACTTTCCACCCAATGCAGTATATATTATTAATGTAATAGGTAACAACAAAAAAATGATGCGTCATTATAGTTTTAATTACTATTTCCCTTATTATAAATAAAGTTGAATGCCATTTTGTTTGTTTGAGAACTGTTTCTATTTCCCTGACTATGAATTCTCCTTTTTTTTTTTTTTTTTGCGGTACACGGGCCTCTCACTGTCGTGGCTTCTCCCGCTGCGGAGCACAGGCTCCGGACGTGCAGGCTCAGTGGCCATGGCTCACGGGCCCAGCTGCTCCGCGGCGTGCGAGATCCTCCCAGACCGGGGCACGAACCCGTGTCCCCTGCATCGGCAGGCGGACTCTCAACCACTGCGACACCCGGGAAGCCCTATGAATTCTCCTTTTACATCTTTTGTCCTTTTCCTGTTGGGTTGTTAGTTTTCTTATTGATTCGAATTTATCAGTCCTTCCCTTATGGCATTATTCATTCTTAGGGAGGATTTCCCTATTTAAATTTTTAAATTTTATGTATATTTTCTAATACTGTTAATTCCCATTTTTAACTTCTAAATTTTAATCAATCTGTAGGTTGCTATGTTTATAATATGTAGGATGGAAATCCACTTTTTTCCCAGATAATTATCAAGGTAATCCAAAACCCATTTACCTGTACTCCATATTTTCTCCTCCTATGTCCTGTACAAATTTGTACTGTAAGTATGTATGTGTAATAGGACACATGGCTATAAAAACAGAATAGGGTTTTATTTATCTGTTTTTATAGCCATGTGCCAATATCACAGTGTTTTAATTTTTGTAGCTTTAGAATATGTTTTGATATCTGATAGAGATAGTCTCCCTTCTCTTTTTTAATTCCTGGCCACTCTTACTTTATTTTTTCCCACGTGACACTTACAATCAATTTATCTGGTTAAGAGATTGTTAGAATGGCATTACATTTATGGATCAACTTGAGGAGAACTTTATGAAATTGAGTTATTCTACCCATGAAAAGACCATGGTCTTCTCTAGTAGAGTTTTTTATCAAATAAAGGTAAACACAAATCAATCTCTATGACATAATCCTAATACAAAGTTTTATTCAGGCCCATTTATTTGACTGACACAAAACCTTGCTTTGCCTTAGATGCTCTCTTTCCATTTTTGTAGAAAAAGATACTCAATAACACAAAGAAAGTGTCTCCAAACATCACATTTGCACACCAAAGGCAGAACCAAGACTAAATGAGTCACCCACACGTGGAATGCATCTATTTAATAATGCAGCAGTCTCCAAATGCTCTAAAATGAGATATGACTGCCTAACCCAAAACACAGCTTAGTTCCATTCCCTCATCCCTAATACTGCATGATGCATCATTCAACAAGAAAACGTCTAAAATTACCTCATTTGGAGCCACTTAAGAAAATAAGCATTATCGATTAGCATTTGACAATTAACTTTGAAAGATAAAAAATTTCTTTGAAAACCGGTGGTCTCAGAAATTTTCATTTTTGAATATTCACATTATCTGACAATTTAATAGTGTCATTTATAACAACTGCCATTGACTACCTAGATGAAGAAGGAGATCTCCCACTGTTTATTAACTGATCTTTCTAAAGTCACACTGAGAGTCTACCAATGAGCTGGGAGTAAAAGAAGGAACATACTACATTATCACAAGAGTGAACTAACTCACCCCGTGCTGTTCCAATAAAATATTGTTCCTGAAACACCGTCTGTTAGTTCTGGGTTCATCTTTAAACAGCTGCTCGTTCATTAGCTGATTATCTCCCTGATACAGTTGGCCCTCCGTATCCATGGGTTCCGCATCCGCAGATTCAACCAACTGCAGATTGAGCAGTTTTGATCCGTGGAACCTGGATTATCACATGCAGAACCCTCAGATACTGAGGGCCAACTGTAAGGGACTTGAGCACCATGGACATTGGTATAAGCCGGGGGGTTGGGGGGGATCCCTCAAACCAATCTCCCGTGGATACCAAGGGACAACTGTACATAGGTCTAAGGTGGGCCTGAAACTAATTAATTTAAGCCCAACAGTTGTTTTCCTATTCTCACTACTTATCCACAGTTTGATATGGCAGGTGGAAAAAGGATGGACATGGTTAGAGACAATAGTCCGTTCAATCTGAAACCTGCCCCTGAACTCTTTAACCTTGAACAAGTTATTGAAATATGTGTTTCTGACAATGTGGCCCATGGACCACATGCAACAGAATCTCCTGGGTGTTTGTTTAAAATGTGCATTCCTGGACCTCATCCCTAAGCACTGAATTAGAAACTGTGGGCTGGTCAATTCATCTTCATAACTAGCAAGCTCCCCAGGAGATCCTTATGCATGCAAATTGCCTCAATCTTATTTGCTCATCTATAAAATGACAGACAGCCAACCTTCTTCACAGGGTAGTTTTGAGGGTTTCAGATAATTATATATGCAAATCACCTGGCACATAGAAGAAGCTCAATGACATTAGTTGCCTTCCTCTCCTCTTATACCAAATAATAAGGAAAAATGGAGACAAGTATAGCATGCTACTTTAAAGTTTATCTTGTCTTTGCTAGGAAAGGATGAAGCTGCTCTTCTCTTCTTAGAGCTAATTAAATCTTAGTTACCTAAAACTCAAGCTCAAAATTTTTCATGAAAAGCATTTAATTGACGTTATAGATCTAAACTTATCAGATGGCCACCTAACTTTGAAATACTGATAGGCAGCAATCCTCCACAATATGTATGCCAGTTATCAATTTATTGCCTCTTAACTCTAAATTCATACTTCATTACCTGCTCTGGGAAAATGCATATACGGGCCCCTTAAATATTTCTCTACCAGATAGCATGATGTTAAGCTTTGTCAGTAGAGGGCATTGGAGAGACATTACAAGAGGAGAGGATTTTGCTTCCTGGTTCTGGAGTGCTTGCTGGCCAGGCTCTGCAGTGGGAAGTTCCCCTAGCACCCCACTCTGGTAGCATGGGTGACTTCCCAAGTGCCCAGCTCCTGCAGTGCATTGAAGCCAGCAGCTTCCCCCAACACGCCCTTCAGGGCAGGATGCAAACTTCTGCTTCTGCACAGTGGATTAACAGGAACCTGATTTACCCTTCTACCTAAACAAATGAAAAACTGGGCAAATACATGAAATAGCAGTTTTCAGTCATTGGGTAAATGGTATCCTAGGACAGTAATCTCTGAGAGAAGGGAGGCAGAAAAAGTGATGGCCAGGTTAATACTTGGAGTGCATAGCAGGCCACAGTGCAGGGAGGAGGAACTCAGAGCCCAGTGGACTTCCTGAGTTGAGGAATAATGTTCAATATTTGGTGAGTCCAAAACTGATAAAATTTTCAGGGCAGGGTACTAGAGAACAGAGAGCTGAACCGAGAGAGAACTTAGGAAATCTTCAGAGGATTCTTCTTAAGTGCTTAACTATATTGATGTGTGCACGCATGCAAAGTAGCTACCAATGTCAGAGGGAAAATCATTGGAAAGGAGCAGGTGGCACAAACCCCTGGGAGAGCAATTATTTGTATCCCATCAGCTAGCGTAGAAAGACCTCTGGATACCCAGAGCACTGAGTGGAGTCCTCAACAGGGAATTACCTCAGCAGTGGGACAAATATAAAGGCCATTCTGGACTTGCTGTCTTAGTCAGCTCAGGCTGCTAGCAAAATTTGACAGATTGCGTAGCTTAAACAGCAGACATTTATTTCTCACAGTTCTGGAGCCTGGAAAGTCCAAGATCAAAGTGCCAACAGAGTCATTTCCTGGTGAGGGCTCTCTTCCTGGCTTGCAGCCTTCTCACAGGGTCCTCATGCAGTAGAGAGCAAGCTCTGGTCCCTCTTCCTCTTCTTATAAGGACACTAATCCCACCATGGGGTGCCTACCCTCATGACATCATCTAAACAAAAATACCACCTCCAAATATTAGCACTTTGGGGAATAGAACTTCAACATATCAATTTGGAGGAGACACAAAGATTCAGTCATTGACATCAGCTTAACACAACTTAAAAGCAATCCTGTCAAGGATACAAGAGTTTCCAGGTAAATGAACTATATTCCAGAACAAACTCCAAAAGTACTTAAAAGAATAACCTCCCTCTCCCCACCCCCCAAAAAGCACTAAAGAACATAAAATTCAAAATGTCTAGCATCCAATGCAAAAACATCAGGCATTCAAAGCAGCAGGAAAATATGGGCCATAATCAGAAGAAAAATCATTCAATAGAAACAGACCGAGAAATGACAAAGATTATAGAATTAGCAGATAAGGACAGGAAAACAGCTTTTATAAATGTATTCCATATGTTCAAGAAGATAAAGAAAAGCAAGAGCATGATAAGGAGAAAAATTTTAAAGACCCAAATTGAACCTCTAGTGATTAAAAAAAAAAAAAGAAAAAGTAGATGAGAATAAGAACAGATTAGACACAGCAGAAGAAAATATTAGTGAACTTGAAGTCTCAGCAATAGTAATTATCAATACTGAACACAGAAAGAAAAAAATACCAAAAAAAATTTTAAACAAACAGAGCTTCAGTGAGATGGGACAATATCAAGCAGTCTATCATATATGTAACTGAAATCCCAGTAGGAAATAAGAGACAGGGGAACAAGTAACGGCCTAAAATTTTCTGAATTTGATGAGAATTATAACTCCATGAATCCAAAAAGCTGAACAAATCTCAAGCAGAAGAAACACGATGGAAACCACGCTAAGAAAGAAAGTAATCAAACTGCTCAAATCCAGGAATAAAGGTGCAAAGCTATTTCAATGGATAAAGGATGATCTTTTCAACACATGGTGCTAGAACAGTAGCATATCCACACACACAAAAATGAACCTTGATCCACATCTTCACCATATATAGTAATTGTGGAGTGGATCACAGACCTAAATCTTGAGCTTAAAATAACAAAAATCATAGAAGAATATATTTGTGACCTTAAATTGGTGAAACATTTCTTAGGTAAAATACCAAAAGTATGAATCATATTTTTAAAAAGTTGTAAATTGGACTACATCAATGTAAAACCTCCTGCTTTTCAAAAGGCAAAATGAAGAATATTAAAAGGCAAGCCACCGACAGGGAAGAAATATTTGCAAAGCACACTGATAAAGGACTTGTATCCAAAATACATAAAGAATTCTCACAACTAAAAAATAAGAAAATAAAACTCCAGTTAAAAAAATAAAAGCACAAAAGATTTGAACAGACACTTCACATAAGAGATACGAATGACAAAAAAAGCACATGACAAGATGTTCAATATTTTTAGAGAAATGCAGATTAAAACTACAAAGAGTAAATATGACACCAAAATCACAAGCAACAGCAACAAAAAATAGATAAACTGAGCATAATGAAAATGAGAAACTTTTGTGCTTTAAAGGAAACCATCAAGAAAGTGAAGACAGCCCACATAATGGAAGAAGAATTTTTTCAAATTATATATCTGATAAAGAACTTGTATCATATATGTACATATATATTTAACATAATATGTATAAAACTACTTAATAATAAATGACCCAGTTAAAGATAGTAACTCAGTTTAAAAAAATTATGCTAAGTGAAAGAAGCCAGTCACAAGTGACTACATATTGTATGATTATAGGAAATTTCCAGAATAGAGAAACTTACAGAGGAACAAAAAATTAGGGTAGTGGTTGGCTAGGGTTGTAGGGGATAGGAGGACTTGGGAGTGATGGTTAAGTGGTGTGGGCTTTTGGAGGGGAGATAATGAAAAGATTCTAAATCTGAATATGATGATGGATGCATAACTCTACAGATATACTAAAAGCAATTGAATTGGGTACTTTAAAAGGGTGAAGTGGAATATCACTCAGCCCTAAAAAATAATGAAATTCTGCCATTTGCAATGACATGGATGGACCTAGAGAGTATATGCTTAGTGAAATAAGTCAGATAAAGACAAATACTATATGATATCACTTAAATGTGGAATTTAAAAAATAAAACAAATGAATGTATAGAACAAAACAGAAACAGACTCACAGACAGAGAACAAACTAATGATTACCCATGGAGAGAGGGGCAAGATAGGGGTAGAGGATTAAGAGATACAAACTACTATGAATAAAATAGATAAGCAACAAGGATACATTGCACAGCACAGGGAAATATAACCATTGTTTTATAATAACTTTAAATGGAGTATAATCTATTAAAATACTGAGTTACTATGTGGTACACCTGAAACTAATATAATATTATAAATCAACTATACTTCAATTAAAAAGCCAAAAAATAAAAAAAGGGTGAAAAGTATGATATGTGGGCTATATCTCAATATAACTGTAAATAGATAATAAAGACATCTCTAATGGAAAAAAACCACAATATGTTACCACTAAATACCTCTTTAATGACAAAACAAACAAACAAAAGCATCCCTAATGGGAAGGTCATTGTGTTTTGGAAAGAGAGTTAATGCCTAGCTTCCATACAAGAAATACGGTCCCCCTCCCAGGGGGGCAGGGGGGTGTGGGACACATGGAATCCAGGTGGCTGAACCAGAAATAAATAATGAAGTTGAATCCCCTAGACCCCTTTTGGCTGGGCTGCCACCCTGAGGGTGCACCAACCAGTCCAGCCTGGACTGCTGTTAGGAGAAAGAAGGCATCATGCCTAGGAACAATTGGAGTGGAATCTCAAATATTCATATAGACCTAAATAACCTCCCATCCCTTTCGTCCTGATTACCTTGGAAGCAGCCAAGAGGCAATCCCCTTCTGGGGGCAGCTGCACTACTAAGGTATGTGGATTAGGAGGACGTCTTCTTGAGTGACTTGGGCAACTTGATCAGTGGCTGCAATTAGTTTCCATAGTGCTTGGCCCCAAAGAGGGGTGTCTCTAATCTGACAGTATTTTGTTTTCCAAGTAGCAGGCCAGATGCCCAGGCCACTGGCAACAGCCCATGAGTCAGTCAAATATACCAAAGTTCATCAAAGAATGCATTGGCCTGAGCTATGAGAATGGCTTGTGCAATGAGGAAGTGCAGGATTAACCTCCAGGGAGCTCACCTTGGACAAGCAGGATACTGGAGCAGGTAGACAATTTAATGCATGGTGACTAGTAGTATCAGAGAAAGTTATTATGTTGCAATTTTTGTGATAAGCCACTTTGGGGAGGAATGGCAATTTAAAAGCAAAAGCTAATTGAAAACATTCCAGTTTTCTCTTCGTTAACATTTGCATTGCTGAGCTGTAAGGCACTATCACCCACTTTTGTGGTCCACACCTCCTAATTGTACTCGAGGTAGGCAGGAGGAATTGAACTACCTCCCGAGTGCTGGGCTGGCAAATCTAAACCTATAAGGCAACGACAAGTGTCACATTTTGTAACAGCAGGACGATAACTGAATTTAAAACAAACAAAAGAAAATTGACTGAAAATCTTTTTTTTCACATTGAATCAAACCTATAATTCATTAGCACACCATTTCCCACTTTGCATCTGGGAACCAGAAGTATTGATGATATATATCACATAGCGGCATCCAACAAAATCGTTTAAGAACCATAAATTTGAATGTGTGCAGAAAATTTGTATTTTGTGATTTTTTCTACAAGAGGGGGTCTTTCCCCTTTTGGAGGAGTTACGACTTAGATCAATTTTGCTGTGGCACTGACTCTGAGCTCAACACCTTTTGGGTGTTTTAGAATTTATGTCCCACCTCACATTTTTCAGTTCCGCTATTTTTTTAAAAAAACATCTTTTGGAGTATAATTGCTTTACAGTGGTGTGTTAGTTTCTGCTGTATAACAAAGCAGCCCCACAATTTCTTCGTAAGGTATCCAGTAGGAAGTAACCAAAAAAAAAAAAAATTTCTTTTTTTTTCTTCCCCAAGAATCTTAACAGTCACATAAGAAAAATGCAAAGCCCAACAATGACTCCCAACTGTAATCTGAGAAACAGGGAAGATTCATGAGGGCTTCTTCATGCATGAGTTTTTCTCTTTATATTCACAACCCACTTCAGTGTCAGAACCCACAGTGTGGAGGGTACAGGAGCCTGAGCTCTGCTTATGCTTCTAAAGAGACAGCGAACGGGATCAGGCATCTGCCCACAGCTCAGTGGAACACACTATCCAATTCTTCCTGCTTCAAGCCGCACAAAAGATTTGCCACACCCCAGCCAATTGACTTAACAGCCCTGAAACGGGATCCACGTCAACACTGGTTGAATGTCAAGGACGGCAGAATATATTCCATCGCTGTTTCCCTGGGTGATGTTCTACACAAAAGATGTGTCCCGCAAGGTAAGTGATCAGCTCAAGCACGCCTTGCTGCTGAGCGCACTCTGTGGACTTCCTGGTCAATTAACATTCACTCTGCCTTGATTGAGCAGGCTGTTGTCTGAATGTTTGTTTCCCCTGCCCAAATTCTTATGTTGAAACCCTAACCTCCCATGCGATGTAATTAGGAGGTGGGCCCTCTGGGAGGTGATTAGGTCATGAAGAAGCCCTCATGAACGGGCTTGGTACTCTTACAAAAAAGGCTCCAGAGAGATCCGTGCCCTGCTTCCATGTGACGACACAAAGAGAAGCCTGGGACCCAGCAGAGAGCCCTCATCCAACCACACAGTTCCTCTGATCTCAGACTTTCAGCCTCCAGAACTGTGAGCGATAAATCTCTGTTGTTTACAAGCTACCCACTCTGTGGTATTTTCTTACAGCAGCCTGAACAAACTAAGACAGAGCCTATAATAGGCAGGGCAGAAGAAAGAGAAACACTTGGATCATGGAGCATTTATAATCCAGGGCAGCAAACTGCAAAACAAATCATACTTGCACTCTTGTAACAATATCAGTTCTTTACTGAAGACCAAGGGAGCAGAGAAAAAGAGAGAGGGAAGCCAAGAAGGAAGATGCTGCAGCTAGGGAGAGAGCTGTACAGGCAAGTGGGATGCTGCAAATTAATCACACTGGCCCAGGGGCCAAGGGCTGGGAAACAGGACTAAAAATTTACTTTTAAGAAGAAAAATAATTTCCATACAGTTCAACCTTTTGTTTAAGCATGATATAGAAACAAACAAAAAAACACATCTAAGACATTGCCTCATCATGAAAGGCTGCTGATGGAACGGACTGGGAAATGAGAACAATGTCAATGCATCTCCAAGTTCAGGGCTTGGAATTAGATTATACACACAGGCATGAGATTTTTGCATTTAGCTCAAGTTACCTCTTCTCTTTTCCCTTACTGGATCTTAATCTGAAAGTTCTACTGGCCTTTCATGAAAAGAAAAATCAGCAACAAAAGCCATTTGATAGAGGGCTGGCTATTTTCAGTGCTATTGTTAGGACAACTCTGACTTCCTAAAGAATTATTAAGGAAAAAAAAAAAAAGGCCAATTCGGGCTTCCCTGGTGGCGCAGTGGTTGAGAGTCCACCTGCCAATGCAGGGGACACGGGTTCGTGCCCCGGTCCAGGAAGATCCCACATGCCGCGGAGCAGCTGGGCCCGTGAGCCATGGCCGCTGAGCCTGTGCGTCCGGAGCCTGTGCTCCACAATGGGAAAGGCCACAACAGTGAGAGGCCCGCGTACCGCAAAAAAAAAAAAAGGCCATCTCTTTGAAATCTACATCAAGTTGTTAAGGCAACAAGATGGAGATTAAATCTAGAAATGTTCGATCTGCTGCCCCCTTCCTCCACCCTATTAACTATCCCACATGTTCTTGTTGGTCTTGCCAACTAACTGAAATCGTCGCTCTATCTCTGCCACCTCATCCTAGCAATCAGATGGAAGTGTGGATTTGAAGAATGAAATGTTGTATGCATTTATGTGCAGGTTATATTAGTATGTCTGTGGGTTCGTGTGCAATTCTGGAAAGAGTTCATCAAATTTCCCCTTAAATTCTGTTTGTCAGATTTAGCCAAAGAGGTAGCAATCCTTTCTCCAGGCCAAGAAAGGACACCAGGGAAACTCCGGTGGCACTTGTCGGATTTCAGGAAGCAAAGACTGGAGGAAGGGCAGTCCAGAAAGAGAGACAGCGCTTACAAAAGCCCAGAGGTAGGGAATTATGAGATGTGTTATCGATACATAGATGAGTGTGTACAGGGGCGGGGGGATACGGCTTGAGAAATAGTGTGGACATTTGAAATCTTTAAGGGCCAAGTTGTGAACAGGGAAATGAGGACCACGTGGGTTGGAGCTTTGCTGCGGAGGAGGCGGCATCCTTGAGAAGGGATGGGACCTGCTGGGGCAGTGACAGTCAGCGGTTGTGTTAGTAGTCGAGAGAAAAGCGTGACGGAGGAGAGAGCTAGGATTCTGACCGTGAGGATGGTGCTAACAGGGCAGAGGGGGCACGTTGCCACAGCAGGAGGATTTGCCCTGGTCTGTGAATGATATTCATGGAAGAGGCGCTGGAGAGGAAGGGGGCCGGGAAGGAAGCACAGCGGGGAAAGGCAGTTGAGAGCAAAGAGCAGTCTGGGGTGGCAGGTGACGTGCTCTAATCTGAGACGTGGCCAGCAGGCAGTGAGAAATTCACATGGTGGGTGGTGCTCTCGGAAGAGATAAGGGCCAGGAGACTCAGCCTACATCACAACCCGGTAAGAGATGAGCCCCTGACCGCGTGATCAGGGGAGGAAAGACAGGGAGCCTTAGAAGACCATGGGAGCAGAGAAACTGCTTTAGCAGTTTAGCCATACATCCCCCCTCTAACCAGTGCCTTTGTTGGTCTGGGGGCAGCAGGACCTCACCCCAGCGAGCCAGCCAGAAGGGAGACAGCTTATCCAAGACAGAGTGTGGTCTCCTGAAGGCTAATGAGCTCCACAGAACCGCAGCAGCCAATGGGTGGGTTTTAGCTATTTCCCCTCCCTGCACGTCTGAGCCAAGAGGTGCTGGGAAGAGGCTCTAATTTCTCACATCTTGTGACCCAGTTTCTATCTGGCTGCCAGATTCTCTTCCCCCCTCAGATGACAGGTCTGGAAGCAGCTTAGTAGAATGGATGGTGAGTTATACGAACACACTTTCACATTAACTGAATTCCCCTCTGTTGGGCTTCTGCAAAATGAACTTTTTTTTTCTAAAGTGCTACATTTTATTTCACTAATAAGGACTCAGTTGGGTGGAGGAAGACGGCTGATTCTGGGAGGATTTTCTGCAGCATTTCCCTAGAGGGGTGGGGCTGGTCTTAGAGGAGGCATTTGGAAAGGATCCAAGGGGCTCCTGTGTGGGAAGTTAATGCTTTGCCAGATCTCTCTGCCTTACCGAGGCCACTGGCTCCCCAATCTGGGCAAATCCCCTTGAGAAACTCTTTTTTTCTTTTTTTTTTTTTGCGGTACGCGGGCCTCTCACTGCTGTGGCCTCTCCTGTTGCGGAGCACAGGCTCCGGACGCGCAGGCTCAGCGGCCATGGCTCACGGGCCCAGCCGCTCCGTGGCATGTGGGATCTTCCCGGACCGGGGCACGAACCCGCATCCCCTGCATCGGCAGGCGGACTCTCAACCACTGCGCCACCAGGGACGCCCGAGAAACTCTTTAAATAAACACATTCCTTAGTCCAGCCTGACCAACTCAATTAGAACCTCAGGAAAGGGCGCCCAGGAATCTGATTTTCAGCAATCTCACCAGGCATCTCTGGGACAGCCTATTCAAAGACTCTTTCTTCAGGAATCACTGCCTTAAGGCATTCCATCCATGCTCTGGAAGAAATATCCAGGGATTTTCAACAGTTACTCAAGAAAGAAATTTGCTTGGCAAGGCCCAAGAGAATGGGTGTGAGGGCTTGCTGACTGGAAAAAAAAAAGTTCTAAAATTGTCCTTTGTTTTCACTGTGATATTTATTTGTAATAGCAAATCACATAAAAGCTTCGCCTAAGATTGGTGTCTTTAGCAGAAGAATTTTGGATCCAACGTGGCTGAGAAAATTCACAGCCTGAGATAGCGTTGCAGTTTAGCTTGTGAATCGATCTTATCAGTTTTAGCAGGGCGGCACCTCTCTGAACCTGAGTTATTTCCTGGTTAATCTCTGGATAAACCTAAACTCTGGTGCTATGTGCTCTCCCTGGAGGGACGGTGTGGTCCCCACATTAGTTAAGGAGAACATACAGCATCCCCACCAGAGCCATAGATTCCCCAGTGATGCTCCCCTTCACACCCTCTCCAAACCCCAGGGTGTGCATTTCCCAGGGAATAGAAGAGTGTCTACGTCTCGGGGAGACCAACACAGGAAACAATTCTCTTCTCTTCCCTCCAGCGGGGAAACAAGACATCAAAACCCACAAAGAGCCAACTTTCAGGTGCACTCCTAAATGGATTTCTCAGCTTTTCTAACTCACAGCCCTTTTTTTTTTTCCCTCACCATGCCACGTGGCTTGTGGGATCTCAGTTCCCCGACCAGGGATCCAGGGATTCAACCCGGGCCACAGAAGTGGAAGTGCAGAATCATAACCACTGGACCACCGGGGAACTCCCAAGCTCACTCTTCTTTTAAAAACCTTAGGAGACACAGCGAACAATTTGGGCAGCGAGTGGGAAGATCTAGTCTCAGCCTTTCATCTCCTCTGAGTCTGTTCCCTCCTCTCTAAATGGGAACGGGGGGTCCTGCCCACTTCACAGAAGGGGTCTGGAAGATCAGAAGGCTTAAGCAAGTCAAAGCAAAAGGGGCAGGAGCCTGCGAGCATCTCTGCCTGTAGCGGGGCTTCACAGGGTCAGCCCACCACCCCTGCTCTGATTTTGCTCTTCCCCGTACCTTGTCGGATATCAGTAGAGCTGTTTGCAGCCTTTGACCCCTGGAGACATGAGAAATTTCACCAGCCCAGCTCATCAGCAAAAGACAGTTGAGCCCACGCCTCCTTCCCCAGTCTAGCTTTTTGTTTTACAGATTTGGGTATGTGGCTGTGGCTTCCAACCTTCTGTCTCAGGGAATAAAGCACAGATTCAACCTTGGAGTGTTGTGGGCAAATGCTTCAGGATTCCAGGCAGGGGCACCTTCCCAGGGAGCCCCTAGCCCAGTGCCACCTCTGCTCAGGTCTGCACTATGTGACCCCCCCATGTCTCAGAGTCCCTGACCCTGCCTGCTGGTCCGGTCCCTGATGGCCATGGGCTACAACCACTGGTCCCTGCACTGCAGCCAGCTCTGCCTGCGCCCAACCAGAAATGTCTCTTTCTGCCATACGCGGGATGCAGTGGGGAAAGGTCCTTCAGGCAAGCATCCGCCCTTCCATTGACCTTTCTCTACTTCTTTTCCAAAAGACTCAGCTCTTGGCCTTCAAAACTGGCTTCTTTGGGGTCCACAGTGTTTTCTGCCTCGTGCCCAGTTTCCAGGAGCTGCCACGGCACTCTTCACCTGTCCAAGGTTGGGTCCCAAATGCCTCCTGGGTCCGGAGGCTCTCCCCTTGCCTCAGCATGCATTGCCAGCTTCTGTGGAATTCCCTCAAGTAGAAGATCAGCCCGTTCCTTCATTTGCATCTCCCTTTTTAAAATTTAACAAACACTTACGGAACAGCCTCTGTGCTAGAGATTGATGATGATTTCTCTGCTGTGTTGCACACCTGGTGTTGACTGTGCTCATTCAACTGAGAACCTACAATGTGTCAGACACCAAGGATATAATGATGGACAAGACGGTTGGAGCTCCTGCTTCACCTTCTATTCAGGAAAGGAGGCAGTAAAAATAGAAACAAAAAGAATCCATAAAATGATTGCAAGATTTAAAAGGGCTGTGAAAGAGACAAAATGATATAGGTAGAAAGTTATCAGGTGGGAGGAATACCTACTGTAGATATGGTAGTCAGGGAAACCGCTTTGAAAAGGTGACATGACAGCTGAGACCCAGTGATGAGAAGCAGTCAGCCAGACTGGGGTGGACACATTCAAGGCAGAGGGAACAGCACATGCCAAGGGCCTGCGGTAGGAAAGACCTTGGCCGATTCATGGAACTGAAAGAAGACCAACCTGGTTAAATGTTAACAAGAAGGTGAACTGCTGAAATACGGTGAAAGATGAAGATAAATATTGCATATGGAGATGTGTTATGCAGAATCTTGTAGGCACAGGAGAGCACTTGAGTTTATTACACTAATAAAATGTGGTTAGCCCTGGGCCTTCTAGGATGCTTCTTTTTTTTTTTTAATCTTCGTTAGATTATAATTGCTTTACCATGTTGTGTTAGTTTCTGCTGTACAACAAAGTGAATCAGCTATATGCATACTTATATCCCCTCCCTCTTGGGCCTCCCTCCCCCTCCCATCCCGCCCCTCTAGGTCATCACAAAACATTGAGCTGAGCTCCCTATGCTATACAGCAGGTTCCCACTAGCTATCTATTTTACACATGGTAGTGTATATATGTCAATGCTACTCTCTCAATTCATCCCACCATCTCCTTCCCGCCCTGTGTCCACAAGTCTGTTCTCTATGTCTGTGTCTCTACTCCATCGACAGAAGAATGGATAAAGAAGATGTGGTACGTATATACGGTGGAATATTACTCAGCCATAAAAAGGAACGAAATTGAGTCATTTCTAGTATCATTCTTGAAAATGGACCTTTGGCGGTTTCTCCTGGCATTCCAGAGTTTCTGTTGTAGTAGGATGCATTCCTGCACTCATATTTTGAGAGCTACTCTATGCCAGACACTCAGGAATCACCTTAGGTTCCTAGCCCGAGCACTACCAAACACACCAATCCACACACATATATGCTTTTTTTTCTTTGTTGTTCTGAAATAGAATCATATTTCATACAGTATAACTTACATTATCTCACTTAGCAATATATCATGGACATCTCTACCAGAGAGTAGACAGGATTTGTTCTTAATGCAACCTTTTTTTTTCCTTTTTGTTCAGCCTTCAGTAGTGCACATGCCTCATGCATACTTTGCCATCAGCCTCAGCCTCTCCCTCCCCCAAATAGACATGGGGAGAAACCTGGACATGAGGTGATAAGTATACCTTTAGAAAGGTATAGTGTAGACCTGTTCACCAAACTTTTTTTTCCTCGGTGTAACAAGCACACACCTTAGTAGATCAGTGGTCTCTGTGAGGTCATTTCACTCCTGGGCTTATTTTCACACACCTTCCTCAAAGCAATTTCCTTCATGCCATAAAATGTGATGGGAGGAGAGGGAGGGGGAGGGAGGAACAGATTTAAGATGGGAAGGATTCCCAGCCACACACTCAGTGAATCTTCTGAGGAGGCTGTACACATGGTAGAAAGAGCACAGGTTTGGGGATCCAGCCTTACCTGGATTCAAATTCTGGTTACTTTGCTGGCTGACCTCAGGGAGGTATCTGAAACTCACTGTCTGTTTCCTCATTTATAAAAAGAGGATAGTAACACACAGTGCAATATGATTCAGTCTTAAAAAGACAGGGTCCTCATCCACCAGAGGGCAGACAGCAGAAGCAAGAAGAACTAAAATCCTGCAGCCTGTGGAACAAAAAACACATTCACAGAAAGATAGACAAGATGAAAGGGCAGAGGGCTATGTACCAGATGAAGGAACAAGATAAAACCCCAGAAAAACAAGTAAATGAAGTGGAGCTAGGCAACCTTCCAGAAAAAGAATTCAGAATAATGATAGTGAAGATGATCCAGGGCCTCAGAATGGAGGCAAAGAATGGAGGCAAAGATTGAGAAGATGCAAGAAATGTTTAACAAAGACCTAGAAGAATTAAAGAACAAACAAACAGATGAACAATACAATCACTGAAATGAAAAATACACTAGAAGGAATCAATAGCAGAATAACTGAGGCAGAAGAACGGATAAGTGACCTGGAAGACAGAATGATGGAATTCACTGTCACGGAACAGAATAAAGAAAAAAGAATGAAAAGAAATGAAGACAGCCTAAGAGACCTCTGAGACAACATTAAATGCAACAACATTCGCATCATAGGGGTCCCAGAAGGAGAAGAGAGAGAGAAAGGACCAGAGAAAATATTTGAAGAGATTATAGTCAAAAACTTCCCTAACATGGGAAAGGAAATAGCCACCCAAGTCCAGGAAGCGCAGAGAGTCCCATACAGGATAAACCCAAGGAGAAACGTGCCAAGACACATAGTAATGAAATTGGCAAAAATTAAAGACAAAGAAAAATTATTGAAAGAAACAAGGGAAAAATGACAAATAACATACCAGGGAACTCCCATAAGGTTAACAGCTGATTTCTCAGCAGAAACTCTACAAGCCAGAGGGGAGTGGCATGATATACTTAAAGTGATGAAAGGGAAGAACGTACAACCAAGATTACTCTACCCGGCAAGGATCTCATTCAGATTTGATGGAGAAATCAAAAGCTTTACAGACAAGCAAAAGTTAAGAGAATTCAGCACAACCAAACCAGCTTTACAACAAATGCTAAAGGAACTTCTCTAAGTGGGAAACACAAGAGAAGAAAAGGACCTACAAAAACAAACCCAAAACAATTAAGAAAATGGTCATAGAAACATACATATCGATAATTACCTTAAACGTGAATGGATTAAATGCTCCAACCAAAAGACACAGGCTTGCTGAATGGATACAAAAACAAGACCCAAGAGACCCACTTCAGACCTAGGGACACATACAGACTGAAAGTGAGGGGATGGAAAAAGATATTCCATGCAAATGGAAATCAAAAGAAAGGTGGAGTAGCTATAGTTATGTCAGATAAAATAGACTTTAAAATAAAGAATGTTACAAGAGACAAGGAAGGACACTACATAATGATCAAGGGATCAAGCCAAGAAGAATATATAACAGTTATAAATATATATGCACCCAACACAGGAGCACCTCAATACATAAGGCAACTGCTAACAGCTATAAAAGAGGAAATCGACAGTAACACAATAATAGTGAGGGACTTTAACACCTCACTTACACAGTGTGAATACATTGAATGCCACTGAGATGTACACTTAAAATGATTAACATGGTAAGTGTTATGTCATGTGTTTTTATCACAATTTTAAAAATAATGAAGAAAGGGGATGGCACTATCTACCTCTTAGAGTTGGTAGGAAGAGAAGAATAAAAGCACATAAAACAGCGCAGTGTCATTCTTCCCCCACACACGCTCACTCACACTCACACACTCCTGACCATGCTCATCTGTGCCCTCAGCCTCTTTTGCCAGGTTTCCTTGTAGCAAAGGCATCAATAGTAAGAACAAGTCACATTCAATGACTTCTGTCCCAAGGAGTCCCTTCAGTCTACATTCTGGACGATTCTCCCATCTCCTATATTTCCTCCCATGAAATCTCATTCCAAAGCATTTTAAGACACTCTTAGAATAATGGTTCTTAACTTGGGAACATCTGCTCTTCAGTTTCTGGAAACAATTTATTCCTCTAGCCAGACCCAGGGTTTTGAGAGTCCAAATGGACAAAACATTCATGTATGCAACCAATATCTACAGGAGCCTCTCTGCTGGTGAGATCAGAAGATCCCTTGCTTTTTCCCTACCCTAAGCAAGCGGTGGGTTCCTAAATTGTTCACGGAGTGTGAAAAAGCATTGCCTCGTACCCAGGTCAATTGCTGAATGCCCTTTGGAACCACCCTGATTCCTTCGCAGCCCTACCCCACTCTTCTCTTCCTGCATGAATGTAGCCTTTCATGTAGTGATTTGACTTGCTTTCCTCTTCTTTCCTCATTTGCCAAACTTCTGCAATCTAAATTAATAATTAACACACCTCTCCTTTGATGACAAAGTACACTTAAATGGCTGTACTGGCATATGCTCATACGTAAGTTTAGACTTAGGAGGAAAATCAGTAGTTTTCCAAGTAAGAGACAGATAAAAGTGAGTTCTTTTTAAAGGTGCGATTTGACCCATTACTTGCATAATCCTAAAAGTTAGACATGGTTGGGGCTGTTGAGTCTGAGCTCTGCATAATAACACATAAGAATGCCTTCTATTTCTACCATACATACCTTAGATTTTGTAGAGTGTTTGCAGATACGTTAACACATTTAATTGTTAAAATAAATGAAAGAAGTATGAGTCTCCCCTCTTTCGTGAGGAAAAGCAGCCTCAAAGAGTTTGAGGTGTGTTCAAAGCCACTCAGCTAGTACAGGTCAGAGGTGAGTCTCCGAAACAACCGTCTTTTGGCTTCAAGTCTTTTCTGCTATTTTCACCTCGTCCTTGGGAAAGAGAAAGCTTGGGTCAGGCAAGAGCTATCTAAGGACTCAGAAAACTCAGGGTATGCTTCCTGGATCCAGCATAGAATTAGACTTGAACTATAGCAAAAAGAACCCAATCTTCCCCAAAGGCATTAACAGGAGGAACACAGGTAACAGGACACGTGAACCTTCCAGAGCCTCGCAAAGGCAACCAAGACTTCTTGAGACCAACAACCAGACAGCGTGCAGCTGGGTGGGCTCAGTCCTGATGGAGGGCTGTCGGAGCTAACGGAAAGGCTGTGTCCCCAAGTTCAGCATCAGAGGACCGTCCCAAAGTCCTCCGGGAAAGCACCAAAGGTAGGGCTGCCTTGTTTCATCAACCTGGAGTTTTACCTTCCTCAGCATATTCGAAGTAAAAAGGTCAAAGAAATCAGAGATCCTACACAGCAGTAGAGAGCAATGGAAAGGTTACAGAGAGATGAGAAGCCCTAATCTGTTCGAACTCCGAAACATAAAATTTCACTACAGTCTCTCAGCTTCCACAGAAGGGAGTGTGGTCCTCCTCTCTGGGGCTGCTGTTGTGGCTGCCACAGGGGGTCAGTCTTGAAAGAGAGTATCTGTTCTTGCATCATCTCACCTCACTGCTAGGACCTGTGGTCACCAGTATCTGGTCATATACTGTCACCAAAACCAGGGCAGGACCTGACCCTGGCCATCGAGAAAACGCTGCTAGCACCGCGGCTCCCCAGTTTGGGGGGAAGAGAACGAACTCTTTCTCTTTCTCTCTCTTTCTCTCTCCCCCTCTCTCTCTCCTCTCCATGCCTTGCTGACTTAGGCTCACAGTGTCAGAGTTCCGTTACTACACACAGACACAAACACACACACTTTCCCCAAGACCTGCTTCCCTGTCCCCCCATCTCCAAGTCCCCAGGCTTTCAGGAGCTGAGAACTTCTCTCTTAATATTTAGTTCTAACCACTTATTGCCAGGATAAGTCACATTTCTCTTAGGAACAACTTCACATTCTAATAGCTTTCATCCTGCTTTCCTTTCCTGAACAATTCAGTTGAGAACCATATGGTACCTGGCCTTTTCCTGGAATGATGGAGTGGGAGGTTAGACAAAACCCTCCAGTGTCTCCAGGTAAGCGGAAAGGCATCTAAAGATGATGATTCAGTTTTCTTTCTTTTTTTCAAGTTCTAAAACTCACACCTTCTGTAATTTGGCTTGAATATATCAACCTAAATCTCATTTTTAGTTGAAGCCTCCTGGAACTTCAGGAGAAGTTCCAGGAGAAGTCTGTCCCGTGAAACCATAGGAGAGAGGAGAGTCCTAGTTGGGCTCCCCAGAAACAGACTCTGAGATGAGGATTCGCTACAGATGACTTTCTGAGAAAGGGCTTCTAGGGGAGGCCAGTACGGGAATGGGGAGCAGGAAGTGAAGGGAAGAGGCCAAGCCAGAAGGCAGATGCGAGCAGAGTCCTGCGGGGGCTCAGGAGTAAGGCTCCTTCGGCAAGACGAGGGAGCTGAGGCTTTCATACCTCTGTACCCACCGGCCCCTGAATAAGGGGTGTAAATCCCCCCAGCACTTCCTGCTTTCAGACTGTGCAGGCCAGGAAGCACCCCGGAACCAATAGGCACACCAAAAAAAGTAGAGGTGCTCTGAGCAAAGGCTTAACATCATCTGCTACAAGGAGCAAAGGCTCTAGTTAGACAGACTCAGTACCCTATACACAAAATGGCCCTGCACCCCTGATTCCTTGTCTGTAAAATGGGGAATGTAATCCCACCTGTTTTACTGGGCTATCGTAAGGATGAAATAGACAATTCAGGAAGAGCACATATGGAGCATTGAGAAGTATCAGCTATTACAATTATTTATGAGCAAGTATAACAGTAATTTCACCTGAGCACGTGGCTCTGGTTATGTTTTGCCCAAAAAAAAAAAAGATGACCACACGTGTAACCAAAACTCTCAGCAATGTCTGCCATCTCTCAGCAGTTTGGTAATGCATTCTGAGTTACCTGGAAATTATAGGTCTCCATAAGGCAAGAGGAATGTGGACAACGTCTATGGGGAATTTTAAAAGCACCTTAAAAAGCAGAAACTCACTTGTTTGGATTGTCCACAAAGCACCTCTTTAGCTAAAACTCAACCTCGGGTCTGTACAGTGTTTTCTGCCCTATTCATCTCTCAAACACCATTACGAGGACACACATACAAACACAGGTTTAATGCAGTTGGTGTGGAGCATCAACCTACTATCAGGCTAACCCACAGTAAGCTAGGTTAGGAGCCACGTGGGAGCTAATTTTATGACATCCGAGTCGCACAAAATGGGATTTTTCTCTGGAGAAGACTTTTCAGAATTAGAGAGAATTAGTCATATTTCCAATGGGGATTTTAACAGTTGTGAAATTATGAAGAAGCCCTGACTCAACAATTCCAATATTGCAATATGTCACCTAGCTGTCTTGTTACTTAAAATTACATGATTAAAAGACAGTGACTTTAAAAAGAACCCAACTGAGGTTGGAAAGATAAGGGAGATATATGGAAAAGCAAGGGAAAAGTATAAAATCACTGTACATTTATAGAGCTAAGTATAACAATTCTGGGCTCATTTAAAACATTTCTTTCTTAAATAGCACATTGAATAAGAATATTTATCCTCACAGTGAGTTATATGTTAGAAATGCACTCATTAAATAATGTTTTTTTTTTAAAGCTACAGTACTGAATCTGAACTGGATTTAGTATGTTGCTAAATATTCATATGGTTCACCCTTTTGGCTCCCTTTAGAGGGTTACAGAAAATGAATAGACTTTTACTGGACAAAGACGAGTAAACCAATTTACGACCACCGTTGTGCTGTATTTTTCTAGCCTCTTCATTTTTTTACCTCTCATTAACTACCCTAAATGAGCTTCAGATAATGATTAGGTCCTGTCCTTAATATAGGAAAATTAGGCCATTAGTGAGCTTGTGACTCTTGAGATGTTTTCCAGGAGTGGTGAAGCGTCTGAACTTTTTCAAGCACACTCTCTAGGTTTCCCTGGTCCTCAGAACACACATTTGCAAGATGGCTGGCCAAGGTTAGGGGGAAGTGAAAAGACTCTGAACGAGATGGTTCTAATGAGCTTGGTCTCATCAACATGGCATGGTAATTAGGTAACCTAGCCAAGCACGTGCAACACTGGGCAAGTTTGAAGAGATATAAATAGCTCCACGAAATGTTAACTACAAAGCTAGACGTGGTATTATCCCTTGAAGAACTAAACAAATCACCGAATAGCATAGGCACTAGAGCTTATACTCAAGAGATGGTAAAGAGAGTGAGAGTTCTGGCGAAGGAATTATTGCCACCTACAACCAATGAACAATTCCAAAATACATACATGGCTTCTTGTGTGCTTTGCTCCTATCGTGATAATTGAAGTCAAGTCTGTTGAGAGATCCCAGGCTTATTCCAGACAGTTAGGAAGGAGTATCTAATTCAACCCAAGAAGTTTGTTCCAACATGTTGATTTCCGAAACTACTCATTCTTCATACATTTTCAACAGAGTTTTTTCTTTGCCGCTTCTTTCAAAGAGTTCGTTCCAATAAAACAGTTCTCCCCAAATTGATCTATAAATTAAGTGCAGTTCCAATCAAAATTCCAGTAGGATTTCGGATGACCTTGACAAATTCATTTGAAAAGTTATCTGAAATAACAAAGCAAGAAAACTTTCCCAACCAAATATTATTATTATACCTCAAAGATGAAGTAGTTAGAAAGAAAAAGGTGATATTGGCATCAGAAAAGACAAAGAGGGAGGGTGGGAGGGAGGGAGACGCAAGAGGGAAGAGATATGGGAACATATGTATATGTATAACTGATTCACGTTGTTATAAAGCAGAAACTAACACACCATTGTAAAGCAATTATACCCCACTGAAGATGTTAAAAAAAAAAAAAGAAAAAGAAAAGACAAAGAGATCAATGAAATAGAATAGGAAGCTCAAACAAACCCAAATAAGTGTGGGAATTCATTCTACGTTAGAGATAGCATTATAAATCTGTAGGGAAGGATGGAATTTTTAGTAGCTGATGTTAAGAAAACTCACTCGCAGCATGAAGAAATATGTCTACCTAATGAAATACAAAAATACAAATCTAAATTGATTGAAAACCTAGATATGAAAATTAAAACAGTAAAGCAATATTTTAAAAAATATTGTGACATTGGGACACGTGGGAGGAGTTCTAACACACCAAAGACATAAGGTGAAAAAGATGGTGAAGACAAGAAAAGTGAAGATTTCTAATCAATGTAGAATACCACAAAGTATATTTGTAGTTGGAAGAATGGGAAAAGAGATATGCAACATCTAAAATGAATTGGGGGTAATATCAATAGCATAGAAGGAACTCCTACAAATTAACAAGAAAAATATAGGAAACAATTCTAAACTGTCCAATGGATATAAATAGGTAACTCAGAGGAGGAAACTTAAACAACTAATAAGAATATTAAGAAATACTCAACTTCATTCACCAAAAACCAGAGATATATACATCAAAACAAATTTATGCCCATTCTGTTGGCAAAAATGTGGACATTGGTAAATACCAAGTGTTAGTGATGATGTTGGCATATAAGAAACTCGTGCATTACTGGTGTGAGAGAATGTTGATTATAGTATGTTAGATTATTGTTCAGATATATTCACTGCCTCTCCACCACTTCCATAGGAGAGATATATTTCTTCTCCCCATTGGACTTGGTCATGTGACTCAGTGTGGTCTCACAGTGGGCTTCCTGTGCACTTCCCTGCTCCTGGACTTTAAGCTTGGCCGTAGGACTTGGTTTGGCCAATAGTATGGTAACAAAAGTGACTTGGGCAGAGGCTTGAAATGTGCTTGCTTGGCTAGGCCTGATCCCTGTGCTTCTGTCATTGCCATGAGAACATGCCCTAGCTATTCCCACCAGTTAGGAGAATGAGAGACAGATGAAACAGACCTAAGCCCAGCCTGAGACCTATAGCCATCCTAGCTGAACTCCCAGCTGACCCACAGATGTATGACTGATAATAAATTAGTGTTATTTTAAGCCACTGAGTTTTGGGACTGTTTGTTTCACAGCATTATTTGGCAACACCTGACTGATATACCGATGAAGCATTTTGTCAGTATTTAGTGAATGTAAGTAGCATACAATAGGGCCTCTGTATCCATGGGTTCTGCAGCCATGGATTCAACAAACTGCGGAAGGAAAATATTTGAAAAAAAATTCCAGAAAATTTCAAAAATCAAAACTTGAATTTGTTACACACCGGCAATTATGTACATTCTAGTCAATTATTTACAAAGCATTTATATTGTATTAGGTATTATAAGTAATCTAGAGATGATTTAAAGTATATGAGAAGATGTGCGTAGGTTATATGCAAATACTATGCCATTTTATTATATGAGGGACTGGAGCATAGCAGATTGTGGTGTTTGCAGGGGATCCTGGACCCAATCTCCGCTGGATTCAGAAGGACATCTACATACTCTGTGAAGGAGAAACTGCCACAGCCTCCTCCACTCTTTCCTTGTTGGTAGAGGCTCCCTCTTGTATTAGTCAGGGTACCCCCGAGAAACAGAATCCATAGGATATATACAGAGAAAGAGAGAGAAAGAGATTATAATGCCTCGTGTGACTGTGGAAGCTGAGAAATCCCATGATCTGCTGTCTTCAAGCTGGATACCCAGGGGACGCAGTGGTGCAGTTCCAGTCTGAGTCCGAAGGCCTGAGAATGGGATTGCTGACTGTGTTTTTTCTGGCCTGGATGCAGGAGAAACCATTGTCCCCACTCAAAAACAGGCAGAGAGAGTAACTGCTCCCTTATCCAGCCTTTTGTTCTAGTTAGGACTCCAAAGGGTGGGATGAGGCCCACACACATTGGAGAAGCTTTACTCAGTCTACCGATCAAATGTTAACCTTGTCCAGAAACACGCTCACAGACATACCCAACATAATGTTTAACCCAATATCTGAGCACCCCTGTGGCCAAGGCAAGTGAACACATAAAATTAACCATCACGCCTCCCACTTTGGGGGCCAGAAATTCCAGACACTGGCTTTCTGGTCTCTATTGCAACATATATAAATGCTAGTCCATGGAACCC
Source organism: Lagenorhynchus albirostris (assembly GCF_949774975.1). Taxonomy (NCBI): domain Eukaryota; kingdom Metazoa; phylum Chordata; class Mammalia; order Artiodactyla; family Delphinidae; genus Lagenorhynchus; species Lagenorhynchus albirostris. The sequence goes on along the minus strand of NC_083104.1, from coordinate 100,182,576 downwards.
ATGGGATCATCTACTAGAAGACCTGTGATAGGGCTTCCCTGGTGGCGCAGTGGTTGAGGGTCCGCCTGTCGATGCAGGGGACACAGGTTCATGTCCCGGTCTGGGAGGATCCCACATGCCGCGGAGCGGCTGGGCCCGTGAGCCATGGCCGCTGAGCCTGCGCGTCCGGGGCATGTGCTCCGCAACGGGAGAGGCCACAACAGTGAGAGGCCCGCGTACCGCAAAAAAAAACAAAAAACAAAAAACAAAAAAAGACCTGTCATAGAAGTTTTCCTCTATGATAAAAGATGCATGGGATGGTACAGACCTTTTCTTTTCCACAGCTGTGATCATGTCTGCAGGTGATGCCCAGAGCTGCTTTAACCACCTGTGACATTGGGGAAAAAAACACTGATGAATGGAGGATGGTAGAGCAGAGAAATGGACCATGCCTGGGTCCTTGATTACATTACTGGGCTGCCAGTGCATCCTCTGGAACTCCTGTTATACGACACAATTTAGGTTCTTACTTGTTAAGCCATTTTAAAGTAGGAATGCTAAAAGCATCCTTGATTATCCATGAATTGACCCACTAACGTCAACTCCTATTGAATAGGCATGTGCATAACAGGACAGGTGTGGTGATGCTCATGACAATATTGTCTTGTGGTAGCAAGTTCTTGGAGGCCTCCTAGGTGTCCACCACTAGGAAATATGTGAATAAAATGCCTACAATAAAATATTTTGGAATAATCAGAATTTGTCAACTGTATTCACATAATAAATTTGAAGAGATCTCAAAAACATAGAGTGAAGAAATAAAAGTAGAAACTGGAATGAGATCTATAACAATGCCATTCGTGTAGACATGCAGACACATCAAAGAATTATAAATATTCTAATAGCTCACATATAATCATGGGAAAATGCTGACAGCATCACTGCACATGCTTACATGGGGGTGATCTACTTTCGAGCTTATTCACGTCGTTACCAGCAGGATCGATTCCCTGTGGGATGTTGGACTGAGGGTCTCAGTTCTTCATTGGCTGTTGGCCACCAGCCCCGCTCAGCTCCCTGCCACCTGGGGCTCTCTTTGGGCAGCTCACAGCACGGCAGCTTGATCCCCTCGGAGTGAGTGGGAGAAAGGTTTCCACCGTCCCACTTTTGCCACGTACTCTTTACTAGGGACTAGTCACTAGGTCCAGCCCACATTCCAGGCAAGGGTGTTACACAAGGGCATGAGGACCAGAAGGTGAGTGGGGACCACTGGGGCCATCTTAGTGGTCATGGTCGATACCATGACCAGGGATGCTCACTCACCACCAGGTGAAGGGCATGATGAATTCAACCTTGTGTACCTGAGATCCAAAACATGAAAGTAAAACCAAGTGGCAAAAAGTACCCATGTGGCTTTGACTTTTATATATTTGTAGGTCAAGTGGTGGCTAACTGACAGTAAATAATGCTGACAGAATGAGTAGTTATTTAGGCCAAATTTTTCTCTTTAATTATGTCAATATGAAGAAACAGAAAAAAATCATGGCTTTTTCACGTAGGATCAACGTAAAGAGGCAGAAAGAAAAAAGGTGAATATTAATACAGCTTCTACTGAAAATAGCAGTTCCTGTCCAGATTTAAAGGAAAAAATACTATCCTATATGCTAAACTTCTTTAATGTAGATTTGAGTCATTTTATAATAGGAGAAAACTTTGAACATTTCCTCATTTAACAGGTGGATGATCAGAGGTCCAGATGGCCAGTGACTTAGCTCGGGCCGTGGCAGGCACCTCTGTCTGGTCAAGCAACTCTATCCAGCAGACTCTCCTGCCAGAGAAGAAATGTGACCGTTACAGTCTCCAAGTAGCTTCTGGTCTGACTCTAACCGGTCTAGACTTGGTACAACTTTCCTTCCTTTCCCAGGAAATTCTCACCAAAGAGTTAATCGCATTAAAATGTCGCGTATTTAACTTCCGTCTCTACTAACAAGCAAACTTTCAACAACAGTCTCCGTGTTCTTTCTTGGACCAGAGCAAGGCTTCTTTTATTTTGTTTCAACACTGTTTTCCTAAAGCTCTCTCATCCTTTTCAAGCTCCTCTTCACAGTGTCAGTCCATGAAAAATTAACACCCCTGTTCAGCAGGGAAGCTATCTCCTTTTAAAAGAATGTTCTGGCAAACCCAATGCCAAGACATGCATCTCCAAGCAGATCTGCCTTTGAAAGGTACAATGCGTTACGGAAGCTTCTCCCTGGAGAGTGTGGGTCTCCAGGGCTGTGGCAACGATGTTAGATTTCCTCTACTGTCCTTTATTTAGTTCTTTCATATGATGGCACATTTTGTATCTATGAACTTGCAAAATGAAGGTAAATCACTGTAACAGTGGAGAAGCCATTATACCTTTTTGAACTCCATAGCCAGTGAGGGAGAGCTGAGGTCTCAAAGTCCAAATTCTACCAACAAAATGGCATTTGCAGTTGCTAAAGAAAACAATTGAGTTTTATGGATAAGACGTTTTGTTCATACCAAAAAGTTTAAAATATTAGCATCAGCTAGAAAACATTCAGTGGAACAAGCAGGTCCAAGAGCTCATCAATGTCATGACAGTTCTCGCCAAAGAACATGGTTACTATAGCATTTAATGAAAATTAAAATTGTATTTCGTAAAAGCTAAAATTATTTTTTTAAAGTTTAGTTCAAAGTACCAGTGTGTTTTTATTCACAGTCACAAATAACCATTGGGATTAAGAATTTTTGCTGAGGAACTCTTTGGAGCTTTCAATGCATAAAGTCGTAATTATATCATATTATGAAATCATTCCTATGTACGTAATATGTAAGAGTAACCCCACCAGACTTCACTTTGTGATTTTGGTCTTATGGCTAAATTTGATCACAATTCTCCATTACTATGCCCATCCCTCTCCCCTCCCCCATCCTAGACTTTCTGACTTAGCTCATTCCAGATTTGTACCTGTTAGATATCAATCATCTCATAAAAATCACAAAACCATCAGGCGGCTCACCAGCTTTAAGATAGAAGAGGTGTGGTCCTGGGAGACTGACACTAGTTGACCACCAACAGAAAACCTCATCCAAGTGAATTTGTTTTTCAGTACCTCATGTGTCTCTCATCCTTCAATCCTAGAGCCCACTGAGCCCAGCAAGCTATCTGTCTCCTCCATTTGTCCTCCTTCTCTGAGACTCAACAGTCCAGATAGCTCTTAAAAATCTAAGTTTTCAGAATCAAGTTAGATACCCAATTTAGTAAACAGCCTTTAACTCTGCTTACAATCCCTATCTTCCCGCCACCACCACCCATGTCTGAGAGTCCGTATGTCTCATCACCCAGCTCCAAAAACAGCACTTGAATTTACCAGTCAGTTCTTGGTTCTGACAGATGAGCTCATTCACTAAAGTGTCCTCAAAGGTCATAATAGCCGCCAGACCTTACAATGAATGGAATAAAACATGGCATTTGTAAACCACCTTCACACATAAACGTGCAATGTTACCTTCTCTCAAAATATTTCACTGGTCCACCACCTTCCTCCTTAATCAAGTGAATGAGCATAGGACATTAATTTCCACAGGATGTATGCGTTTTGAAAGGCCTCTTTGATAAACCAGAAGAAACTCCAGAAGGTCCTCTCTCCCCGTTTCCAAATCTCTCAGAATCAGATCCAGTTACCGCTATCTGTCTTATGTGTGCCTCGATCCTTCTACATAGAAAGAATCCATTAACTGTTAGCGCTACAGTTGACGCAAAACGTAAGAAGAATGCTAAAATAGCCAATACGACCCAGGGCTACCCTAATGGAGGTATCGAATCCAGAGCCTTAAAGGGAACAGTTACACCATGTGGTCTTAGAGCAGCATAAAATAGGAGAGACAAAAGTCATTTAAAACACAATTTAAAAAAATAAGCCTTTAGTCTAAAACTACAGTTGTCTAAATTCACTCTGAGTCGCCTCAAGATTCAATAGAAACTCAGAGGGAACGGCACAGTAATGGATTCTCAAAAGAAAAACACATTATAATTGAACCGTCTTATTCCTTGGCACACGTAACAGCTGCTCTGACCACGCATGGAGGACTATGCTTCATTCTGGCATCATTTTTAAGAGAGACAATGACAAACTGGAATACATTCAGAATAGGGCCACCTATTCTGGGAACTATTTCATATAATAAATGGTTGAAAGAACTGGTGGTCTATATCCACCGGGGAGGGAAAAGGTAGCTGCCTGAAATAATAGGGGTGGCTAGCAGGTGGGACTAGAATTAGAGAAGAGTGGGTTAGGACATTAATCAAGCGAAGAGCCCTAATCAAATAAAGGCAAAGGTAAACAACAGTGAAATACTATTTCCGCGTTCCCGCACCTCAGCAAATTGGGATATACACACACAGATATTTATTTTTCAGTGGAAATGACCAGTGTGTCATGGTAGGAGGGGTGGGAAAAGCTTTGCTCGTAGTCAGTTTGGAAATAAGGATCAAAAGCCTTATTAAAATTGCACATACCTTTTTACCAAATGTTTTCACATCTGAGAAGTTACCTGGAAGAAATAACCAGGAATGTTTTCAAAGCCTTTTGTAAATGAATGTTCATCAGAACGTTAATTATGCTTACAGAAAAATGAGGGCAATACCTAAATCCCCAATAAAAATTTGGGGGTTGTCTACACTAATAATTATGGTATTTACAATGTACCAGTCACTGCTAGGTATTTTTCTTGTAACATCTGTAATCCCCTCAACAGCCCTAGGAAGGGGATATTATTATCCACATTTTGTAAATGAGGAAATTGAAGTTGAACACCTTAAAGCAAAGATGTTGCATTACTTAGGATCTGACAGACAACAACATGGTAGAGCTGGAATTCCAAAATAATCATCCCGGCCCCGGCTCTGCACTCATAACCACCACATTATGTTGGTAAAATCACTATGGACAACAGTATGGAGGTTGCTTAAAAAACTAAAAAATAGAACTACCATATGATCCTGCAATCACTCCCGGGCATACATCCAGAGAAAACCATAATCCAAAAAGACACATGCACCCCAATCTCCATAGCAGCACTATTTACAATAACCTAGACATGGAAACAACCTAAACGTCCATTGACAGAGGAATGGGTAAAGAAGATGTGGTGGGCTTCCCTGGTGGCGCAGTGGTTCAGAGTCCGCCTGCCGATGCAGGGGACACGGGTTCGTGCCCCGGTCTGGGAAGATCCCACATGCCGCGGAGCGGCTGGGCCCGTGAGCCATGGCCGCTGAGCCTGCGCGTCCGGAGCCTGTGCTCCCCAACGGGAGAGGCCACAACAGTGAGAGGCGCGCGTACCGCAAAAAAAAAGATGTGGTAATCAGCCATGAAAAGAATGAAGTAATGCCATTTACAGCAACATGGATGGACTTAGAGATTATCATACAAAGTGAAGTAAGTCAGACAGAGAAAGACAAATATATGATATTGCTTATATGTGGAATCTAAAAGAATATGGTACAAATGAACTTATTCACAAAACAGAAATAGAGTCACAGATGTAGAAAACAAACTTATGGTTACGGGGGGAGGGATAAATTGGGAGATTGGGATTGACATATACACACTACTATATATAAAAGAGATAACTAATAAGGACCTACTGTATAGCACAGGGAACTCTGCTCAGTACTCTGTAATGGCCTATATGGGAAAAGAATCTAAAAAAGAGTGGATATATGTATAACTGATTCACTTTGCTGTACACCTAAAACTAACACAACATTGTACATCAACTCGACTCCAATAAAATTTTTTTAAAAGTCATGGCGTGTCAACATATGGAATAACACGTTTCAAAATGAAATGAAAAGGGAATGTGATGAGCTCACTGGTAAGCGTTAGAAATCTATCTCAACCCCCTTTTGGAGAACTTTGAAGACCACCTTTGCCCATCTTCAGTCTTTTGACCCCTCCTTACCCCGAGGCCCTTCCAGCTCCTGGCGATGGAATTCTCTCAGCCCAGAGGTTCGGCCACCAAAGCAGCTAAGAGCTTGCTCTCAGCCGGTCACTTTTCACTCTCCTCTTTCAACCCCTATCGCTCCTCAGAATCAGTGGATAGAAGTCACTAGCAGAAGCATTTTTGTTTTTACATTCCTCACCAAAAGAAATTTTCAGACAAATTCAAAAGTAAAAAGTTAATAATGAGTTATTTTGTTTCCTTTTCATTTTAGAGTAATTAGGGACAAATTGGATGGCGGGTGTAATTACTAAGAGGACATTTTAAAACAACTTAGGTCACCCTCAGGCACCTTTCAAATGAGGTCAAAGTTTTTGCATCTTTCCCCCTTGATGTTGAATAGTTCTTTGTTTGCTGGACAGAAAATCAAGAAACGCCTTGGGTAACGAACACCACAAACACAATTGTTGCTTCTTCTGTATTGGAAAATACCTTGTTTTAACGTTTGACTCACTTGTAAATACAAGCACATGTTTTAAACTCAGGCTATTTTTCTCCACAAATTCCCGTTAAGAGCTGGATAAAAACACAAATGACCACATGAAGGGTTTTATAAACCTCTTTATTAACACCCATCAGAAGTAGAGAAAAATATATACGTAGAATTGCTTCGAATAATGCAAAGAAGTTCTTTCATAGCAAAATAAATATTATATAAAGAACTCTTCTACTTACTGAGTAGTCCTCCAAAATCTACAAGTTCGATGAATAGAGAGGCTGTGAGAGCTAGCAAGAGCTGGGGGTCACCCTGATCTTTTAATTCCTTTGGCTTGAACAGTATCACGACTTGTGGACAGTGATGTCCTGCCAAAGAAGGGGAGCCTTATATTCCCATGGTTACTCTTGGCCGTGAGCCTCTCGTTCCTACTGAATTAGCTGTAAATGTGAATCACATCACAGTGCCTCACATGCGGCTTCTGTTCTGTCCCAAAGACAGAACATTTTCACAAAATGTTCATTTTCACAAAAACGAAACTCACCAAGCAAGCAATAAAGTAAAACCCATGCTCACACCAATACTCAACATGGCAGGCTCTACCCAACGTTGGGGAAGATCAAAGAAATTTATATGGCAGCAGTGCAAACAACAGCAGCTGAACTGAGCGTAACCCTGTTCCCAAACCACTTGTGGCCACCTGGTTGTGGATTGCTCACTAGTTACACCAACACAAATAAAGCTCTACCCCTCAGCATCCTGCCAACTTCCCTCCCTCTTCCTTCTCTCCTCCCAGCCCCTCTCTCACAGCAACATCAGTACCAAAACCGGTTTATTTCTAGCACAGAACATTTAGTCCTCTCTCTCCTTTTCTCCTGCTAACCCCATGTGACTTACGATGTTATTCTTTAAAGCAAAGGCATTTGCTGTTGCTGTTAAAAAATGCAACTTTCTATGCAACTTCCATTGTAATCATAGAAACTTAGGAATCAGTTGGGCCAAGACCCTTGTCTTAAAAGGTGAGAAGTCCCTAAAAATAAAGACTAAATGACTTTACCCCAAGGTCTTATATCTTGATAGTGGCAGGGCTGGCAGGAGAACCCTGCTTTTCTGATTCTGTCTGATGTTTTCTGTTACTAAATACAAACACTAAAACATCTCAGTACTTGCTGATATCAACCAGTAGGGAAAGCCCAAAATTCTCTTTCATACATTATAAGAAAGCAGAATGTCTGTTTAATATGAAACCAGCCCCGGAAACTTTTCATCATCAAATGTTTTCGAGCTCACATTTGTGCTAAACGTCAGTGTCGATATGAAGGATTCAGAGCTGAGTAAAATGCCTTTGCCTGGCGTCTAGATCCTCTGTGTTGTGACCCCAAAACTACCTTTCCTATGGCTATAAATGCCATCTATATGCTGATGACTCTCCGAATTTAGGTCTCTCCACTGCTGACCTCAGCAGCGAAAAGCTCCGTGTTTGTGTGTCTAAATGCCTTCGTTACCGAGCTGTCTGGTTGACTAACAGGCAAAATGGAGCTCTTGAATCTTTTCTCAGCCACTCCTTAAATAGTTCTTTCCTGGGGCTCTCCCTTTCAGTAAATAGCGTCACAGCTGCCCAGCTGCTCAGGCCCCCAGTCCTCAGAATTATCTTTTATTTGGCTCATTCAATTACGCCTACTCTCTCAGCTCCTCTCCCCCAGTGCTTTCTGAATCCTTTATCTCCACCATAACCACTCCATCCAAGATCTCCTGACAAGACTGCGCTAATAATCTCCTTACTAGCTTCCCCCCTCCACTCCTACCGCCTAGGGTCTATTATCCACAAAGCAGCCAAAGGGACTTTTTTTTACTATAAGTCATAGAGTAATAATCTCCCACTCAAAACCCTTCAACGTCTTTCCATGAGTCTCAGTAGAACCACCAACATTCCTTCTAGAGCCTACGATGGTCTGCTTGATCTGGGCCCCTCTAGTATCTTTGTGGTTAAATATATCAGCCTGTTCTTTTATGGTTTTTATTTTATTTTAGGTATTCCCTTACAGTCTTGATTAAGAAATTCTTCTTCCTATTGCAAGTACATTAGGACATTCTCTTGAATTTTTTCAAATCCACCTGGAATCTAATACTAGAGAGGTAGTTTGAAATCTACTATCACAGAGGAATTGTTTATTTCCTCTTCTTGAACTTGCGTGAATTTTTGCTTTCTATATCCACTTTGTTAGTGCACTTAAATTTAGAATTGTTATGCAATGCTGGTGAATTGAATCTTTTAACACTTCATAGTTAATCTCTAAAGCCTGAATAATTTGTCTTTTGTTTGATATGAATACACGAGTGTTTTGTGGTGTTGTTTATGGGGTTTGGGGGGGTTTTGTTTTGTTTTTTGGCCTAGTTTATCTGCTTACTTCTTTTTTTTTTTTTTTTTGTGGTACGCAGGCCTCTCACTGCTGTGGCCTCCCTTGATGTGGAGCACAGGCTCCGGACACGCAGGCTCAGCGGCCGTGGCTCACGGGCCCAGCCGCTCCGCGGCATGTGGGATCTTCCCGGACCGGGGCACGAACCCGCATCCCCTGCATCGGCAGGCGGACCCTCAACCACTGTGCCACCAGGGAAGCCCCATCTGCTTGCTTTTAACCTTCCTATGTCCTTGTGAGCCCATGTGCTGGGTGTCCTGTGAGGGCTGCCCTCTTGCTGTCTGCCCTGATTCCTGTGGCTTCATCTTTGGGGTCTCAACTGACAACATGAGTTGTGTACAAGGCCCCTCCTCCTCGACAGCCTGGACTGAGAGCTGTGTCTACACAGGACAGTGAGGCATGAGCGTCTCATGAGCATCCCCTGTACCGGGGGCACGGCCACCTGGTGAGTATCCCAGCAGCACGAGCGTACCAGCATCCTTGCTCAGTTTTCAAGTCTCTGAGCAGGTGCTTTTGTTTAGTCTCTTGGCCTTTCAGCCTTTACCTGCCCAGCTTAGAAATCAGGAAATGTCTTGAAGAGAAATTGCATGCAGACTCAATTCCTTTGGTTCCGTTTTCTCTATGTTAATGGCCCATCAAATCCTAGCAACTTTGTATCCTGAACTCCAATTCTTTTGACTGTAGCAAGCTTTGAGCTGCCACTTGCTGTCTGGTTTCCACACCCCATGACAGGGCCTGAATCAGCAAATGCTCCACGGAGAGAACAGCAGCTGGAAAGAAAGGACTCACTTCAGTGCATTTCTCCCATCTAACATCTTGGCCCTTCGAATCCTGGCAACCCTGATTGCTCTCTGATGCTCTCAGACCACTTTACATTTTATTTTATTCCGCTTCACAGTTCTTCTGCACGAGGTTATTCTGATATAAACTACTTCTTCACAGCCAAAAATGGAAACCTTCTTCAAGGTATTTTTCCCCCGCAAGAAATGGACCAGGTGGCATATTTTCTGACTTGATGGAAATGTCTTTCTGTTGGCTTTAAATGTGAAAGATAATTGGACGTAGAACACAATTCTTGGTTCACAAACACTTTCTCCTAAAAATTCTGTAGATGTTGCTCCCTATTCTTTTTGCGTTTAATGTGTCAGAGGAAAACTCTTACGTGAGCCTGATTTTCGTTCCTTTGTAACAGGTGTTAAAATTAATTAAATTAACGTTTGGGGCAAGACACCAAAAAGAATGATATCAGCTACAAAGCAGTGTCTGCATAGATTTTCTGAATAGGTGGTTAATAAGGAATTTCACAACTGGAGCCCTCTCACAGGCAACACAAGGGATGGGGAGCTGGGATGATTTGTAAGGAGGAGTTTTGGTGGGCGCCTTTGCAGTGCGGTGAGCCCTGGCTGGCTCTCTCACCTCAAGCGTTTGGGGGAGTGGATTGGGGTAGCTCAGTGGAGCCCTCAGAACCCCTGAGATGCTATCCACCTTGAGATTAGGCAACCCTTTTCCCATCACCTTCTATTAATGTTTGTATATTGACCACGTCTAAAAGTTCGTATCATATGGTCTCAACTAAATTAAACATGCACAGAAAAAATATTTTAAGGAAACTCACTAAAAGGATTATAATGAGCTTGGAATCTGGGGGATTTTATTTTTGTCTTCATTTACTCCCTTGTTTGCCAAACAGGTACAAAGAGGTTTACAACTATTTATAATTAGAAACCGTGTTTGTAAATATCTAAATGTAAAAACTTTACTATACACTATGTATGTTATGTATGTATGTATTTCTAACATACACTTATGGAAAAAAATCTTACTTGGCCAAAAAAACCCACAAAACCCATAGAAGCCCATCCCCCCCACCCCCACCCCCACCCCCACCCCCACCCCCCAAACCGTGTTTTTCTCTGGATACTGATTTCCCCCCATATATCTGTATTTTTATTTAACAGGGGGCGGGGGAGGGCCTAAGAAAATACTGGTTCCAGACCTACGGTGGGTGGGTCTACCTGCGCGTTGGCTGATCCGAGGAGCACCTGCCAGGTCCCCCCGCGCCCGCTCCAGGTGAGTCCCGCCTCATCCGGCCTCCTTCCCTCCCTTCACGCCCTCCTCCCGCGCACCCCACCTCCCCTCCCCTGGACCCCTCGGACGCTCACAGCCCTCCTAGCTGGCCCTTGGTACGTATCCTCGCGCATCTTCGCGTTCGACTGCTGGGCCCCGGCCTTGCGATGCGGTCCCCTCAGCAGCCGGCAGCTCCTCCAGGGCGGGGATGTGACCCCAGGCCGGGCTCAGAGGCGGCTTTGCGCAAACGCGATTCCGCGGACAGGCGCCCCGCTTGCCCCACGCCCGGCCCCCAGCTTCCGAGGAAGCGCCGGCCCCCAGCTTTGCTCCCGAAATCAAAACAGGGAAAGGGACGAGGAAACGCGCTGATGTGAGAAACAGCCCCTCTCCCGGGTCAGCCAGGGCGCGGTCGGTCGGGGGAGGGGCTGCCCCTGGCGCAGTCGGGTCCCTGAGGGCCCTGCTCCGGAGGCCGCCTTCTGAGCCGCAGCAAGTGAGCTGTGATGAAAAATTCATCGGCCTCCGCTCGTCCACGGCCCAGATCCACGCGGAGCACAGGCCGCGGCAGGAGCAAACCAGGGCTTTAACGCGGCCGCGCCGCCCGGGATGCGCGGGAGGGTTTGGGGGGAGTAGGGGTGGGCTTCGGCCCGCCCGAGAGCCGGGCTTATTCTCCAAAATACCAGTGGGAAGCACGCCCTGGGCCCCAGGACCCTCGAGTGGGTAAATATGGCCCCCAGCCAGGGCCTATTCCCCGGCCACCAGTCCCCGCAGCCACTGCTCAGCCATAGCGCACGGCCCGCCGGCTGCGGGGTGGCCAGAGCCCCCAGGTGCTGCAGCCCCCGAGCCGGGGTGGCGAGGGAGGACGGGGGCCGGAGTCGGAGAAATGCACCAGAGCCGCAGGTTTCCGGAGGCCTCTGCAGCCCCTGCCATCTGGGCACTGCGCACACAGACGCTGCGTGGGCCCCCGGAGCTCGCCACCTCCGCGCGCGCCGCCAGCCCCGCCGCGGCGGCTGCGGGAAGGCTCCACGTCGGGGCTGCGGGGAGGGGCACCGGCCGGGCTCGCCTGCTCCCCAGACGCTTCATTTCCAAGTCATTTTCCTAAAATCCAACTTGAAAGAGCCAGTGATGATTTGCTATGGGCCACGCAGTACCTTAAGATGCTACACTCTGACCTCGCTGGGATGCGCAGCGTTCTTTTGCTGTTTTGCCGTTGAATCAAATGCGGTGAAGGGGGAAGTTTTAGATTCAGGTCAGGCTTTCCCAGGACCTCCAGGCCCCGAAGGCGTCGGCTCTTAGGCCAACAGCGCCATCTGGTGGTCGTGGTCAGCACGTGCGGGCCTGCGTGGGGAGACCAGGCAGAGTGATGTAATGGTCCACGTTTGCTTCTAGGAGTGGGCTCCGCTGCAAGGCCCGCGTTGCCTGGAGTTGTGTACCCGTTTTTCTTGTCAATGAGTCATCATGCAAGGGGTTTCTCCATGGGACCCAGGTTACATATTACAACTGAAATTTCCCTCTTTGATTGCAATCTATTCTAGGGCTACTGGATTTGAAGCTGAAAGGGACGAAGAGATAAAAAACTAACCTCCTTGATTCACAGCTTTGAAGAGGGCTGGTTACATGACCTTTCTCAGGTCCAGCCATGCCCGGAAGGGAATCGTGACTCCTGATTCCCAACTGAGGAATCGTTTTACATCCCTGTGATCTCTTGACCCCAACCAGCTCTTTCATTCCGCCAAGGACTGCAGAGCAGACGCCTCACTGCCTGAAAAGCTGGGGGCAGGGTCTCCCTGGGCACGTTCTGACCCCTCCGCTGCCCCTCTCCTCTTTGCCCCTTAACCCAACCCCGATTAACATCCTCAGCTGCTTCCTTGTCTGGCATCTCATCGGGCCAAGACTCACTTCCTGCATTGCAGATACTCCAAATGTTTCCCTCCGATCTTCAGCTCTTGCCCTTACAATACCTCACCGTCTGAAAAACAAATCCTCCCGCTTTCCAGAGATGAAGTTCTCCTCATGGGAGCTCCCTCCATGTTGCCTCTTTTGCCCTTAAAATATTTGTATCATCTCCTATCTTCTCTTTCTCTCTTACCTCAAGGGGGAAAAAAATCCTTTGTCTTTTCCAAACCAAACGCATCTACGTTTACCTCTAACATAAAATATTGAGCCCAAACAAAACAGGAAGGAAAAAAACTCAAAAGAGAAAAATTCAAGAAGCTGAAGGAAACTTTAAGAAACTATCAATAATGTTCTCAGGTGCATAAAAAAGAAGATACCGCATACCTGAGAAAAGAATGCCACAAGAAAAGGAATATTCAGAGGACAGAAAAACAAACCTTGGAAATTAAAAAGTATAATCACAACAATGAAAGATTCAAAGGAAGCGTTCAAATAAAAATTTAGGGAAGCCCCAGAAAGTCGAACAAAAAGGCAAAATGATAGACAATTAAAAATTTAGAAATAAAACAACAGGATTAGTCAAAGAGGCAGAATCAGCTACGTGATTTGAAAGGCTCTGTGCAAAATGATAACGTGAAGTCCCTTGTTTAAGAATCATGAAGATTTTCAAAAGCATTAAATCAGGCGTAGGGCTGGTGCAGTGGATACAGCTCTCTGGCCCCTCCCTCATTCCGTGCAGTTCAGGGATCTCAGCAACACAGGACATGAGGAGTCCTCCTGACCAGAGTTTTGAACCACAAGATCACTGCCTTTTAGACTATTTGGGGGTTGGTGGAAGGCGAGAGGACCACATCAGCCCTAGGGGCTTAAAGCTGAGCTGTCCAATACAGTAGCCTTAAAGACTATGAGACCCCGACCCAGAAACATGGATAATGAGACTCAGATGTGACCATCTGATGGAGATGTGTGGTGAGTATAAAACATACAGCAGGCTTTAAAGATTTAGTATGAAAACAAGAACGTCAAATATCTCATTAACAATTGTGTCATAATGACTACGTGTCGAAGTGATCATGTTCTGGATATGTTGAGTTAAACGTATTATCAAAATCAATTACACCTGTTTCTTTTTACTTTTGTAAAATGTGGCTGCTAGAAGAAAATGTAAATGTGGTTCATATTGTATTTTTATTGGACGACACTGATCTAAAGAGCTTTGTTACTGAGCCACAGTCACTAACCTAGATACTTCCGTGTTTTGTTTCTTACTTTCTTATCACAAGGTTTCGGGGCAGCAGGCTTGGCCCAGGCTGTATCCATCAGTTTCCAAAGTAGGAAACAGAAATTACTCTAAGTATTTCCAAAAGATGGAGATTTGACATGGGGAATTTGGTTACCAGATTGTTATAAAGACTGAAAGAGCCAAACAGGAAGGTGGTGTTTCCTGAAATGCAGAATTGCAGAAAGCTACTCCCACCCTCCTCAGGAGCAAGTGCTCACGTGAGCCCACTGCACTCACCCTGCACTGTTGCTCAGCAATGTGTTCTGAGAGCTCACGGTCAATTGCAGGCTACACAGCGCAGAGCCTGCTCACTTGCAGATGCTGGTGATGTTGGTTGGAGCTGTTGGCACTACAGCAGCCGACAGTCACCCTCTGCTATCACTGAGCTGAAGTGTGTGGCGTTGTTGCTGAGACACGGCCTGCCAGGAACATAATGGCTTCCATCTTTTTACTCTTTCTAGTTTCTGTGAATGCCCCCAGTTGGCAGACCTTAAAACAATTTTTTAAATTTTTATTTTATATTAGACTATAGTTGATTTACAGTGTTGTGTTACTTTCAGGTGTACAGCAAAGTGATTCAGTTATATATATATATATATAAACATATATATATACATATAACTTTTAAATATATATATTCTTTTTCAGATTTTTTTTTCCCATTTAGGTTATTACAGAATATTGAGTAGAGTTCCCTGTGCTATACGGTATGTCCTTGATGATAATCTATTCCAATTAGCGGACTTAAGTAGAATTCAGCTGGTAATGGAGTCTGAAAAATGCAGTTTGCAAGCTTCCTTCCAGTCCTGGAAACGAGAAGGAAAGGAAGGTAAAATAAGGCACAGAGATTTTCTATAGAATCTCTTCTAGAAGATGAAACTGGCAAATGTAATTGAAGGTACTGGGAAGAAAGTCTTTGGCTGAATGGGAATGAATTATTGATAGTGACACAGAAAACCAAGAGAGCAATAAAAATTTAAAAATAAGTCAACTATAAACTCCAGGAAAAACAAAAAGTTGTACAATAAAGGAAATATAATTACAGTGCACTACTGGCTGTCATTATTCGGCTGTGAATAATGTTTCTGTGGTCATAATAATATAAATTCTTAATAGTAATTTAGCAAAAGTAACATAATTTTATTGGGATGATAGGGCATGTGAAATAGGTAGGTGAATTTGAACTCTAAATCTTCAACCCCCTTGGTAATAATTCAACACGTAAATTCCAATCTGGGAGAGAAAACCAAGAAACAGCAGTATAAGATGGTCATTTCTATGTTTGAAGGTGTATCCTCAAAGAAACAACTGAATAGTTAAAACAAGGAGTGGAAATCTGGAATGAGGAGTGGGGCAATGACACTGCTGTTTGGGGTGATAAGCTCTTGGGAATTATATAATTTGTTTCGATGATATACATGTATTCTTTTGAAAGATATAAAATTTAATGTTTTTAGTTTTATACATAAGGAAACCTTCCCCCCCAAAACCCTTCACCTCTCATAGAGCATTCATTGTACACACATATCTATGATAATGGTGAAAAGAAAATGCAATTACTGTCAGAGTAAAGCAATGTTTGACAGCACTGAGTGGCGTGATTTATTTACGGAAGGAAGGTTGACCGGGAAGTAACTAATTATTATCTTCAGCCAATGTTCTTTACCTTAAACCCATATAAATCTAGTTACACTTTGGATGAGCAATTGAGGTTATAAATACTGCTTTGGAAGTCTGTATGCAGCATGCCGTTTCAGACTACCAGCCGTAACAAGACTGTTCGTTAGGTAACTTTGAAATCTATGTTAATTCTTTGGAGCTAAATTGTATCTGGACGAAGAGATTCACTTCTTACCAAATACCCACCTCTTATAGTTAGGTAGGACCACGTGACATTCTAGCCAACAGGCGTCTGTGGAAGTGATTCAAGGCCCTTATGAACCAAAGCATTTAGGAGCCAGGGGTCAGCCTGTCCGCCCTCTGTCCCCAACCTTGGTGACTGTTGGGAAGAGCCTTCCAAGATGGCCGCAGCATCCTGGGTTGCGGAGTCACCACGTGGAAGATGGTTACCCTGAGAGTTGCCCCTCATTCCCTGGACCCTAAGTGGCTGAGAAAGAAACTTTTATTTTTTTAACCTCTTGAGATTTGGGCAGGTATGTGTTACTGAAACATAACCCAACCTATCTGACACAATGTTATTTTGTATCATTTCACTTACTGTATAATTCTAATATATGCTCTTTATAGAAGTCCCTTCCTAATCTACCATCATAAATCCACCACCAAGTGTACTTAAGCCATGATTCTCACGGGAGCAATCGGTTTAGGCTGAGTCCCCCACACTCCCTTGCCTGAGGCTCCTAGGATGACTTTCCTTAAGGTGGTTATGAGGGCGGAGGGGGACAGCAGGTGGCCACATGACGGGTCTTTTCTCTGTGTGATGTGAACCCACCACTGAGGCAACTGGACGAGCAGCCATCATGTTCTAGCGGACCACCCACCAAGGAAGCAGAATGAAAGGGGTTAGACTGTTTAGACGGAGTCAAACATTTCAGGCAATCAATCAATAACATTAATTCAAAGCCCGCTGAGTTCAGTGTGTTGAGCCGAGCCCAACACGAGACTGAAAACGAATGGGAGATCGTTTCCCCCAACACGGGAAAGAAGAACCACCGTGGGAAAGGAAGCCTCAACATTTCTGTAAAACCGCGTCGCAGCAAATACACAACAGTCTACTTCCAATTTCATGCTGTCTTGAAGCCGAGGAATGAAGGAGACTGAAGAAGTCGCTCAGGGGAGGATTCGTGGGGATGGTGTCCCAGCTGGGCTTTGTAGGGGCAAAGACAGGGAGCAGTCGAAAGGTGAAAAGGATATGGACCAGATGAAAATATTGGCGCATTGGAAGTGCAGGAGAGAGCAGGCAATGTACGGAGGACAAGAAGATCTGCATGGGTGGAGTGAGGGTTCCTACAGGGGAATAAAAAGATGACATGGGGTAGAGGGAAATTAGTGAGGGACCTTGAAGGTCAGTGATACAAACCATTTAAGGAGAATTGCTTGGAGAGTTTTATATAAAATGATATGGAAAGGAGAGAGACTACGCAGGTGGGGAAAGAAGACCCAATAGGACGTAGTGTGATGACTTAACTGTGAAATTATGAATTGGGGTAGCGGTTTGGGGTGTGGAAGGGAAGGGGGAATCCAAAAGAATAACTCAGAAGGATGTGAAGATGTATTTCACGTGAGGGTGAAAATAAAGAGAGGCAGTGTGAGTGATCCCACATTTTCAAGCTTGAGGAAATGGAAGGTGTCTATCTGGGGGTAAATGAGGAGCTTCCAAATCCAGCACTAGTATTTTTCTTTAATTCTAGGAAAAAGAACCAATTAGACTGAAGGAAGAAACCAGGCAGAGCAGGTGGGAAGGGTAATGATTCTAATCAGTTAGCTTTTGAGGCCAATAATCACATGTTCGGTTATTCTAGCATCCTCTTCATGCATCTAACACAAGGAATAGCAGCTCAAACCAACCAAGGAATAGTCATTAAGTGAGAGAATAGATGGATTCAAACTGGTTTAGAGCTTTCCTGCAGACCAGACATGTCAGTGTGATCAGGAACTTTCCACTACACAGTGCAGGGGCTGAGGTCTCCATTCAGGAACCCCCAAAGGATTTCTCAGAAGAAACTCACTCTAAGTGGGGAAGGAGCCCGGTTTACCAAGATTGAGCACATAGTAAAGCCTTAGGCAGCAGACGGAGGTTGTGATTCGGGATAAATGGCTAAATCGTCTCCTGTACAATTAACTGGACACAGGTCTGAGTCCTGAGCGTGGGGCCCTAAGACTAGAAGGGCTGCTTCCCTTCCACCACAATAGAGCCTAAGTGCTGTAGCACCCATGTGACTTGAGTCTTGGGTTGGCCATCGTGGGAGCATGAAAGGCTGCCTAAAAGAGCGAAGATGGTGAAGAAATGCTGGCCACTTGGAAGAACAGCATGAACGCTACAGCCGTGTCGTGGAGCTGTAGAGACCACCGGAGTATATTTATTCATAAGTTGATTTGAAAATTCTCCCACCACCTCCCAGAAGTACCCGAAGAGGTGGGAGATATTGCAGGGAGCTAAGGTCTGAATATCAATAAACCGAGGTCACATCAGACTCGGGGTCTAATCAGAGCTTTGCCCAAAGTTCATGATACTGTGAAGCCCAACGCCAGAGCTGGTGTCCACTGCAAACATTTGAAGGCACATTCCAGACCAGAGGGGCCACTGCTGACCTGGGAAAGTGGAAGGCTGTGTCAGTAGCCGTCCAAAGATGCTGATCCGTAAGAGGATCCCCAGCCGCCGTGGACAAATTTCTTGCCATAATATAAAGAAATGTGCAAGGAATTGGTAAGCAGTTAACGGTACCACACAGAAACTATTACACAGACTTCAAATCTTAGCCTCCCAGCATGCCTTGCACTTTCCTACCTGTGCTGACCTGCCATCGGTCTCTGCATCTTCCTTGCCAAGAGTGCCTCTGCTTTGTTCTGTGTGGTAATGTGCACAGCTAGTGCTTCCAGACCGGGGCGGGGTCGGGGGTGGGGGAGGCACGTACCCCATCTCTAGGAGGATACGGAAGTCTCTGGGTGATGCTTTTTGGGGGGCTTCCTAAAGGGGGTGGACTCCAGTGACAAGAGTTTCTGTTGTTCCCTTTCTCGCATGGAATGTAGGCCCCCAGCCGAGCTGGAGTGACCAGCTACCTGATGAACACAAGGCGGAAACCGTGGAGACTAGAGCCACGTGCCCAGGAGGGCTGAGCAGAAAGAGAAGGAGATCAGGACCCAACAGCACCGGGGAGCCACCAAACCAACCCTGCCTTGTCTACCTCGACGGCCCTGCTTCTTTCCATCTCTCTGCAAACCCACCACCCTCCCCAGCCTTCCTATAGGAAGGACCCCTCCCTCAACTCACTCAGCAGTGTTAACGGATGTGTCATGTGGGAGCCTTTCCTCGCCCGTGTATTTCTAGCTAACTTTTCTTCATGCTTCTTCTCAACTACATGGTAACAGTCTGATAGTAGAGCCCACGGCTATCAGATAAACCTGCTATTGGACAAACCTGCTGCCAAATAAACCTGTTGTTTATTTTGGATTTTTTTTCACTTCTACTGGATCCGTGGCAGAACCAGGTTCTACCGAGTGCTTGCTTCCCTTGTGGAATGCTGGGTTACAAAGGCAATTTCATCCGTGTGTAAGCGCGTGGACAGTGAGGGCAGGAGTGGGAAGCTTGTGACAAAGCGAGAGAGAGGCATGGACATATATACACTACCAAACGTAAAATAGATGGCTAGTGGGAAGCAGCCGCATAGCACAGGGAGATCAGCTCGGTGCTCTGTGACCACCTAGAGGGGTGGGATAGGGAGGGTGGGAGGGAGACGCAAGAGGGAAGAGATATGGGGATATATGTATATGTATAACTGATTCACTTTGTTATAAAGCAGAAACTAACACACCATTGTAAAGCAATTATACTCCGATAAAGATGTAAAAAAAAAATTTTTTTTAAATGTAGCTCCAGGAGATGGGGTGTGGGTGAAATGCGTGAAGGGGGTCACAAGGTACAAATTTCCAGTGATAAAATAAATGTCATGGGGATGTAATGTACCGCATGGTGAGTAAGAAAAAAAAAAGTCATTCCAGAGTTTTGCATTAAAGTTCACGGACTATTTGGTCTCAACTTCAAATTTACAGTACACTAATTATGATTCATTCAGCATCATAACAGCAGACTCTGGTCCACACACATAGCACCAGACAGAGCCAGCTACACCCCAAGCTGTTAGAAAAACACCAGCTCGGCGGGGTGGGGGTGGGGGTGTTCCTTTATGCGAACACTCCTGACTATTCCTGAGGAAATGCTGAGTGACTCATCAGCTCCCCTCCAACACCTCCCTCTCTCCATCCTGTGCTGGGTCCATCTGGCTTCCCAGGGCCAAAATAGCATCCTGGGATGACTGTCCCAGAATGTCCCAGAATGGATAGACAGAATGAAGCCTCCCCAGAGGCACTCGGGTGATTTTCTAGAACAGAAAACACCAGCAGTTCTTTTCTGCACTGAAATCCTTTGTTTGACCCTGGGTACCAAAAATCATCCGCTCACCCCATCTCCCCCTGCCAGGCCCTTCCCAACGCATCATTTTCCAGTAACAGTAAACTCTGCCATATGTCCAACAGATGTAGTATCGCTCAGGAACTTCAGCCTGTCTTCTCGGGTGCCCCTCTCCAAGGCGGAATGGATTGCCACAGCGCAGCGTGGTGATGAGATACCTCCACACGACCCCGTAACGGCATAGTTGCATTTGTTCTAATTTCCACGCTAGTCTCCCGACGGAGGAAGATTACACCCCGCGGCCCCAGGGTCTGTAAGTGCCCAGCCAGCCCAGACAGGTGTGCAGCAGCCCACACAGACCAGGTGCAGAGCAGGGCAGGCTCCAGCCTCACGATGCCTGCCGCGCGCAAACGGAGTCCCCGAAACCTGCCTCTTCATTTTAGGGTTGGTCGAATTCCAGGAGCCCTGTGAGAAGCTGCAGAGCAGCCAGGGAGCCACCAGGGGGCTCCCTACTAGCGTCTGCCATTGCCAGAGGGCTCAGTCCCTGAAGATTTCTGGTCCATTCCGCAGGATTCATCAAACTGTTTATTTTCTCCTTCCGTAAAGATTTAGATGCCAAGTGAGGAGGAATATGCGTTGTTTTACTTTCATTTGCTTTTGGAAAGAAACTGAATTAAACATGGGCCAGCAGTATGGAACTGAGGTGGAGGTGGGTGGCAGCAAGTCACCCCATGGCAAACCTTCTCGAGAAAGGCAGCAGGATGGCCCTCTAATCCCAGAACTGTAGGGCCCAGGGCACTCCCTGTCCTAGAAGAAGCAGGAACCGTGTTAGCGCTACCCAGACAGTCTTTCTGCCAGGAAGACTAGGTCTTCTCCTCCTTCACCTCCCCTTCCCCCTCCCCTTCCTCCTGCTTCTTTTTCTTCTTCTGAAATTGTTACTGAGATAACTGCAGATTCACATGCAGCTGTGAGAAATAATGCTGAGATTTCATATTTGCTTTACTCAGTTTCCCCAATGGAAACATTTTTCTAAACTGTAGTATAACAACCAGGATACTGACATTGATACAACCTACTGATTCTATTTATATTTCCCCAATTTTACTGCTACTCGTGTGTGTGTGTGTGTGTGTCTGTGTGTGTGTGTGTGTCTGTGTGTGTTTCTCTGTGTGTGTCTCTGTGTGTGTGTGGTGTGTCTCTGTGTGTGTGTGGTGTGTGTGTCTGTGTGTCTGTGTCTGTGTGTGTCTCTGTGTGTGTGTGTGTGTGTGTGTCTCTGTGTGTGTCTGTGTGTGTGTGTGGTGTGTGTCTGTGTTTGTGTGTGTGTCTGTGTGTGTGTGTGTCTGTGTGTGTCTGTGTGTGTGTGTCTGTGTGTGTGTAGCTCTATGCAATATTATCACCTGTAGATTCAGACACCCACCACCACAGTCAAGACACTGAACATCTCCACCACCACAAGGATCCCTCATGTTGCCCTTTTATAACCACACCCAACCCTCTCCCAAGCCTCTGGCAGCCACTAATCTGTCTTCCATTTCTAAAATTTTGTCTTTTCAAAACTATTATATGAATGGAATAATATAGTATGTACCTTTTCAGGACTGGATTTTTTTACTTAGCATAATTCCCTGGAGATTCATCCACATCACAGTTTGCATGCACTAGTTTGCTTAACCATTCACCTGCTGAGGAACACCTGGGCTGATTCAAGATTTGGCTATTAAATGAACTTGCTGTGAACATTCGTAGTGTTGTTAGTATTGCTGGCTAATGACGTTGAACATTTTCGTGTGCTTACTGTCTAACTGTAAATCCTCTTCGGGAAGTAACTCTTCACGTCTTATGCCCATTTTCTAATTGGGTTGTTCGTTTCTTGACTGTTGGGTTTTGAGTGTTCTTTATATATTCTGGATTCTAATCTTTTGTCAGATATTTGGTTTGCAAATATTTTCTCTCCATCTTAGCTTATCTTTTCATCTTCTTCACGTGGACTTCCACAGAGAAAAAGGTTTTAATTGTGATGAGGTCCAGCATATCAATTTTTCCTTTCAGCAAGTGTGCTTTTGACGTCAAGCCAAAAATTATTTGCCTGACCCTAGGTCCTGAAAATTTTATCCAACTTTTTCTAAAGGTTTTATCGTTTTATACTTACTTTTAAGTCCATGATCTATTTTGGTTAATGCTTATGTTATGGGGTTTAGGGCAAAGTCTTCTTTCTTTTTTATTTTTAAAATTTTTTTTTATTTTTGCCCATTGATGTCCAATTGTTCTAACACCACTCGTTGAAAAGTTATCGGTCCTCCATCAAATTGCTCCTGTATCTTTTTCAAAAACCACTTGGGCATATTCATGTGGGTCTATTTCCAGGTTCCTTTTTCTGTTCCACTGATCTATACGTCTGTCTTTCCACATCGTCTTGATTACCGTAGCTATATAGCAAGACTTCCTATCAGAAAGTCTGATTCCTCTCTGTACTCTTCTTTGTCAAGAATGTTTTACCCAGTTTTCTAGGACCTGTGCCTTTCCATATACATTTTTGAATAAGCTTGTTTCTCTCTATAACAAATTACCTTGCTGATTTTGATAGGGATTTCCTTAAAACTATAGATCAGTTTGGGTGAATTAACGTCTTTATTATTCTGAGTATTCCAATCCATGAACTTCTTTGCTTTCTTCCATCAGCATTTTCTAATTTCAGCCTAAAGGTCCTGTACATATTAACACTTATCCCTAAGCATTAGAAATGATTATAAATGATATTGTTCTTTTTTTTTTTTGGGGGGGGGGTACGCGGGCCTCTCACTGTTGTGGCCTCTCCCGTTGTGGAGCACAGGCTCCAGACGCTCAGGCTCAGCGGCCATGGCTCACGGGCCCAGCCGCTCCACGGCATGTGGGATCTTCCCAGACCGGGGCACGAACCTGCGTGCCCTGCATCGGCAGGCGGACTCTCAATCACTGTGTCACCAGGGAAGCCCAGTGATATTGTTCTTTAACTTCATTTTACATATGTTCATTGTTAGTGTATGGAAACATCGTTGATTTTTGTGTGTTAATCTTATATTCAATTACTTTACAGAGCTCATTTGTTTTAGGAGTTTATTTTTTGTAGATTCTCTGGAATTTTCTACATAGACAATTATGTCATCTGCATATAGACAGTTTCTTCTTTTCAATATTTACTCCTTTCTCTTCTTTTTCTTGTCTTATTCCAGTGGCTAGAACTCCCAGTAGTATGTTGAATGACAGTGGTGAGAGATATCTTTGCCTTATTTCTGATCTTACAGGGAAAGTGTTCAGTGTTTTACCATGAAGTATGATGTGGGTCATAGATTTTTTATAGATGCTCTTTATCAAGTTGTGATAATTCACCTCCATTCTTAACTTGCTAAGAATTTTTGTCATGAAAAGAGGTTGGATTTTGTCAAATGCTTTTTCTACAGCAATTGATATGATCTTATGATTTTTTATTATGATATGATAGATTACACTGATAGATTTTCAAACATTGAAACAGCCTTGCATAACTGGAATAAATACTACTTGGTCACAGTATATAGTTCTTGTTATACATTGCTGGATTCAGTTTGCTAATCTTTTGTTGAGGATTTTTGCATCTAATTCATGAAAGATATTGATCTGTGGTTTTCTTTCCTTTGTACTGTCTCTCTGGTTTTGTTATAAGAATAATACTGGCCTCAAAAAAAAAAAATGAGTTAGGAAGTGTTCTCTTCTCTCATGACTTTCTAGAAGAGATTGTGTGAAATTGGTTTTCACTCATATTTAGTTGTTTTAGAAAATTCTCTGGTGTGCAGGAAAGAGTTAACATTGCAGACCTGATATTGTGATCCTTACAAAGACCTGCTTGCAAGGTTGGCCCTTGGCTGGTGTCTGGAAACTTGGGTTGTAAATAGTTCCTGATGGTGATATACAACTTTCCCTAAATACTAAGAGTGGCTCTCTGTACCTACACTGTTAGTGGAATGTGGTAGTGCTGAACTGATGCTTTCCTTCTGGGAATCTGGAATTTCAATGACTGTCATCAGTCATGTGCCTATATGAGCAACTCTGATAAAAAAGAAAAAATTTTTTAATTTTAAAAATTAAGAAAGACCTGTACTCCTAGGCTCAGGTGAGCTTCCTGGGTAGACACCACATCACATGTGTTGTCACAACTCTTTGCTGAAGGAATTAAGAACTGTTTCACTCCACAGGGAAATAACTCTTGTAAGCTTGCATCTGATTTCTTCAGGACTTTGCCTCATGCGCCTGTCCCTTTGCTGATTTTACCCTGTAGTTTTCTCTATTTGGCTTATTTTGTCGTAATAAATCTTGACCACGTGAACAACAATACGCTGAGTCCTATGATTCTCTCTAGTGAACTACAAGCCTAAGGGTAGTCTTGGAGACCCACAATACGTGCAGTGAAACCATCTGGGCCTAAAGATTTCTTTTTCAGAATAGTTTTTACGGAAAATTCAATTTCTTTAATGGTTTTAAATATATTAAGATTATTTTTTTTCTTGCTGGAGTTTTGGTGGTATGTTGTTTACAAGGAAATTGTGCCTTTCTTCCCAGTTTTCAAATTTATGAGCACAAAACTGCTCATAGCATTCCCTTGCTATCATTTCAATGGCTGATGGATCTGTAGCAATATCCTCTATTTTATTCCTGATGTTGGTGCTGGGTGTCTTCACTCTTTTTATATTTGTCAATCTTGCTAGAGGTTTTTCAACTCCATTGCTTTTTTTTCAAAGAACCAGCTTTTTGTTTCATAGATTTCCTCTATTATTGTCCTATTTTCCATCTCATTGATTTCTGTTCTTTATTATTTCCTTCATTATGTTTGGGTTTATCTTTCTATTCTTTTTCTAGTTTCTTGAGGTAGGTATGTAGATTATTGATTTGAGGCCTTTCCTCATTTCTAATGTGAACATTTCGTGCTACAATTTCCCTCTCAGCACTGCTTTAGCTGCACCTCTCATTTTTTGGTTTCTTGCATTTCATTTTCATTGTTGTTTTCTTTAATTTCCTTTGAGACATCCTCTTTGAAAATGGATTATTTAAAAGTGTGTTGTTTCATCTCCACGCGTTTAGAGATCTCCCTGTGGTCACTCTGTTATTGATTTCTAGTTTGATTCCATTATGGTCAGAGAACACACTCTACATAATTTCAATTCTTTTAAATTTGCTGAGGTTTGTTTCATGGCCCGGGGTATGACATATCTTGGTGAATATTCTATGAGAGTTTAAAAATCTGTATGTAATCTCCAGGCATTGGATAGAGTGTATTCCATATATGTCATTTAGAGCCTGTTGATTGATAATGTTGTCCAGATGTTCTATTTCCCTGCTGATTTTCTGTCTATTAATTCTATCAGTTGCTGAGAAGGTGAAGCTGAAGTCTTTAACTGTAATTGTGGATTTGTCTGTTTCTCCTTTCAGCTCTGTCAGTTTTGATTCATGTATTCTGCAGTTCTATTTTTGGTGAAAACCCATTTGGGATCATTATGTGTCTCTGGCAGACTGATCATTTTATCATTTTGCAATGCACTCTTTTTCTCTAGCAATTTTTTTTCTCTGAAGTCTATTTTATCAGAAAGTAATGTAGCTATTCATGATTTCTTTACTATGTTTTCATGATATATGTTTTCCTATCAGCTTACCTTCACCCTATGTCATCAAATTTGAAGTGAGTTTTTTGGAAGCAACATATAGATTGGAGATACATATATATATAATTTAATCTGCTCTACCAACCTCTGACTTACAGATTCGTATATTTAGACCATTTACAGTTAAGGTAATTACTAATATGTTAGTGTTTAAGTTTGCCACTTAATTATTTATTTTCTGTCTGTTTCCGTTTCTCGTTTCTGGTCTAATTTTCTCTTCCTGTGGGTTATATGGATACTTTTAGGGTTCCATCTGGATTTATTTCTGGTGCTTTTGAGTGTGTCTCTTTATCTAGTTTTCACAGTGGTTGCTCTGAGTATTACAATGCACATATGTCGTTTATTACAGTCTACTTTTATCAGCATAAACACTTCAAGTAAGACGTGGAAACTTCACTGCCGTTTAGGTCCCTTTGCCGTCCTCATTTTTAGATACTATTGTCTTGAGTCTAAGATGGCATCATTTTTGTGTCAATCCTCAAATATGATTTATGCAGCGATGAGGAGTCCCCAACTTCTGACACCAACTGCAGGTTTGGGGGTCTCCAAGGCCACACTCATGTATTACACCAGCTGCAAGTTCAGGGGTCTCCAAGGCCACAGGGGTCTTGGTAATCCATGAGAAGAGCTCACAGGTCTCACTGAAGAGTATTATACTCACTGTTATTGAAGCAAAAGGATACAGATCAAAATCAGCCACGGGAATAGGTTCAAGGGGGGCAGAGTCCAGGAGAGGTTGATGTGTAGAGTGTCCGGTTGTCCTTTCCCAGTAGAGCTGTGGACAGAGCTAACATCTCCTAGCAACGATGTGTGACAACGTTCACAGAGTATGGCCAAGCAGGGAGGCTCACCTGAGTCTTAGGGTCCAGAGTTTTTACTGGGACCTGGTTTTGTAGGCTGATGGCTGACCTTAGTCTCCAGCCCTCTAGAAGCTGAGCTGATAGCAGGTGGCCCAGAGCCCCCACCATAAACCACTGTTAGCATAGACTATCTGATGTGACCCAAGGGCCCCAGGCAAACAAAGCTACTCTTGTCAGAGAAGACATTCCAAGCTCTTAGAGTTTGCCTCCCAGGAGCCAAGGGCGAAGGCCAGACCTCTCTTTAGGGAAGCTTAATTCTTTACTACTCAATTTGAAAACTTCATGAGGAAAAGGATGGTCTACGGATATGTACCTATATTCTACTCTTTCCATTATTCCCTCTTCCTTCCTTTTGATCTTTGATTCTTCTTTTGATCATTTTTGCTTAAAGAGTTTCCTTTAGCCAGTCTTTAAGGGTGGGTCAGTAGCAACACACTCCTTTGTCTCAGAATGTCTTTATTTCCTCTTCAGTCCTGACGGATCGTTTCACCAGATACAGAATTTTACTGACAGTTCTTTTCATTCAGCACTTGAAAAATACTATGCCGTTTCCTCCTGGTGTCTGAGGTTTCCGAGAAGAAATCCATTCTCATTTGAATCGCTGTTCCCCTGTGGACAATGTGTTACCCATCTCTGGCTGCTTCCGAGAGTTTTTCTTTGGCTTTAGTTTTCAGAGTTTAATTATCATATGTCTTGGTATGGATTTCTTTAGGCTTATCCTATATGTCATTTTCTTATCTTCATGCATCTGTTATTTGTGTGTCTTTTGCCAAATTTGGGAAGTTTTCAGGCATTATTTCTTCAAATCCTCTTTCAGCCCAGTCTCTCTCTCTTCTTCTCAGACTCTGATGATACAGACGTTGAATCTTTTCTATTGCCCCATAGTCCCTGAAGCTCTGTTCATTTACTTTCTGTCTGTTTTTCTCTCTGTTGTTTCTACTGGGTGAATTATAACTGTCCTGTCCTCAAGCTCACTGATCCTATCCTCTGTCAGGGAAGAGTCTTTCCCTTTCCGCTTATTGGTGGGACTCCCACTGGCCAGTGGTGTTGGGCACAGTGACTGTAGCCACAGGGACTCCCATTCAATGTGGGGGAGGAGTTGGCCTCCCCGGGCTGCCATCATTGCTGGGTTTGTTATAACTGGCAGGTAGCTAGGTACCAGCAGAGAAAGGGGGGCAAGGTCCAGGTGGCAGGAAATTGCACATCTTGTAAACAGCGGGGGTCCACGGGCAAACAAAGAAAAGCAGGAACCCCCAGACTGACAGGAAACCACACATTTTGGGGTAATAAGTGGAGACAGACAAAGAAAGGTGAGGAAAGGAGGGAATCTCCTGCCTCTGAATGCAACCTGTTGCTCATTATGCTTCATTACAATAAAATTAGCCTTGCAGATAAGAAGTTCCCATCATGCACGGATGCCATGACACTTCTGATCTAAACGAAATAAGGACAAAAATCCCTCCCCGCCTCGGGAAGGTGGAGCTGGGATGAAAATCAGAGAATACGACCCCCAAACTCCTCCTTCCCAGTGAATATTCCGCCCCTTCATTTGCATATCCCTCATCACCAGCTGGCCAATGAAACCCAGGGCAGCAGCTCCTCCCCTCTCCACCCGCTCTCCCTCTGAGCGCATGTTCTTGCTTAAATGAATTCTCACTTCACTTTCTTAACCTCCCTGCTTCCTCTCTGAATTCTTTCCGAGGTGAAGCAAGAACCTTAAATTCACCGGGAACAGGTAGGGGGTGGGAAAAGCCAGGTCTGGGTGGCCTTCTTGTGTTGGATGAGTTGAGATGCTCTGCCTCTGGTACTCCTCCAGTCCCAGGACCCCTAACAAGTGTGTCTTCTTCCTTTCAGAGTTTTCCTTTAGTTTTCTGTTGCATTATTTCCAGGGTTTGTGCTTCAGTGAGCAGTGTCCAACTAGTTCGTGACACTCCCCGCACCGGGCAGTTCTGGAAGCCTACAGAGGGCTAAGCAGGTATGCCCAGGGGCCAGGTCAGGGGTCTCCACTATCCTTGTGCAGATGCAGGGGGCTGTGCCCACGCTTGGAAGAAATATGGTTGGATAGAGAGAGGAATTAGAAGTGACCCAATGGCCAAATAGCACAACGTGGCCTATGGACTATTGTGATGAATGTGTCGATCTTGAGAACAACAGGGAAACTACAGTTGAATGGAAGAGAAGGGACCTCACACTTACAGAGTTATGAACTGCAGTGACCATTATTATACTACTTCACCATTTACAAATAGGGAAACTGATGCTCAGGGAGGTCAGAGCTGGACTTTGGAGACCGGTTTGCCTGTCCCTGGAATGCAGGTCTCTTCCACTGCCCGCCCCCCTCCCCCTCCTACGAGTGGGTCCAGACCTCTGCCTTTTTGGTCAGGAGGACACACTTCCTAGCAATGGAGTTAAATTGGCCTTGGTTCTCAATTTCAGGATTCTCTCCCTCGTTCAGACTTGGCAACATTGAAGTGTCTGGGCTAAAACCAGGGAAGGTGTTGACCAAAAACTCTAAGCCTGAGAAAACTCTAAACATTCTTTGAAAGAGCAGGGGTGAGGCAGCCTACCTGAGCAGAATTGGCCAGGGCCCCTCCTCTCAGCCTGCCCATTGCGGACTCGTCTCCTTAGAGACACACACGGGGCTCAGCCTGGGCAGAGCATGGGATCCTCCTGACTGCCCACCTGCCGGCCTTCCCCTCCATCATGGAGGGTTTCTCACCTTGGTGCAAACAAATACAGGTAAGTAAATGTGGTTGGAGTTGGAAGAAAACTGGATGGTTCGGGGTGAAGAACACACTAGACAGACATGCTGCAGCCTGGACGGGAAGAAGGAGGAGGATGACCCCAAAAGATCCTTTGTTTCATTCCTTATTGTTAAACACTGAAAAATGCTGAAATGCAAGGAGACAAATCCTCCTCCATTCTCTTCTCCACTAAGCCCATATTGAGACATTTATTAGAACTGAATTTAAAATTTTTAAAAATCTTTTTCATCCTAGAGGGAAAAAATCCTGTGTAGCTGATGTGCACTATAATAATCACTGTAATTAATCTGCTGAAGGTCTGTGCAATTCAAAATGCAGTAGATGGAGCGATGGCTGCCCCTTGACTTAGCAGCCTGTGGCTTCGGAACAAAGACTGCAGGATAGAGAGGTGATGATACAGCAGGAAGCCCGAGGGCCACCTTCTGTCAGCTCCTCTGTGACACCCTCATCTACAATAGCCCATGGATGTCAACTTTGGGGGGAAATGTTACAGTTTCAAAATCAGCGTTCCCAAGTTTGGCTATAAATCTCATATGAAAATTAAAGATGAAAAACACATTTCTTTTTCATTGGTCTCATTTGACTAATAAATGCCTCAGGGACTCACAGCTCAATCAATGCTTTCAGTCTCTTGAAATTAAATTATCTTCTTTTCATGAGCTAGATAAAAATGATTTAATTAGGTGGAATAATTTGCCTCTTATCTTAGTATTATTGACTGAATGTCATTACCATCAGTGTTTTTCCCCTCCTATGTTATTTATTTCAAGAATAACCTGAGGAGTGGGATAGGGAGGGTGGGAGGGAGGGAGACGTAAGAGGGAAGAGATATGGGAACATATGTATATGTATAACTGATTCACTATGTTATAAAGCAGAAACTAACAAATAATAATAATATCATGATAACGAATCAAATAGAAAAAAATAAGCAAAATTCTTAGGCAGTCATTTTTGTGAACAGAAAGTCTGAATAGCCAACAATCTTCTGGTGTAATACTAAGAATGTCAGCAATGTGGAACATGGAAATTAAAAACCGATAAATTGCATGGTACAGTAGAGCAAAATATTTAAGTTCTGATAACTTCAGAGATTGAAGCAATTGTAGATTGAAGAGCTAACTTCAAGGACTGAAGCAGTGGGAAGCTCATATATTGCTAGAGAATATGTAAATTTTATAAACCCATTGGAAAATAATTTATCATTTTATATTGAAAAAATGATTAAAATATTTTGTAAATCTAAAAAAAAATAAACTGAGATTGCTGAATATATATATATATATACACATATACATGTATATTATTTCACTAAAGAGTAAGTTTCCCAAGTAGTCATCATACTCAGTAGGATAGAAGGTGACCCCATTTACCCCTTGAAGTAAAAGTGTAAACTTGAGGCCAGTGGCCTTCCTTAAATGAAAGTGGATTTGATCTCCCCCGGTTCAGATCATTCATAATAACTATAGAGCATTCTTACACAAGACAAGATAAGCACACTAATTAGAATTACAGAAGAAACATAGAAAACCACCTCCCTCCTTCGATAAGAAGAGTTTATCTTGGTATATTTTAATTCTTTGTTTATTATACAAATATTTATTTAACAATCACTATGGTCTAGACTCAAGCCCAGGTTCTGTGGTTAGGAAGATGAATATCACAGAGACCTGAAATCCCACACTTTATAGATGGAGAAGTACACCTAGAAATAAATACTGTTGCTAGCATGTGTAAATGCTCTAGTTGGGCTACATAACTGGGCCCTAAGTGGGAGGGATGGGGGAAAACTTGAAGGCTATATATTCTAAAGCAGCACTATTCAACAGGAGTTTCTGTGATGATGAAAATGTCCAGTTTCTGTTTTGTCTAATGTGATAGCCACCAGCCCCATGTGGTTATTAAGCACCAGAAAATTTTAGTTTTATTTAGTTTTCATTAATTTTAATAACTACATGCAGCTAGTGTCTACCATATTGGATAGCATAATCCTACAGCAATCATTCTCAAGCCTTTAGTCTGCCTCAGAACCACCTAAAGGTCCTCTCAGGTCTAATTCAATAGGTCTGAGGTAGGGCCCCAGAATTTGCACCCTTACAAGCCCAGGTGACTCTGATGCAGCTGGTCCATGGATCTCCCTCTGAGAAGCTCTGTTCTAAAGGGCTCAAGTCCTTGGAGGTCAGCATACAGCTAACATCTGCCCTTTGCCTGGTAGACTTACTGTGAAGCAAATGAAATCAGCTCCATGGCCCTCATTAGAAGGGCTTCAGCAACGTGTCCATACGGGGTCATAATTTGTAAAACTTGTAAAACCCAAGTTGGTTAAGACCATCATCTTCCACTCTGACAAACGCTCCATTACATTTCCCTTTCTGTCGGGTGATGTGGAGGAACCAATGGCATTTTGGGGATGGTATGAAGGGGAGATTGAATTGGGCATCCATTTGGTTGGCTAAGTGGGGTATATTTTTGTCGTTTCCAGCCTCTTGCATGAACAGAGTTACCGCAGGTGGTTCTAGTGTAGGAATTTGCACCCCTTCTGCTGCCCTTCCAGTACTAAGTAGATCAGAGCCTTACAGACATTCCATAGCACCAAGCACAGAAGTATGTAGGTCATGGGGGAGAAAGGAGGATTGAAATGGAATCTGTGAGAAATATTTCCAGTCATCAGATATTTATAATTGTAAGTGGAGGGTTCACTTATTAAAGGTACCTGGTCAAAATGGAAGCTGTTGCTTGTAGAGATCTATATGGTGATTCAGCTAATACAATTATAAACAAACCGTCCTCTTTTCTTTTTCTTTTTTTCTTTTTGTAAAGAGAAAGATGTTTTGATAAAGCTTGAAGACATTGTTTTACCTGAATTTGGCAAGAGGTTTTGAAATATATCAATTAAACAAGTGAAGAGTTACAGGGTCCAAATTTGGATATAGAAAAGAGGTATTTCTTTTGGTCATCATGAAATTTATTTATTAAAAAGCTAAAAGAGGGGCTTCCCTGGTGGCGCAGTGGTTGAGAGTCCGCCTGCCGATGCAGGGGACACAGGTTCGTGCCCCGGTCCGGGAAGATCCCACATGCCGCGGAGCGGCTGGGCCCGTGAGCCATGGCCGCTGAGCCTGCGCGTCTGGAGCCTGTGCTCCGCAACGGGAGGGGCCACAGCACTGAGAGGCCCGCGTATCCCAAAAAAAAAAAAAAAAAAAAAAAAAAAAAAAGCTAAAAGAAAAATCCAGCTAAAAATTAATGGAATATAAAACAAAAGCCATTAGTTGAACAATGTAGTGATCAGTAGGAATTATGCTGACATTTAGAAGTAAGTTGTAGCAATTGTGTTTCTTTTTATTAAACCAAAAGTAGTAATTCATTAAAAGAAAGTAATACATTTTGAGTGGAAATAAAGAATAGACTCTCTGAGTTGTTCAATTATCTGATTAATGAAGAGGAGTCCATTCTACAAACAAAATGGAAAATATTTAACTCCCACTGATTTGGTACAAACCACAGACAGTGGAATCAACAACACCAACGCAAAACTCATAAGAAACCTTGGTGACAAAATGAGTGTTACTAACACGAAGATTTTTTAGAGATTAATTAATGTACAAAAAAAGTTGAAAAGTCCTTTAAAAAGTCCTTGAAAACCTACTGTAGAGCACAGGTAACTATATTCAATATCTTATAATAACCTATAAGGGAAAAGAATCTGAAAAAGAATATATATATATATATATGTATAACTGAAACACTTTGCTGTACACCTTAAACATAGTAAATCAACTATACTTCAATTTTAAAAAGTCTCACCTCTGAAACCTTTCCTCAAAAAAAAAAGTCCCTGAAAGTCCTTTATTGCATGAACAAAACTCAATAGATATTTTCCCAAATTTGACAATAATCCTAGAACTTAACCAATAACAAATTGAGCAACTACATAAAAATTTTTTTAAACTAGCAATAGTTTAAAAAATTTGGTCAATATCAATCAACAATGCTGAAAGAAAGACTGAATTATCTTTCTAGTCTCTTTATAGAAAAATATGACAAAATTGCCATCTGAAGAGAGTGAAAGCCACAAAAGTCTAGGAGAAACAAGCACTTATAGAGGACAATCAGATAGTTAATTAAAATGTTATTTTTACAAATTTTGCAGTGTTTGTGCTATTTGTTGGCATTTTAAATATAATGATTCTAAATTTAATGATATATTATTTCTTCTATCATTTGCAATATTCAATTTAAATATTCATTTGTATTTGCAATTTTTTTCCTTTAAGAAGACCTATAAATTGCTAGTTTTAGGCTCCACAAAACCGGAATTTACCCCCATCCTTCTCCCAGTACTTATGAAGTGAAATGAGAGAAACTTCTGTAAGCAAATGGACCTAGGAAATGCTTTCTTTACTCTTGCACCCCCAGCGCCTAGCACCTAGTAGGTGCTTAATAAAAACTTGTTAAAGAGTCAATGAAGAGTAAAGCCATGAGCAAATAATGACGAGGAATTATCCAAGACAGAGCTAGCTATAGCATCAGGAGGGGTGACAGAACCCACATAAGGCAGAGCACACCCTTTGATGAGTGCCACTGGGGTGAGGAGGTTGTACGATGGACGTCAGAGGAGAGAGACCACCCAGGGTCGGGGTAGTTGGGACAAATTCATGGAATAGTCGCTCCAAAGCAGAAGAAAGGAGAGGAAGTTGGGATTGGGTGGAGCCAGGGATGGAGGTGGGAACCCACGTGGTCTCCTTGAGAAGGGACAGAAGGCAAACCACTCGGGATGAGTAGGAAGGTCAGACAGGAAAGTCTGAAGGGAGAGGTTGGAGCTGCTTTGGGATACTCAATCATGAAAGCCAAGAATACTCGACCAAGGAGCTTGGCCCCATCCTAAGGGGAGAAGAGACCGTGCAAAGGGTCTGTGTATGGGGAGATGTATTTCTGTAGGGCTCAGAATGCCTTGTCCGCAGGGCACGGAGGAGGGCTTGGAAAGAGAGGCCCCAGGCAGGGAGACCAGACCAGAGGCGATTCCACCAGCTCAGGAGCAGGTACACACAGGCCAGGGCTGGGGAGGCGGGGTGAAAACAGAGAAGGGGGTATGGGGCTGAGACACAGTGGAAAAAAGAAGGGCTTGGAGGTTTGTGTGTTTGTTTTTAACGTTTATTGAACACCTAGTGTACAGCAGATGCTTTTTCATGGACCACTTCATTTAATCCTCAAACTCCCCTGAGATAACGGAGGCCATCATCCCCATGACACACGTAAGGAAAGAGGGGCTCAGGAAGTGATGCCCCTCACTACCAGGCAGGCAGGATTCAGGCCCGGCAGTCTGAGGACATTTCCTTTTCAGGTTCATGCTCATTGCAGACCCCACGCCACCGCAGGGCAAAGGGAGAGGTCGAGTCAAGAACAGCTTCTGGGGCTTCCCTGGTGGCGCAGTGGTTGAGAATCCGCCTGCTAATGCAGGGGACACGGGTTCGAGCCCTGGTCTGGGAGGATTCCACATGCCGCGGAGCAACTGGGCCCGTGAGCCACAACTACTGAGCCTGCGCGTCTGGAGCCTGTGCTCCGCAACAAGAGAGGCCGTGACAGTGAGAGGCCCGTGCACTGCGATGAAGAGTGGCCCCCGCTTGCCACAACTAGAGAAAGCTCTCGCACAGAAACGAAGACCCAACACAGCCATAAATAAATAAATAAACTCCTACCCCCAACATCTTAAAAAAAAAAAAAGAAGAACAGCTTCTGACTTTGCCCCTTGGAGACTGTAGGCCGTCTGCCAACGAGCCGGGGGGCGGGAAGGAGAGGATCCCCAGTTTAAGGAGAATCTTCTAGAAGCGTATTTCTATTTGAACAGCTGGAGGACAGCTTCTTTGTCCTTGTTCTCCCAGCCTGACAAGTATTTTGAGCCCTGGGACTTTGAGAGAACCACTCCGCCGCTGTCCCTGACATTTTAAAATCTGTTCCCAGTTTGAAGTAAGTGGAGTCTTCAGTCTTGCATGTGAGAGTTATTGCCAAAATAAAGGTTGTAGAAAGCAGTTTATTCCAGCTTTTCTTCCTTGTGGCAACTGACCTTCTAAATAAAAATATGCGATACAGACACGCTTCCCTGTCTCCAGCAAGGGAAATTCTAGGCGATCGGATTCAACAGCATCCACGGCTGGGTGGTCCCGGATCTGCCTCCCAGAAAGGGGTTTGCTCTGCCTTGTTCCCCATTGCTGGGCCACAGTCACCCTGGAGGGTAAGCTAATAAAATGCGAGTACTTCTTCCACGTGTGTGTTTTCCACTTTCTCCAACTGTCTGAAGCTCCATCCTTGGGGAAAATTCAAACACTGAGGTATTCTCCGGAGAGATGTACTTCTCCTGTTCAGTACAGGAGGAACTATTTAAGTATTTACATAAATAGACATGTAACAAAACATGTTGATTTATTTAAATATTTCCTGACAGGCCCCTTTTAACATCTTATATTAATCCGCCAAAGACAACTCATTACAGCTGAAAAAAAAAAAAATCCCTCCTTACAAAAATCAAAAAAGCTGATCACTTTAAAAGGTCCTCTTGCTGTGGAAAGTGTGAAAATTAAAGAAACACAAAAATGGTGATACTATAACAGGAAGCTGACTAAAGGCCCTGCAGACATTCTTGATGGTTTAAGGAAATGCTATCAAAAATGAAAGGAACAATCTCTACTGGCACCAACTAGTTGAATATTATCTTTAAACTTTCTTTTTCAGTTGTACAAGTGTTATGCGGTCATTGTTAAAGACCCAGATGTTCTAGAAATACACTTCTAGAACATCCCTTCCTTCACCGGAAGGAAATCCACAGATTATTGGACTGTTGTGATAATTCCAGGTAAACTTTTCAGCATAAAATTTATAGTATATATTCCAGGGATACAATGGTCACTGCTTGCTCAGAAAGTGCAAGGCTCTTGACCACGCTTCCTTAGCTACATCACAGACCTCCTGCATGTGGAGCATCCATCTGGGCCCATCACATTGCCCACGTGGGACTTGGAGGCAAGAGGAATCAATGCAGATATGCTGATGCTTATCTGCTCATCATACTATGAGTAATAATGTCCTCTGTTTCATGTCTTGTACCAGCATCCATGAACCAGTAACAGGTTAGCTTCCTAGCTTTTGCAAATAAGGTAAATTCTCTGAATCGTCACAGTTCTTAACAATCGTTTAAGAAAAAATAACATCAAGGTATTATGAAATTTATAACATAAATAGAAGTTAAATGTGTGTGATAGAACAAAGAATGTAAGAGATTAAATGGAAAGGTGTTACTGCAAGTTTTTCACGGTCGCATACTATAACCTCTAGAGCAGCGTGGTCTAACGGTAACATACCATAGACCGGAAATGCAAGCTGCATATGTAATTTTAAATTCCCTACCAGCCAGTTCAGAAATATAAAAAAGAGGACGTTAATTTTAGTATTTTATTTAACTCAGTATCTTGAAAACACTATCACTTCAACATGTAATCAACATAAGAAATTATTTGTGAGATGTTTTACATTCTTTTCTTATACTAATTCTTCAAAAATGAGTGTATATTTAAACTATCAGCATATCTCAGTTCATTTTAGCCCCGTTTCAAGTGCTAGTGTAGCTAAAGCCGAGCCTATTGGACCCCACAGCTCTAAAGCCACCACTAACAACATAAGACAAGGAGGGACAGTTAAAAAGCAGGCAGAGGAGATAAAATGGAACACGAAAGAAACACTATATTAATCCAGAAGAAATCAGGAAAGAAAAAACAAGCACAAGAATCGATGGAACAAATAACACATCTAGGCGTGGAGGATTAATCCATTCCTTCCAGGTGCAGGGAAGGTGAGGAGATGGCCCAAGTAATGCAAATGAAGAGTTTTAGTCCCAAATCTACCATTAATAATTTTGGGGAATTTAGACAGGAGACCTCATCCTTCTCATTCTGTACTTATTCCTTTATCATATAGTATATCTGTTTATCGAGGCAATAGAGTGTATAGTTCAGAAAATGGATTTGGTTTTTAGCCCCAGATTTGTCTCGACTCTGCCCCTATGTGACCTTGGACAAATTGCTTAATTGCTCTAAAGTTCAGTTTCTTCATCTTTACAATGGGTATTATTTAAAGTCCACCTTAAATCCACATAAAACACAGTGCCTGTCATCTTAGAAGCCCTCAAGAATATTCGTTGTTTTTTATTATCATTATTATTATCCTTAAGCCAACTAACTCTAAGGACCATGAACTATGGGTTAGACACCATTCAAGGCAGCAATGATTCAAGTGTGAATGGCAAAGCCCCTTTCTTCAATAGAGGAGCCAGACACATATCTGCCTGCCCACTTAAATAGCTGTTATGAGGCTAAAGGAAGAAAACAGAGAGAGGTATTAGGGTAAAAATATGCTGCTATGTCAGCGTTCATATTGTGATGTGCAATCTTTTTCCTTGACAAAGCACAGTAACCAGGGAGCCTGGAAAAATGATGAATAAAGTTCTGTTCTAGTCATTCTTTCCAAAAATTAGGAGGCTTTATTCTACAAGTGAATGGGAAGTAAATTATTCTCCTTTACCTTAAAAGAGCAGTTTCTACTTGTTCACCAGGAAGCTCGAATCTTCTGAATCTCACTGTTGGGGGCTAGTAGTCTACTGAGATTTTTTGTCACCAGTATCCTTTTACAAAAGTCTTGTGGTCATTCCCATCTATGACCTAGCCCCTAATTTACAGAGTAAGAGTCATTCCACAACGAGGATTACCAGGTTTTTAGCGCCAAATACATAACAAGCACTTTCCATATATACTCCACCTAGTTTTGTTTTCAAACCTGAAACATGGGTTCAGCAAGCTTCCCTTCAGAGATGAGAGTCTGGGACTTGCCAAGGTCACACAGTGGTCAGTCGTGGGGCCGAATGAGGATGAAGGTCAGCCTGACTCCACCCACCCCTTACAAAGCTTCCTCTCCTGGTGCTGCTTAGGAGAGGTTGAGCAGCAATCCTGTCAATAGTAAAAGTCATGCCGTGGAAGAATTGTAAGTGACCAGTGTAGAGAGTGCAGTATGTTACAGTATGGGCAATGTGTACAGTGTGATTGTGTGTGTGCGCGTGTATGCGTGTGCGTGTGTGTACCAAAAGGATATTTCACAGAATGTCAGTAGTGCTTATCTCTGGGTATTGAGATTATGGGTGATTAGTTTTCCTCTCTCTCCAGCTTCCCTGCCCCATCTCCCTGTGGGGGAGGGTTATCCTGTGTATCTCCAAAGTCCTTCATTAGAATATATTGCTTTACGAATGAGAAGCAAAAAGAGAGAAAGAGAAACTGCGATGTACTTTTGGAAAAAGATGACATCACACTTTGTGAACTTCCTGGGG